>NW_003852442.1:1675919-1743354 GCF_000181295.1 Otolemur garnettii
AAATATTTTCTCCCACTCTGAGGGCTGTCTGCATGCTTTACTTACTGTGTTCTTGGCTGTGCAGAAGCTCTTTAGTTTGATCAGGTCCCAATAGTATATTTTTGATGTTGCTTCAATTGCCCGTGGGGTCCATCTCATAAAAAAATTCACCCAGGCTGATTTCTTCAAGTGTTTTCCCTGCACTTTCTTCTAGTATTTTTATGGTTTCATGTCTTAAGATTAAATCCTTAATCCAGTGAGAATCTATCTTAGTTAATGGTGAAAGGTGTGGATCCAGCTTCAGTCTTCTACAGGTTGCCAGCCTGTTCGTCCAGCACCATTTGTTAAATAGGGAATCTTTTCCCCACTCCATGTTTTTAATTGGTTTGTCAAAGATGAGGTAACAGTAGGTAGCTGGATTCATCTGTTGTTTTTTTATTCTGCTCCATACATCTACCTCTCTGTTTTTGTGCCAATACCATGCTGTTTTAAGCACTATCGATTTATAGTATAGCCTGAGGTCTGGTAGCGTGATTCCTCCTGCTTTGTTTTTATTCCTGAGTAATGTCTTGGCTATTCGAGGTTTTTTCTGGTTCCATATAAAGCGAAGTATTATTTTCTCAAGATCTTTAAAGTACGACAGTGGGGCTTTAATGGGGATTGCATTAAAATTGTATATTGCTTTGGGTAATATGAACATTTTAACAATGTTGGTTCTTCCTAGCCATGAGCATGGTATATTTTTCCTTTTGTTAACATTTTCAGCTGTTTCTTTTCTTAGAGTTTCATAGTTCTCTTTATAGAGATCTTTCACATCCTTTGTTAAGTATACTCCCAAATATTTCATCTTCTTTGGCACTACTTTAAATGGGATAGAGTCCTTGACTATTTTTTCCATTTTGAAAATTTATATAAAAATCTAAAATCTCACTTTTTCATGAAAAAACAAAAGATCTGGTTACTCCCAACTTGTGTTTCAGGAATGCAGTAATTCGTTGGCACATAAAGGCAGCTACCCCTCAGTTTCAGTTTGCCACAGTCCCTACCACTCCCTATTGTCTTAGATCATTTTACTCATATACCTGCAGGGACGTTGGGTGGATGTTTGAGCTTCTCCTTCTTGACCCAGCTCCTAAGACCCCACTCTGGGCACAAAGAGTCCCACCTTTAGGGCCGGTGAGACTCAACAGAGGAAAGACCAAAGGTCACTGGCATCTTCATCAAACTCATTTATCAAAAACATTCTGGGTCGAATGCACAACACAACCACCTCATGAAACATGTGAAGGGTCCTTGTGCTGTGCGTGACAGTCCCTGGATAACTAGGCAATGGTTATCCAGAGATTGTCACTCACAGCACAAGGACCCAATGGGGGTACGGCCTGCCAAAAAAGCAAGTGAGGACCACAAAGCCAAATCTCGCAGGCCTTGCCTTGGGCCCTCATCTGTGTTCTCTCCTTTTCTTTTCCCAGAGTCAGACCCTTCTCTCTGCCACTTTGCAATTCTTTTCTCCTGCCCTCTGAGGATTGGGGCAGAGATTTCTTTCACAGTCTCTACACCCAGAATGGAGAGCCAACCAACCTCCTCCTCTCATTCCACCGCCCGGAGAGATGAGTAAAAGAGCCATAAAACTGCCTCATGAGGAGTGGCTTCCAAATGGGCATCTCAAAGGAAGCCAGAGCAGTTCTCAAACACTCATGCAGGCCAATGGGAAGATTGAATGTTATTTATGACGCCTTGCATGAGTGGCTTTGCAGGAACTCACACACTGCAGAATGCAGAACAGGGGCTGCTTCTGGGTGCCTACCAGGTTGCTTGACTATCTTTCATCAAATAATCATTTGACCATTTCCCTATTAATCGCTACATATGCAGGAATGTTCACAAGATCAGAGGAAGGTGATTCATGCAGGTGTGCACTCAACAGGAGTTTTTAGGCTAATCTAAGGGAAGAAAGGAATTGCTTCTTTATGATATTTCAGTCAATTCCTGTCTCTATAGTTCTGAATCCCAGAACTAGTGAGAGTGGAATGGACTCAGAGGTTGGGGCCCACTAGGTGTTTCCACCCTCATCAGTGCAGTCAACAATGGGCCCCCCAGACCTGAGTTCTAGATAGTGGTGGTCAATCTAGGTAACGATAAAATGTAACCTTTCTTTTTAATTTTAAATTAATATGAGGATACAAATTTTCTGGTTACACTGTTCTCACTTCCAAGGTAAAGTTCAAGTTGTAGTTGAGCACCCAGGAGGTGTGCTGAACACTCTCACACTGTGCACATTGGGTGAGATCCCACCAATTGCTCTCCTTCCTTCCTCCAATCACCCTCCTCTCCCCTCCCATCTCACTCCTCACCCCTCCCAACTAGGCTACTTTTTGTGTTTTCATTTTCATTAATCATCAGAGAAATGCAAATCAAAACCATTCTGAGAAAGCATCAACATTAGCAACATCACAAAGTCTAAAACTGCAGATGCTGGCATGGATATGGAGAGAAGGGAACACTTCTATATTGCTAGTGGGATTGCAAACTAATACAGCCTTTTTGGAAAGAAGTGTGGAGAATCCTCAAAGAACTAAAAGTCAACCTTCCATTTGATCCTGAAATTCCATTACTAGGTATTTACCCAGAAGAACAAAAATCATCTTACCACAAAGACATTTGCACCAGAAAGTTTATTGCAGCTCAATTCATAATTGCCAAGTCATGGAAGCAACCTAAATTCCCATCATCCCTTGAATGGATCAACAAACTATGGCACATGTATACCATGGAGTATTATACAACCACAAGAAAAGATGGAGACTTTACATCTTTTATGTTTGCCTGGATGGAGTTAAAACACATTCTTCTTAGTAAAGTATCTCAAGAATGAAAAAAAATATCCAGTGTACTCAGTACTAATGTGAAACCAATATGTAAACAATTACACACCCACATGAATGATAAAACCTTTCTCTATTACTTACCAGGGCCCAGGAAAGTTGGAGGCACTAGACACTCAATGATACGAATCTGTGGAGCACATTTTGTGCACTAACTTATCTGATCCTGGGTTCACCCCAGAAGATATGTCATATTGTCGAGCCCATTCTATAGATGAGGAAGTGACACAAGAAGGGTGAGGTCAACCTTCCCAAGGCCATACCTCCCATAGCTAGTCAGAACTTGAACTCTGCTTTGCTAAAGCACCTATGAACCAGATTTCAAGGTGCTTCCTGGTATTCAGTCCTGATTTTCTCCTTAGGAGCACATCCCTGAATCTAGCTGCCCAATTGCTGACTGGCTGAGAGACTAGACGTTCCAGCTTCTCTGGTACCTAATGTGGTCAAGGACTAAGGTATGGGCCAGGGGTCCTCAATCTTTTTAAACAGGGGGCCAGTTCTCTGTCCCTCAGACCATTAGAGGGCCAGACTGCGGGCCCTGGGACAAGTCAGCTGCTAAGCAGGACAGGCAGCGGTGGCAAAAACACCCAGCAGCCTGATAAACGTCCTTGGCAGGCCTCATGTGGCCCATGGGCTATAGTTTGAGGATACCTGGTGAGGACAGTGATATATAACTAGAAGTATTGTGGGTAAGACCCTCAATTAGGAGGTGAGTACTTTTGTGACATTCTGTCCTCACCTCCTGGTGCCTGCAATGCAGATGGGATGAATACAGCTTTAGCTACCATCTCGGATTATGTAGTAACTCTTAAAGTGGAAGCCATGTGATGGGAAGGAAAAGCAGAAAGGGTAGCAGGCATCTGAGTCCCCGAGTTGCTGATGACCATGGCCCTCCAAAGGAAGCCTGTTGGACTGCTTCCCTTAAGCTTTATACGAGTGAAAATTAAATGAGGGGAAAGCAAAAGCCTGTCTGGCTTGAGTCACTGTCTTTGGGGGTTTTCTGTTGCATTCAGCCAAAACAAATCTTCTCTCATAAAGATGGGAAGTAAAGACTAAAAATAAATTTTACTAAATATTAATACTTAGTATTACTCTGTAAAGTAAATGTGATTGCTTTAGGATAGGGCTGGATGATGCTAATTTAGATAAAATCAGAAATAGCCAGTCATTTCTTCAGAAATATCCTAATATTTAATTTTTTTTCTGCTCACCTAAAATGTCACATCCAGAGACACTCTTCTTATCAGGGGGTATGGTAAAAGTGTTCCATTAGTGGCTCCCAGTAAATCATACCTCCTCATGGCCATATCCTTGTATTAATAATATCCTTCTCACACTGATTGTCGGCTTGGCCACGTGACTTCCTCAGCCAGTGGGAAACATGCAAACACATAAACTGAAGCTTAGAAGTGTGTGTGCACTGCAGCTTGTCTTCCTGGAACTCAGGCATTGTTTAAGATACCCGGGCTGTCCCACTGGAAAGGCCACGTGTATGGGAATCAAGGCTCCCTGGCTGACCCCCTAACCATCAGAAATGTACATTGTGGCCTCTTGTACCATCCAGCCTCAGATCAGCCCTCAGATGACAGCAGCCAGGCACGCAAGCAGCCTCAGGCAGGAACAGCAGAAGAACTGCCTGGCTGAACCCATCCCAGATCGCAAAGTCATAAGCAAAAGAAGAAAAAAAACTATTGTTTTATGCTCCTAAGTTTTGTTATGGTTTGTTATACAGCAGTAGGTAACTGGGAAATGTGTATAAGTAAATGAGTCTTCACATGTGAGCTAGAAAACATCGTATAATTAAAACTAATAAAATCTATTTCTAATATGGAAGTTTTCATTTTAAATAGCCAAATAGCACAGGAGATTTGGGAGGCAGGGCGAGGATAGACCAAAATAAAAAGAAACAGGTGCAAGAAAAAAAACTGAATGAGAATAAAATGTAATATACTTCCCACCTGCCCGGCTTTGGGGGCTGCTAATGGTGTCACCACTAAAGCATCCCAGTATCTTGACTGCTGAGCATTTCAGCTGACTGGTGAATTTGTCGTTTGCTGGGTAGCAGGGAGAACACTGCTGATTTGAACTGGCACGAAATATATACTCCTGATGCAGGTTTGAGCTGAGGAACTACCATCAAATAAGAACACAACTTAAAAATGAGAACGCCTTAAATTTCGAGACAGTTGTGAGCTTCGTTTAATAGCTGCTGTAAGTGTCTCTGTATAGCTGCAATTACCACAGGCTTGATTTGAAATGCAGGAGGCTTCTCCTCTCAGATTCGCCTTACCTCCCTGGAGCTAGCTGGTTTTTTAAGTACAAATTGACAGTCAAATATGTAATAAATTATGACAAGTTGAGCAATGATTGTCTCCCATCTGTTTTCAAAGGTTGTTTATTTTTATGCTGATAAAGAGGTAGGGAGACAGCGACACCTCATCATTATTTCAATCCCTCAGCTGCTCCAGCTCCATCTTCACAGTGGTTCTGCCCTACTTTTCTGGTGAGCTACTGTTTAATTAAATCGCAGTGGGCCAGATTTTAGGAAAGATAACCATTTAAGAGATTATTTGGTGACACATGACCAAACCACGGGTCCCTCCTCTAGCCATTCACTTTATCATCCTAATTTCTTCATTTTATCCAGAATCCTACAGCCGTATTTTTCCCTCAAACCTATTACAAATTTCATTTAATCTTTTTATCTATCATTCTTTTTGGTGTAGCTCTATGTGAAGGATACTCTATGCTGGATTCAATAGTCTTGCCTAAAACACTTCAAAAAGGCAAAAGTTTATGTGGAAACTCTATCCCCAGTATTTCAAACCCATAAGAAATCTTTGCATTGAATTAGCACAAAGGAGTGAAATGTGAAAATATTTTCCCATAAACCACTAGAAAAACAAAAGGATGTCGTGTTTATATTTTTGTTTGTTTAACCCATTTAAGAGATTTTTAAAAGGCAAGTATAATCTTCCCCAGAGCAGTGTTTTTCAATTAGAAGTAGTTTTATCTGCCCCCTCCTCACCCAAGGGACAGTTGGAAATACCTGGAGACTTTTTTTGTGTTTGTCACAGCTGGGCAGGTGTGATACTGGCACCTAGTGGGTGGAGGCCAGGGGTGTCGGTAAACATTCTACAAGTATGAAAATCTTCACAGGCACAGAGATAATGCTTTGTGTATGGCAGGGGTCTAGGAAATGTGCTGAGTGCATGGGGCATAAATAAAGGTTTGAGTGAAAGAATGAATGAAGGATGAATAGTTTCATTACCATCTAGCTTCCCTTATGCCTTAAGGTAATGGTGAAGGTGGTGTGGTAAACGGGTAAATAATGCTTGATTTGCAGTAAATATTAATTAACTCTTAGGTTAATCCTAAACAATGGGCCAATTATCTCACTTATGTCTATTTTAGGGCAAAGGTGAAATAGATTTGCTCTTTAAAATCACAGACTATGGGCTCGGCACCTGTAGCTCAGTAGTTACAGTGCCAGCCACATACACTGAGGCTGGTGGGTTTGAACCCAACCTGGGCCAACTAAACAACAATAACAACTGCAACAATAACAACAACAAAATAGCCAAGCATTGAGGCGGATGCCTGTAGTTCTGGTTACTTGGGAGGCTGAGGCAAAAGAATTGCTTAAACCCAAAAGCTTGAGGTTGCTGTGAGCTGTGACGTCATGGCACTCTACCAAGGGCAACATAGTGAGACTCTGTCTCAACAACAACAAAAAAAACCACAGACTATGTTAGGCTTCACTGGACTGAAATAACAAACCAACACTGCAATTTCAGTGGCTTAGCATGTAAGGTTGACTCCTCACTCAAATTCAGTCCAATCTGGGGGCTCCCTTCCAAAGGCATGTCCTGTCCATGGGAGACTGAGGGATCTAGATCTTGTACCCTGTAGCCCTGCCATCAGGACCACGTGCCTTCCTGGCTGTCCTGGGAGGGGCGGAGAGCCACTAAGTCACGAGCACTCATTAAATGCTTCAGTCAGGAATGACACATGTCACTCTTGCCTGTGGTCGCTGGCTGGATTTCTGGTGTCTGAGGCACAAGAGCGGGGGGGGGGGCTCTGTGGGTATGTGACCTTTGCAGATGCACCAAGGCCTGTACTCAGAGGGACCCTGTGCTCCGTTTAACACTCTGCCTTCTTAATCATTGTTAAACAAGGGCCCTTGCACTATCATTTTATATTGGACCCTGAAAATTATGCAACCAGTCTAGGGTGACCAGATGTCCTGCTTTTGGCGGGACAGTCCCGCTTTTTAACAATTTGTCCTGCCTCCCGCGGTGTTTTAAAAAAGCCCTGATTTTTGGAAAGAATGCATGAACTGGTGGGAGAACAGGAAGGGAATATACGGTTTTCGGCTGCCATGTGGCTATTTCACCAGGACATGAGTTTTATATTATTTTTGTTAATTTTATAATGTTAAACTGTAATAATAACAAATAATTATTGAGAAGTGATTATTGAGAACTGCTTATCAAAGTTTGCACTGTTGTCAGGCCCTGCCCTGCCCTGCCCTGCCCCCTCCCCCCGCCATGTTGTCCTGCTTTACCAATGTTAAAATCTGGTCACCCTAAACCAGTCCTACTTAAGAGCTAGAAGCCAGACCTGCAGGAGGCCTGGAAAACAGAGGCACACACCCAGACACTGAGAGCAGTGAGTGTACATGTCACAGCATCCACACTGTGCTGATCAAACAATGTGCAGTCTTTGTTTTCATGGAGATGGCCAGAACTGCCCCTGCTTACTGGACCCTCAGCTCCTCCAATGCTGATGTCCCTGTCAGCTGAGTAGCATCATGAGCCAGCACAGAAGGCACAGGGTGGCTGCCCGGTGACCGGCCCTGCTGCCCCGAGGTCGGGGTTCCCTTCTCTGGGGCACCTGCACCAGCTTCACACTTGCTCTCTGGCTCTCAGCTCTTGAACTTGCTTTAGACATCAAAGAGTTGCTCCTTCCTTGGTTTCTACTTTGATTTGCTGATTCTCAGTTGCCTTCTTGTTCTTCTTCTTCTTTTGAATTATATATTTCTGCCAAATTTTTCCCTTCAGCGTCTGGGACCCACTAATGTAGGTCACACACCAGAATGACATTAGTGGAATATGGCCTGGGGCCATGCTGTGCAACCCTGGCAGCTCATTACAATCACTGGGGGATATTTTAAAATGCTCTGGATGCCAGAGACCTACCCCAACAATGAGATTTTGATCCTACTGGTCTGATTGGTGGGGGGCGGGTATCTGGAGAGTGGGAACCTGGGAGTTAACAGGGGCTGGGCAGACATAGAATGATCCTCTCCTTACTGGCTGTGTGATCTGGGAAATACACCCAATGTCACAGAGGCTCTGTCTCCTCACCTGCAAAGTGGGCTGACTGCACTTAAGGCTGTGTTAAGTTGGTAAAGTTGGTTCGAGGATCTTTGTAAAATGGGCAGGGGCATGAGGGGAACTGTATACCAATTCCATAGAGAGGGAGATGAACGTGCACCCACTGTCTTTACAGTAGCCTTACTGGGGTAATTAGATCATGTCCATTCTTAAAGAAGGAGAACCAGGGGCTCAGAGAAGTCAAATAATGGGCCCAAGATCACAGCTGGCAAGTGGCTGGGCAGGTGCCTAGGAGGGCAGAGTGGCTCCCAGAAGGGCTGCACAGATGAAGAAGAGCCCTCCGAGGGACGCTAAGCCCATGGAGGTGAGACTGCTTGCTCATCTCCCTGGTTACCCAGCTGGCGAGTGGCTGAGCCAGGCTGCCGAGCCAGGCTGCAGATCCAGGCAGTGTGCTCCCTGAGGCCTGTTTTCTCCCTTGTCTCCAGCTCGGCACAGTCAGTCAGGCATCTCAGCTTGTGTTTTTCAGGGGGAATGATTAACATTGAAGAACTCCCCCTGCAGACCTGCTATCGAGCACCTTGCCCTGACCCAGCACAGCTTATCTCCAGGATCTTTGAGCTACATCTAGGGGCCGGAGGGACATGTAGGGCGTATATCCCCAAGGTGCAGAACCGAATCGATGATCAGTAACTCCAGAACCATACCTGTGAGGTAAACGACCTTCCTGAAGCCACAGGCATGATCAGTGAGGGGCTGGAGGAGGTCTGCACAGGAGTGGGGGTAAGAGACTGGCAATGACGACAGTAACAAGATACAGATGAGCCAGGATGATGAAATACAGTGCATCTGAGACTCGGTGTTCAATGGGAAGAAAGTGCCTGCAAATTGCTAGTAAAGCTGTAATGCTGCTGATTTTGCAAATGTGTGTTCTTCAACTTGATAAGTAAATACATACTGGGTAACATGGTGATGTCGCAAGCTGTTGTTTTATGGCTGGGAAGTCAGCTGCCTGTGATTGATACTAGCAATGAAAGCGTTTATAGAATAACACTGAATTAGAAGGAGTTGCTTTATACGTCTAGGGAAATGGATCTTTTATGAAGAATAAAACTTGATGAAGGAACTTTATCAGGGTCACCCGAATCTGAAATTAAACGTGCTGGGATGGAGATCTGGTCTGGGTTTGAGGCCTAGGGTAGGCAGGGTAGCCTCTCCCTGGCCATCCGTGCCATGCAGAAACAGAGTCATTTCCGTGTTCCTGGATTCATTTCTCTCCACCCTGAATGTTACTTTCAAGAGCTGCATTACTTCCTCTAAGCCATCAGGGCACCACTCAGGGGATAAAATTTAACAACACACATTTGATTCACCTTGTATCCCTATTGAATGGGATGGGCCAGGCACATCATAGGTGGTTGGCCCCTTTTTAGTTCAGCAGCAGCAGGATAAGAGGTCCAGTGGCTCCCGGCACACTCTGTATCAGTGGATAGTTCATTTCACTTTTATGGTTTTAAACGGCTTTCCTAGTGTGTGCATTTCTACCTCATACTAATGCTACTCTTCTACATTGGAATTCCCTTGGAAACAATGTGTCAGGGGCGAGATCAGAGACATTGCTCCCAAGCCTGGGAGGCAGCAGGCACACAGCTCAAGCTGGTTGGATTTGGAGTGTGAGCCCCACCCCAGCTCCGAGCAGGGTACCCTGACTCCACCACCTCTGCTACAAGTCAGCCTCAGGTTCCTACCTTGGGGCTCCAAAGCCATCATGGGTCCTGCCCTCCCCAAGTGTATTTCCCCAGCCTCCTGTTAAGTCTGACAGCCAGGATCTGCCCATCATGCTTCTTTGTTGAGGGAAAGTTAGGATTGATTTCCATCCATTGGTTTCCAACCACAGAGCACCACCTCATGTAAACCTCCACCAGCCTTCTCTCCAGACTAGAAACATGCAGAAGGCTTGGGAGGGTGCTCACAGGAGACTGAGAGCCCTGAGCTTCAGTCCCAGCTCTGCCACCTAATTCTGCATGACCTTGGACAGCCCTGAGCCTGAGGTTTGTAGTGTTTTAAGTGGAGATAATAATGGTACCCATCCATTGGGGGGTGCTGCATAGATTAAATAAGTTAATACAAGTAACATCCAGCCCAAGACTTTGTTCTCTAAGAATATCATTGTTGTTAAAAGATGGATGGGAGGGTGATTGGAAGGATCACCTCTATGGTTTATCTTACAAGTGTACAAGTGAATCTTTCTAAAAGTAGAATATAAATGTCTTAACGCAATAACTAAGAAAATGACATGAAGGCAACCAGTTTGATGAAAATATTTCAAATTGTATATGAAAACAACACACTGTACCCCATGATTGCATTAATGTACACAGCTATTAGTTAATTAGAAAAAAAGATGGATGGGAAATGGCTCAGAAGCTCCACTTTTGATTAAGTTGCAGAAAAGATGTCTTGGATGAAAGAAGATTGTGTAAAATAGTTCTTTTATTTTAAAGGTAACCTTAGGGCCATGTGTGGTAGCTCACATCTGTAATCCTAGTACTCTGGGAGGCTGAGGAGAGTGGATTGCTTGAGCTCAGGAGTTCAATATCATCCTGAGCAAGAGGGCAACCCCGTCTCTACTAAAAATAGAAAAACTGAGGCAAAAAGGATCACTTGACCCCAAGAGTTTGAGGTTGCTGTGAGCTAAGCTGCCACAGCACTTTACTGAGGGTGACTGAATAAGACTCTGTCTCAAAAAAAAAAAAAAAAAAGATAATCTTAGCTTGTCTAAGTAGAGGTAGACTATCATTTAAGGGAGATGGGATCATTTTGACCCACTATTGAGCCTCAATGATAACTCAGGACCTATCCATGTACTAGGTGACTCAAGAGATAATTGAAATATGTCTCTTTCTTGCAAATTTCTGAGACGAATTAAGGTGGGCATTTAGGCATTGCTCCAGTGAGGTGTAACAGTGGTTTGAGCCCAGGTTTCATGATCAAGCAGTTGGCTTCAAGTCTTGGCCTTTCAATTCACTGGCCACGGGGTGTGAGCACCAGGCTCAGCCTCTTTGAGAGTCAGGTCACTTAACAGTTATAAAGGAGGTAGTAAGGGGATGGTCAGAGGCGGGTCAGAGACACACTGACCCCTCAAACCTGTGTGTAACCATGTTACTTTGCCTGGTAAAGGGACTTTGCCATTGTGATTAATTAAGGATTCTGAGATGAGGATATTCTCCTGGATTAGCTAGGAGGGTCCAATGGACTTGCAGGGTCCTTGTAAGAGGGAGGCAAGTGGGTCAGAGATGGAGAAGCAGATGAGAAGACAGAAGGCAGAGGTCAAGGATGGAGATCAGCTGCCCTGCAGGAAGACGGAGGATGGGGCTGAGGAGCCAAGAAAGGCACGTGACCTCTAGAAGCTGGAGAAAACAGGAAACACGGGCTTCCCCTGCAGCCTCCACAGGGAGCCAGTTTTGCTGATACCTCGACTTCAGGACAATGAGGCTGATTTTGGATTTCCTTTTTCTTTTTCTCTCCCTTCCCTTTCCCTTCCCTTCCCTCCCTTTCCTCTTTCTTTCCTTCTTTCCTTTCTTTCCTTTCCTTTCCTTTTCTTTCTTTCTTAGACAAAGTCTCACTCTGTTGCCTTGGGTAGAGTGCAGAGGCATCATAACAACCTAAAACTCTTGGGCTCATGCAATCCTCTTGCCTCAGCCTCCCAAGTAGGTGAGACCACAGATGCCCACCACCATGCCCAGCTAGTTTTTCTGTTTTTAGTAGAGACAGGGTATTACTCTTGCTCAGGCTGGTCTTGAATTCCTAAGCCCAGGAGATCCACCCACCTTGGCCTTTCAGAGTGCTGGGATTACAGGTGTGAGCACTGTGCCTGGCCCTGATTTTCGATTTCTGAACCCCTGAAGTATAAGAAAGTAAATTTGCATTTTAAGCTCTGAGTTTGTAGTAATTCATCATAAAAGCACGAGGAAAGTCGTTCAAGTGGCATCTGTCTTGCTGGGTATTGGAGAAGGTTAAATAAGACACAGAGAACATCAGTGCAGGCTGGGCACACTGTCCGCCATGCCCATGGGTGCTGGCAGCTGTCATTCTTACTTTTAGCTGCAAGAGCCACAGTATCGGATTCTCCCTTCCGCTATAAGCAGGTGGGCACAACACATTCTTTCAGAGGTAGAAAGACTGAGGTAATGCATCACGCTAGGGCACTATGGGGACACTGTGCTCTGTTAGAAGAGGAATCTAGGCTATAAAGAAGAATTTCCAAAAGGTCAGATAGGGCTAAATGAAAGAATCAAGATCAAATTACAAACTCCCACCACAGCCAGGCAAAGGAATGGCCAAGAGAGCTGCCTCCTGATAGCCAAAGGCTGATGTCATGACCAAGGAGCAGCAGAGGGTTCTGCAGGTAAGAAGAGTGACAGGCGAATGTCAGAGTGAGGCTGTGTACAGGTGTGTCAGGGGGCAGGACAGCCACACAGATCTGAAACAAAACGTTTTCCCCTGCAATAGCTGCCTGTTACGTACGTGCAAGGATCACCCAGAGATGTGATGAAAGAGCTTGGACGGGTAAAAGAGCTTCTTGAAAATGGCAGCCCCCTGTCATCAGTCGCGGCCCTCTCTGAGGGTCCCTTCAAAGTCTCCCTGCCTGCCTCACCTTAGGGACCTGGAGGAGCCGTGGCAGTCAGCCTTGGTGTGTGACCTGCCCTCTGTATTTTGCACAATCCCAGAATCTCAGAATTTCAAACATAAGATGTGCTTTCAGTGGTTAGTCCTACCCCTCAATCCTGAGAAGCGGGAAATCCTGCTTGTGTCACCAACATGCCATTTGTTAGCCCTTCATGGGGTCTACTTTGTGACAGGCCCCTGCACTAGGGCTGTGGGTTCCAAGAGGAAAAGGTATTCTAGCCCTTCAGCTGGTCACACCCCACTGGGGGAGACCAAGATGCTTAAACGCCAAATTGCACTACAGCCACACGCAGGCACAGGCCAGAAAAATGCATCCAAATGACACTGGACGTGCCCTGCAGCAGGGTAGTGTGGCTCACTGCGGTGTAAGGGGACTTCTGAATGTTTTTAGTTATTCCCAGCTAAGATTTGAGGCAGGGCCAATGTTTGTCCCCCCCCCTCTTTTTAGGGGGGGGCATTATTAACTTTGAAAGGGCTGCTCACCCTCTGACTATTCCATTATTAGTTGTTCCTAAAGCCTTTGAAACATTTTCCTCCAGAGTAACCTGCCCATTCACTGAATGCAGAGAGAAAAGTACTATGGCCTGAAAAACAAAACACTGGATGCCTCTAGACCTCCCCCAAGCTAGGAGGATGGGCACAGTAGAGAGCTGGGAACTTCGAGGCTGTATTTGTAATTCCAGATGGAAAGGGGCAGGGTGGAAGAGCTCTGTGCACCGACCACGTGAACCACTACCTGCCTTGCTCTTGAACATTCTGCTGCTGAACTCAACCTCCAAGATCCAGCCCCGGCTTAGACATGGACCAGCAAAACTGCAAGGTGTGGTCAGCTTGGCAGAGAAAAGACACACTAGAGCAAGCTACAGAGTCCCGAGCACCTGCCCAGGTATCCCACAAATTCATTTACCAAGTGATGGGCAGGCAGCATCCGTCCCCTGTGGGCAGTGGAAGGAAGGGTTTGGGAAGCCATCAAATGAGAGACTCAGTGGTTTTCAGGCAGTTAAACTTCATCAGGAACTACAGAAGGGAAGGAAGACAGGAAGAAGGCAGGCAGAAAGGCCTGGGAACTATTTCATGAAGGAGTTATCTACTGAAGACCAGTCACAGGCTATATGCACAGTGACACCAGGGTCCACTGATACCCTTCACTGACTAAATCCATTTTGTGGGGCTGCTGCAACAAATTGCCTCAAATTGGGTGGCTGGGTGGCACAGAATGACAAAAATTTATTCTCTTACAGTTCTGGAGGCTACAGGTCCAAGGTCAAGGTGCTGGGAAGGCCGTGCTCTGGCAGAGGGGATCTACGGGGGGACTGTTTCTTGCCTCTCTCAGCTGTCTACACTCTTTGGCCTGTGGCCTCATTGCTGTCTGCTTGGTCTTCACATCACTTCTGCTTCTGTGTATCTGTGTTACCGTCTTTGCCTCTTTCTTGTAAGAACATTTGTGATGGCATTCAGGGTCCACCTGGATAATTCTCTCTCCTCATCTTGAAACCCTTAGTTTAGTCTCATCTGCAAAGACTTTTTCCAAATCAGGTCATATGGACAAGGTCCAGAGATTGAGCCTTCAGCTCTTCATGTGGTCTCTATTCAGCCTGAGGCACTGATGGCTGATGATGCCTGGGGCCCTGGTGTGCACACTTGACCTTGCAGGGACTCTGTTACCATTCCTGCGTTGTCAATGGGAAAACAGGTGTCTGCTAACTGGCTTAAGGTCATGCAGCTGATGCCTCAGGCAACCAGGGTTGGAGTCTGAGCATCACAGGATTTGGGGTCTGTGCTGGGGCACCATGTCCTACAGCTCAGAATGATGGACATGGTGCTGGGCAGAAGGGACACAATAAACACTCAGGCATCCAGCACTGAAAGAGTGTTTCAGCTTCAGCTTCCTGAGAATCAACTCAGAGGCAGACAGCTCCTGTGCCTCTGTCTGCCGGGGCCGTAAATTCTCTCCTCGGGGTCAGCTAAAATGGACGTGTTTTCTAGGCTCGATTCACAAAGACATGTGAGGGGCCAGCTCTTGAATCTCAAGCTTTCTACTCCCAACAAAGCTCTGCTATCTTTTCAAAAAGACAACAAAGAGACTCAGGAAGATGGATGGGTGACATCTCCTCACACTTAAGCTCTATCACGGGCCTGCTGGATTTAGAGGGAAAGAAATATCTCTGTCATAGAAGACACGAGCTTTATATTTCTATAAAAACATGGACAAGACAAGCCTTTTCTTCATTTCTTTCCAATCTTTAAAGAAAGAAAAATGTGCACAGTGTATTATTTTTTCTCTTTGAACCACAAAACATTTGGGCAGACACAGGCATTAGAGCTAACTGAGAGCAAGGGGCTTGATACAAATATTTTCCAAGTGTTCCGGATTCTATTTTGTTCCCACATTGAGAAGTAAATTTTATGAAGAAGCGTTATAACCTTCCACATGGGGCATTGGATTCTCTTCTACCTGGATCACGCCTGGAGTCCTAGGATCTGTGGTTTTTGAGACAGACCAACCAGGGACAGGAGGAGACAGGACAGTGACTTTCTAGAAGGGGTATTGCCTTCTGAGAATTAGTTGTAGTCATTGGTCCTGTCTTGCCTGGAAATCTTAAGTCTTCTCTTTGGACTTAATGGGAAAAACATGCTACAAAGAAAGAAGAGAATTCAACTAACGTGATGTGAATGTCCATGTTCTAATGGGTACGTGCTTCTTTCCAATTTCAGATGATTTTGTAATTAAGTGGAAGTAGCAAAATTCCATGTGGTTCCCAGTTAGGACAAGTGGATGGGTCTTGGGGAAGGACATGGAGGCCCCGGAGATGCTGGACCACAGAGAGCTCCTGAGTGCCCACTCTGAGTGTGTGTGTGACACCTGGAGAATCCTGCTCTAGGGAGATGAACCGCCAGATCACCCCTGGGGTGACCTCCCCTCTTGCGGCATTGATGATCCTAGCAGGACGCACAGTGCAATACCGGTGACTGCAGATGCACGGTGCCCACAGAGTGTGGCAGTGGTGAGGGGGTGTTTGCTCTTTGCTTCCTCAGCTGGGAAAACGGCGACTTGTGCTGACTGTTAAAGTCAGAAAAGGAACGCAAGGACTAAACCCGGCCACGTGGCTTCTAACCTCATCCTGCCCCAGAGAAAGGCACACAGGGTCACGTTCAGACTGTCAATTCACTCTTTGCTGGAGGGGAGGTCAGCTCTGAGTGTTCTCGGGAATCCTCAGCACTGCACTGACCCAGGAGAGAGTGTGAGCATCTTAAGTCTTTGTTATCTGTGAGTTGCTCCTGTCAACTAAAAAGGCAGTTCCCATTGACTCGAATTTTTATTTTAGTCCCTGTGAAAATTTCTACCTTAACGAATCAGCTGAGGGGCTTGTCCGTTGCCCCTGGTCCTGAAAAGAGTTGGTGCTGCATCTGTGCCTTGGGGACGGAGGGCTTCAAAATAACCACTAATATCTCTGTGTGTCTCCTGCCTGGGCATTGCCAGGTACCTTATCTCCTTGACCCTCTGTAATTACACACGACCTCCTGGGTCTGTGGAGTCTATCTCCCTAATGCCTTTCCAGCCCGTTCACTCCTCTCACCTTCATGCTTCAGGCTTGTTTTCTCTCTAACAGGCTCTGAACTCCTGTTACTCCATCTTTACTTTTATTCCTACAACTTATAAGCACCTCCAACATTATAAATTCATTTGTTTGGATGGTTGGCTGATGGTTCCCTCCCATCACTGAATGTGACGTGGGCGGTGTCCAACTTCTTATCCCTCCATGCTTGTGGGATAGCTGAATGAATGTTATTCTGGCTACATCCAATGGGGGCAATTCTAAAATGAGGGGCCAACTGTGGCATCCCCAGTCTTGGTATGTGACCTTGGATCTTCCTAGATATAGTAAAAGATCTGGATCAGAGAATGAAGGACCATCATGATCTGGCCGATGTTTCTTTGTCATTCTCGACCCCTCCACGTGGCCCACTGCCCCCGTCAGCACAAGGTACATGGTGGGCCTTACTGCTCCCAACAGATACTCCGGCTGTCATTCTGGCCACATGGAAGGACCGCTCTGGCCTCCTCCATTGGATTGAGGTGTGGCCCTGTGACTGATGTGGGCTCTGAACCATCCATGGGGGGTGGTGCACATCACTCTTGAGTGGGAGCTCAAGAGCCACTGTGGAATATGCTGGAATGTTTTCCTTGGCATAGCTACTGCCATCATTCTGAAAAGTCTGGATGCCAGAGAGCAGGGGACATGGGGCAGAGCCCCCAAACAGCCCCTGTTGGACATGGATAATGGGAAGACATGAACTGTTTTTATTGTGAGTCACTATGTTTGGGGGCTTGTTGCTATGGCAGCATAAGCTAGCCCAACTTCCCCGGGCTGGCCATGGTCTCACATATCTGGCCTTGGAACACACTGTTTATTCAGCAATGGACTCTTCTGTGTATACCACCCCCTCCCACCTCAAATGCCACTTCTGCGTCATCTCAGTAAGTTCTGCTCATCTTTCAGGACACTGGAGAGTCTGTCCCACTTTTCCCCCATCCTCAGGCACCTGCCCGGGGCTGTGTACCAGTCTGAAACCTGTAGTCAGTATGCCCTGGGCATTCCTCTTCTCTGCCAGCTGAGTAACACCACAGAAAACTACGAGACTCACATCCCTTTCCATCTCTACTCATGCAACACCTTCTGTGGGACTAGTGGAAAATTCACTAGTTTGTAATTTCTAGACCCTTCCTTTGCCTTTCTTTGTAGTGTTGTCTGAACATTTTTCTTCTTATGATGGACAGACGCTTAAGACCTTAAGCCTTTACATGAAACCATCATAATTCCCAGAAGTTCCTTCCATTTCTTCCTTAGCAAAACAGTCACAAATCTGTCTCCGTCAGCCATTTTTATATGGGCCTGCTACAGCGTGATGAAACCAAATTGGAAAGTTTAATTAGTTAGTTTGCTTCAAGATAAAAATGCAAATAAAAAAAGTTTTCAGTTTCACCTGTTTATAAGCCAAAGGCAAAATTAATTAAAGTCCATGGAGAAAAGTAAATAAACAGTTTGAAATAAAGGAAATAAACATTCTGAAGTGTGAGGTTAAGGTGCAGGTAACACGAGAGAGTCAATTATTTATAGTCATGTGTTTCTGCCCGATAATTTAATCACATTCACGCCGTCCTCCCTCCCACTGGAACCCACGCTAAGAGGGAAGGCTCAGTGAGCACAGGACGTGGTCAAGGTGGGTTTCTTATCAATAGCTCTGCTATATCCCAAATACCAACAACACATCTTTGGATAAAGCGCCAGGAGAGTTTCTGAGTTCTGTTATTTTCACTAAGATAAAATATATGTTTCTCTTTTTATAAACCTGCAAATGGGAGGTGTGCACACGATTTTTCTGTGTTAAAAAACATGTTGGTAATATGCTGTTGGCCACCGTGGTGTCTAAATTAGATTAGTCATGGGGGGGGGGAGTAAGCGTTTATGTCGAGATTGATAGTTGAGATATCAAACAACAAGAAAAACTCCATAAAGAATGATGATTTCATCACGTGAAAATAGACGCTGCTTTTGCACGATATGCTTCCTTTTTTTGACAATATCTGGAGACAGGTCGTGGTGGCCGTGTTCTCCCCGCTAGAATGGTGGAAACTTGGGTTGGGTCACAGAAAGAGACAGCAGGTATTGTGTCCCAGGATCAAGGGACAGAATTTCAGAAATTGGTAATCCCACCATCAGGAATGTATCCAGTGGGAATGAAAAGTGCCAGCATGGAAGAACAGTGCGTGAAGAGGATTGTGCTGGGTGGCTTGTGTTGGCAAAAAATAGGAAGACGGCAGAGAAGGGGAAAATGGTAAATAAATTACCTGGCTACCATAGCTATTACAAAAATAATGAGAATTTGTATGACCACAATATTTTCATGGGGCAGGGACAAGGGTTATAAGACAAACTGCATTTTATAACTCCACAGTTTTGTAAAATCACATCAAAACAAAGCAAAGCATAGATATGTATGTTTGTGTGTGTGACAAAGAAAATGTCTACAGAGGAATACACACAAATTATTAATGGCAATGCTGTGGGGAAGTGCTAGGAAGGATTAGGAGATGTGAGAGTGCTGATTTTAATTTAATCGTTTATGTCCTTGAGCTGTTACCATGAGCATGACTTAATTGGTAAAGGACTGAAATAAAAACAAGTAAACAAAAAACAAACAGCCTGACAAAGAAATGCCCCCAAACAGCTGTGAAGTGCAAGAGCGGAAGCAGCAGGTCTGGGTACGTTCCCTGATTGCATTTCTGATATGCCCAGTTATACACTGTTCCCCAAACACATCCCGCCCCAGACTTCTGCATGTAATACCCGCACCTTCTTCACAGCCCTCCTTCCATCAGCCCATGTGGTAGACTCTTGCGAGTGGCTCAAATATCTACTTTTCCTTGAAGCTACCTCCAATCCCACAAAGGGCAAAATGCCCCAATCTGTGAAGCCACGATTCCCTGTGCATGCTGCTCTTGTGGGACCTCGTGGGTGATTTTTTTTTTTATTAAGTCAAATACACATAGATCATGAATACATTCATGCATATGTGGGGTATGATGTGCTGATTTTTTTAATATAATCTGATGTGGTTACATTAAACCAATCATCATAGCTTTGACCTCATTTACTTGATTATTGTGCCAAAACATCTATGTTCTACACTTCACAGATTTGACTTGTACTCTTGTCATATGCTCCATAGGTGTGGTCCTGCCTTTTACCCTCCCTCTGTCAGCCCTCCCTGATCCCCTCTCTTCCCACTCCTTTTCTCTCCTTCATCCTGGGCTATAGTTGTGTTCTATCTTTCATAAGAAAGTGTGAATAAATATAAGTAGGTTTCATAGAAGTCCTGAGTACACTGGATACTTTTTTCTCCATTCTTGAGACATTTTATTCAGGAGAATATGTTCCAGGTCCCTTTATGTAAACATAAAAGAGGTAAAGGCTTCATCTTTTTTTAAGGCTGCATATCGTGGGTGATTTTTATCACCAGACTTTGGGGTTTTCCAGAGCCAGCAACTTTGCTGATTTATTTCTATATCCCCATTACCTAGGATGGGGCTCCAGTTTTCTCAGCCAATCCCTTTCCCACCTGCATGGATACATTAATTTAAACATTCAGAGACACCTGAAACCGCCACATCCTGGCATCCCCATTGTGGCTGGGGGTTTCTCCAGAGCATGGAATGTGTCTGCTTTGTTTTGTGACATCGCCAGCGGGGGCCACACAGTTGACTCTCCATTAGTGTTTGTTGCTCAGACTTCCTGACCTCTGGCAAGCCATAGTTAGCTGCAGGGACGCAGGCAAGAAAGGCTTAGAATAGCTTCAACATCCCGAAGACGGTGGGAGAAGAGGCAGGGGGAGACCCCACCTCTTAGCCTTGTCGTCTCTACAGGATGCAACATGCCTTATATTCAACACTGCCTACAAAATTAATTGGAGGAAGTAGCCTGTCATTTTCCCAGAGCTTATAAAGGTGAAATTTAATTAGCAGTTTGTTTCTAGCTAGCACGGAAAAAGAAAGGGAGACTTGTCCACAGGGAAAGCTATATCACTAACGAAAAGGGCTGCTGCCCTGGCTCTGCACTCTAAGTGACAGAAAGAAACTAATTGAAAGCAGAAGAGGCTGTACAGGTGACCGCCCACTCCCCCAAAGCCACTGGTATAAAGGATTCTGAGGAGGGACAAATTGCAATGCTCCAGGCTCTCAGAGATCTAGGGATTTGCTGATACCAGACAGCCTTTGTGGAAAAGGCAGCCAGAAGCAGAGAATAGCACACAGAAGGGCCCCTTGTCGCCAGGGCCAAAGCTTTCATGTGGGAATACACAAATGCAAATACAGTATTTAGGGAAGAGGAGAAACTCCAGAAGGTGTGCTAGAGTGCACAACCAGGTTCTTGAAGAGGGTAGCTCTGGGAGCCAGATGAGAAAGGAGACTGTGAATGGGGAGATGGACCAGAAATGGGCAGGACCTGGGGGCCCCTCCCCCAAGCCACTGGTGTTCACACCAGGGAGAATGTCTCACTACCACCCGATCAGGGGCAGGTGTGGAGGGTGTTTCTAGTTCCCCTGTCCCAGTTCTCATGGTCTGAGTGGTCCTGCACACACTGACAAATACTCTGTCCTCTGAAGTTCGAGATACCTGGGTTCATGTCCTAAGTCCGTAATCTACTAGGTCTGTGATCTTGAGAAAACTTTAGAAACTTAGCATCACTTTTCATCTTAGAAAGTGGGACAATAATGGTTCCTATTTCATAGGTTACTTTTGAAAATTTAATAAGGTAAAGTATTTGCAAAGAATCAATCACACATGTGGGTTCTACATATGGTTTCTTAAAGCACAGTTTATGCAGCTAAAAAAAGTCTGAAAATCAATGGCCTAGATGTTTAGCCACAGGAAAATGGCCAAATAAATTAGGCTCAGCTATTTGATGGACCATTATGTAGTCATTAAAGATTATAATTGTAAAGACCATGTAGCAATCTAGGATGTGTTTCTAAGTGAAAAGTAAAATGTACGTTGCACTAAGATGCAACTCGACACAGATTAGAAGAAAGGACATAAAAATAGCAATGTCAAAATAGAATAAATAGGGATGATTTCTAGCGTCGATGCTGAAAAGTTATTTTCTGAATTATAAAAAAGGTAAATCAGGCCAGGCATTGTGGCTGATGCCTGTAATCCTACCACTCTGGGAGGCTGAGGAAGGAGGAGACCAGGAATTGGAGACCAGCCTGAGCAAAAGGTAGACCCCATCTCCACTAAAAACAGAAAAAAATTAGCTGGGCATGGGAGTGGGTTCCTATAGTCCCAGCTACTCAGGAGGCTGAGGCAGGAGGATCACTTGAGCCCAGGAGTTTAAGGTTGCTGTGAGCTAGGGTGATGCCATGGCACTCTAACTGAGGCAGCAGAGGGATGCTCTGTCTCAAAAAAAAAAAAAAAAAAGTAAGTCAAACTATCACTTGGGTTTCTTTTGGGCTTATTTGAAATGTATATCATGTGTACAAAATAGGGTTTACTTTTGAATCAGTTTTCTCAAACACAAAAGCTATGCCCAGGAAAGTCTATAACTTAAATGTGTCAAGTGGTTAATCTTTTCTAAAAGCAGAAGTTCCCCATAATAAGCCTGTTTTGTATACTTTCAGTTGCCACTTGGCCTTCTTTTGGATAATCTCCTGGTGCTTCGCAAAGTACATGAATTGAATCAGTTTTTCTGGATAGTTATAATGGGGCGCCCAAGTCCATTAGGGGCCGTGATAGATTAAGTGCAAAGCTGAGGATGAGATGATCGCCATACCCTTGCTCCTCAGAAGGCAGGGAGCACAGTGTGGCTGTCCTGACCTGGCTCCACAGACTCATGGTTAGCTTCCCGCCGTGGACTACAAAGGCAGGGCCACTGTCAGGCAAATGTGGCCCCCAGGATGAGAAGGCTAATTCAGGGAGGCTGTGAACCTAGTGATATGTGGAACCCCAGGCCTCACAGATGCTCAGGGGATACAGGGGTTTCTTTTTAGGCAAGTTTGAGAATGCAGCAAAAAACACAGCCCCCACTGCTCCTTGTATATGGAAGGCTCTGAGGATCTTACCATTAAATAGATATCTAGCCCCAAAATAGGCTTAATAATTTCCCAGACCTGACTCAATCTTCTTTATATCTATGAGACAAATCAACACTGTGGTGATGATGATGATAATAAAATGAACCTGATAGACATTCATAGAATATTCTACCTGACACTATTAATACAAAATATATATTCTTTTCAACAGTACATGGAACATTCTCCAGTATAGACCATATATTAGGCCACAAAATAAGTCTTAATAATTTTTTTTTTTTTTTTGAGACAGAGCCTCAAGCTATCCTCCTGGGTAGACTGCTGTGGCATCACAGCTCACAGCAACCTCCAACTTCTGGGTTCAAGCAAGTCTTCTTGCTTCAGCCTCCCAAGTAGCTGGGACCACAGGCGCCCACCACAATACCCAGCTATTTTTTGGTTGCAGCCGTCATTGTTGTTTGGCGGGCCAGGCTGGATTTGAACCCGCCACCTTAGGTGTATGTGGCTGGCGCCTTAGCCACTTGAGCCACAGGCGCAGAGCTGTCTTGATAAATTTAACAGAATCAAAATTGTATCAAGTATATTCTCAGACCACAGTGGAATAAAACCACAAATCAATATTAAGAGTAACAATGGAAACTACACAAATACACTGAAATTAAACAAGATGCTCTGAATGACCATGGGGGTCAAAGAAAAGATTAAGATGGAAATAAAAAATTTTAAAAACAAATGAAAATGGAAACACAACACACTGAAATATGTGGGATATAGTAAAAGCAGTGTAAAGAAGAAAGCTTATACATTAAATACCTACATCAAAAAGGTATAAAGATTACAAATTTTCAATTTAGTGATCCACCTCAAGAAACCAGAAAAGCAAGAACAAATCAAACCCCAATTAGCAGAAGATACAACAAAGATCAGAGCAGAACTAAATGAAAAAGAGACCAAAAAAGAAAAAAAAAAAAGGATCAATGAAATGAAAAGCTGGTTCTTTGAAGAGATAAAATCAATAAACCTCTAGCTAGACTAGCCAAGAAGAGAAAAAAGCCGATAAAATCAGAAATAAAAAGGGGGATATTACTACTGATCTCACAGAAATACAAAAGATCAACAGTGACTAATATGAACAACTATCAGCTCACAAACTAGAAAATGTAGAGGAAATGGATCAATTCCTGGAAACATATGACCTCCCAGGATTGAACTAAGAAGAAATAGAAAACTTGAGCAGATCAGTAACGAGCAGCAAGACTGAATAAGTAACAGAAAAATCTCTCAATAAAGAAAAGTCCAGGGCCAGACGGATCCATGGATTCAAATACACAAGAAAGAACTAATACCAATCCTCCTGAAACTATTCCAAAATATGGAGGAAGGACTTCTCTCCGACTTCTTTCTCAATGCCAATATCACCCTGATACCAAAACTAGACAAGAACACAATATAAAAAAACCCTACAGACCAATATCCCTGATGAGTTTACATGCAAAAATCTTCAACAAAATACTAGAAAGTCAATTCTAAAAGCACACAGAAAAGATAACACATAGTGGGAAGAGGGGGCAGGGAGATGGGGGCTATGGTTTATCTCACATCTCTTGAGGGTGGGACACAATTATAAAAGGGACTGTACCTAACAAATGCAATCAGTGTAAACTAATTCTCTGGACCCTCAATGAATCCCAAACAATAAGAAAAGATAATGTATCATAATTCGGTGGGATTTTTACAGGGATACAAGGATGGTTCAACATATGTAAAACAGTAAATATGATACATTGCATAAACAGAATTAAAGACTAAAACCAGACGATCATCCCAACAGATGCATAAAAGGCATTTAACATCCCCCCACCCCTTCATAACAACTCTCAACAACTAAGCACAGAAGGCATATACCTCAGAAAAAATAAAGGCCATGTATGAGGAACTCGCAGCTCACATTATACTGAATGGCGAAAAGTTGAAAGCATTTCCTCTAAGAACTGGAACACGACAAAGACGCTCACTTTCACACTCACGTTCTCTATTCAACATGGTTCTGGAATCCCACCCAGAGCAACCAGGCAAGAGAAAGAAATAAAGGCATTCAAGTGGGAAAAGAGGAAGTCAAACTATTGCTGTTCACTGATGATATAAGTTATCATCTAGAAAAGTCTAAAGACCCCATCAAAAAAGCCCTTTGGTTTTGATAAATTAATTTAGTAAAGTTGCAAGATATAAAATAAATGTACAAAAATAGGTATCATTTCTATACACCAATAATGATCTAGCTGAGAAAGACATAAAGAAGTCAGTTCCATTTAAAACAGACAGAAATAACACCTAAAACCAAATTCCACCAAGGAGGCAAAAGACATCTACCAGCAAAACCACAAACCACTAATAAAAGAAATTGTAGATGACAAAAACGGAAAAACAAAGAACTTATGGCTAAGACTTCAAAAACACAAACAGCAACAACAAAAAACACCAGACAAAGGGGAATTAAACTGAACACCTTCTGCACAGCAAAAGAATCAACAGAGGGAAGAAACAACCAGTGGAATGTGAGAAAATATTTATACACTATTCATCTCACAGACCATTAGTACACAATATATGTAAGAAACTCAGACAACAAAAATCCCACAAATGATCCCATTTGAATGTAAGCAAAGGACATGAACAGACATTTGTCAAAAGAAGATATGCAAATGGACAACAGGTATATGTAGGAGTATTCAGCATCACTAATTATCAGAGACATGCAAATCTAAACCAAAAGATATCACCTTATCCCAGTGAGAACGACCATTATGAAAATGACAGATTATAATAGATGTTGGTGAGGATGTGGAAAAAAGAGAACTCCTATGCTGTTGGTGGAGATATAAATTAGTATAGCCTCTGGAAAACAGGATGGAAAGTTCTAGAAGAACTCAAAACAGAATTGCCTTTTGATCCAATAATCTTCTTGCTGGGCATCGACCAAATGGGAAAGAAATCAATATATCAAAAAAGATACCTTCACTTACATGTTTATTGTAGCTCTGTTCACAGGAGCAAAGATACAGAATCAACAGATGAATGAAGAAAACGTGGTATAAATGTGTATGTGTGCTTGTGTGTGTATGAATATATAAAAAAGAAGACTATTCAGCCATAAAAATTAAATCATGCCTTTGGCATGTGGATGGAATCGGAGGCCAGTATTTTCAGTGGAACAAGTCAGGCCTAGGAAGACAAATATTCATCTTCTCACTCAGATGTGGTTTTAACAGAAGTCTTCACATGGACAGAGAGAGTGAAATGATAGATAACGGAGACTCTAAAGGGTAAAGTGGAAGGAAGGTGAGAAATTATTACAGTTAGTGGGTACAGTGTTCATGATGGAGTTCTGATTGACCTCTCTGCAGTCTACAAATTTGCAAGTAACAAAATTGCACACATACCCCATACATTCATACAAATAAAACATAACTAAAACACCTCTATTTTGATTAAGTGCTTATAACATATCAGACATGATGCTAAGTGGTTTTCAAATATTACTTCATTTTATTCCTTTCAATAATCCTGCGTGGAACCCAATGGCATTCACATTTTTTGAAGGAGGACAAGGAGGCTCAAAAAATTAAGCACTCTTAGCCAAAGGCACATAGCTGGAAAGCAGCAGAGTTGGGTTCCCCCCCCATTGGACTTGTACTTAAGCCCCCTGCCACCGTGTGTCCTGATCTGGTGAGACACCAGCCTTCCTGGAGCCTCATGCAAGAAAACGAACTGAAACTGACCCTTAACGTGAGAACAACATATTCTCTCCCAAAATCCACCTTTGGTGTCACTTCATCTAGGAAGGCTTCTCTCTCCATCGCAGACCAAGAAATCATTTCTCCCACTGAGCTACTTCTATTGTTCCTTATTCTACTGTACTGTACACATATTTTTAAGTCTTTATTCTTTTCTATTTAATTATAAGCTTTTAAAAATATCTTGTTCTTCTTTGGAGGCGCCCAACAAATCTGGTTGTTACATATTATTACTTTCCTACCAGGATTGTTCAGTAGGAAATAGGTTCCATCCCGTAACAGAAAAAAGAAAAAACCACCAACCAAGCACAAAGGTCTCCAAGTGAGGTGTCACACGATGCCAAAATTATAAATGCCGTTGACCTTAAACAACTAAAAACTCATTACCAAGTTTTTATGGGCTGTATAGATGAGGTCTGCATTCGTCTCTATTTTCACAGCCTAGCATAGACGTTGGCACCAAGTAGATAATCAATAAACACTTGCTGAACAAATGAGTGAATTAACAAAGAAATGAATCATCGTATGTAGAAGTCAGGTTTCATGAAGCTGATTATGGGCAACTAAATCATACACGCAGTAAAACAGCGAACACAATGTTATCTGAATTATTGACATACTACCAACTGTCACAGGGTTGATTATAAACATTAATTTTTATGAAAATATTTCCAAGAACTTTTCTCTCTCTAGACTTGTGAGGAATCATATTTTTGGACGCTTGAACGGAAATGTATCTCCTGCCATGTGATTGGACATGGGGAGGGCACGGGGGGCTCACTGGACATGTGAGCCTCAACTTGGCACAAATAGAGAGTCAGAAACACCAGCTGTGACACTCCTGGGTCCACAGGGATCATCGAGATTAAACTGAAGAGCAAATCCCTGAGCTGGATTCAATTCTGTACTAGATGCACGGAAGGCTCCACTCTAAATTAAACTTGAGCATATAAATTTCAACATTGAAGATACAAATTAGGGGAAGAAAAACAGCAGTAGGAAAATAAATGATTCCCTTCTGCTTTAGAAGTCAGTGTTTCTCAAAGTGTGGTCCCCAGGCCGGGACTGGCATCGCCAGGAGCTCGTTAGAAACACAGTCGCTGCCCGAATCAGTAACTCTGGCAGGCTGGGGCAACCTGAATTCTCACAAAGCCCCCCAGGCAATGCTGATGCCCAGACAAGTTTGAGAACTACTGTTTAAGTCATAAATTCCATTTATCAAATTTAATATAAAACTTGGTCTTCACATTTCTTTTTTGACTCAGTAAAATATGGTACAGTGGTTCTTGGCATAGCTGTAAAATATACAAAGTCCTGGTCATGAATCAAATCCTACCCTTATGTAGCATGAGGATCCCACCAAGGAGAAAATTGCTACACCTAACCCCCCACGCAAGCCTTACTTATTTTATAGATGAGCAAACAAAGGCTCAAAGGGGTTCAGTGACTTGTAGCCTAACCCAAAACCATGTGATTCCAACACATAGCGTAGGCTCCATGACATGGCCTATTTGACTCTTGGAAAGACAGAGTCTGAGGCACTAATGAGAATATCTAGAGTTTTGGGGCTCACAGGTGGGTGTGGGAGGCATCAGACAATTCCCTGCAGGAGCTGCTGGGAAGGCACACTCAGTCCACCCCTCTGACAGAGTCTATCCCAGGCAGCTGGGATGGTTACACACACCTGCCTTACCCAGTAAGCTCCCGGCAGGGATGTCAGCACTTATCTCTGCATCCCACTGAGAAGCAATTGTGAAGGGGTGGGGAATCTATCTGCCTCTGCCCTTCTAGTGAGGACCAGTGATTCAGGTGTCAAACACTCTTTTTAGTAGAGTTTTGCTCAGAATAATAAGGGGGAAAGCACCAATAACTATCACTTAGACAGCACCAGGCTCTGGTGCAAGGTTTACGTCACTTGCTTTAACTCACTGACCATTTGAAATAGCCTGTGAAACAGGTCCCAGAACTAACGTCCCTATTTTACAGATGAGGAAACCAAGGCACAGTGAAGATAAATGGTGTGTCCAAGATCACATAGTGAGTGAATTGCAGAAGAGAGATCTGAAACCATTGCATGGGCCAGGAGCCTTGTCTGCACCATGATCAGTGCCTGCAGCGTGTTATGATGGAAGATACGTGAGAATCGGATGCTGTGTACTCAGCACTGTAAAGGACTCGGAACAAACAGTTGGTGGAAGTGAAACGCCAAGGATTAAAAATCTAAAGGAGAGAACTGGTTTCTGTGTTGATGCATGGAGTGGTATTTATAGGCATTTTATCAAAAAGCCAACATATTGCTGCTCTGTGTGGAGCTGTACCCAGGGCCCCGGAGGATGTGGCAGAGATATTGATCAGGCAGGACTGTCCTGTCTCCCGTGCCCAGTGCTCCTGTCCATCGGCTGACTTTCTCTTGGTACCATCAGATCTTTACCATCACCCTCATCATTGTATCGACGGTGCTCTCATTTCGGGTTTCAAAGAAATGTCTAGGACCCCCCCCATCCCTGAGGGCCTGATGTTTGAACTGAGAAGACACATCATTGATCATTATAGATCGCTGCAGAAATAAATGACATCAGGCCTGGTTTATTTTGTCCTGAGGAATGTAAGGAACTTGACACACAGGTTAATGTAGAAGCTGCAGCCTGTAGCATACACAGCGGTTGCCCTTGATCGATTCTCTAGTCTCTAAGACGAACCCAATTCTCCCTCTCGTGGAGGTCCGCCGGGCTGGGGAAGGCACTGTTTCTTCACTGTCCCTCCCTTCGGTGGTCTCCCCATACCCCTTCATAGGCTGCTCCTTTGAATCAACGTGTTGAATGAATCTAACCCCCCTCCTCCTGCGAACTCCATGCCCTGGTCCTGTGCCAAGGTCATCCTCCTCAGCTGGGCCTTCCTGAAGAACTGGATACATCTCTCCTCTCTGCCACATTACCCTGGGACAACTTGCTGAGGAGGGGGAGGAGAAAAACAGTGATAAGCACACTAGTTAATATCCACAGAAAGCTTACAGGGGCAGTCACGCTTTTCATATTAAGCCCTGAATACCCGATGCAGCTCTGTGTGGAGGGTGCTGCCACTGTGGTGCCTTTATGTAGCAGCGAAGGTGAGGCTCAGAGACGTTCAGTGCCTTGTCCCAGGGCCCATAGCAGGCAGGTGCCTGGGATGCCCCAGGCTGTGCTCTGGCCCGGTGTCATGCTCAGAATATGGAACCTTTTCTCTATTCTCAGCTTCTCTGAACTGAAGTCACCATCTTGGATCTCTGAGTTTGCACATTTAGCTGCCAACAGTAGTGTCCACACACGTGCCCTGGTTTTACTTCCTCTTTACCTGCAAAGCCGCCTCTCCTTATTGATCCCTCTAGATATCAGAGATACCAGATTTCCTGTCCTCCTCCCCACAGCTGGTCTCAGATGCCTTGGGATTAAAAAATTTTGAACCTGCTTGCTCCATTTTCTCCGTGCAGAGCCAGGCAGCCTCTGGCCTTCTCCCATCATTTTCCCCTGGAAGCATCTGCTCCAGGCAAACTCATGTGGAAGTGTGGGAGTCCAAAGGACCTTGGCAAAATTCCTCATCACAGATGAGCAAGGTGGGGCCCGGAGAGGTGGAGCGACCTGCCCAGACCACAGAGGGAGACATAGTGAGGGCTAGAATCTGAATCCACACCACTTCACTTGGGAGCTTCCTGAGAGATGGCACGGCCTTCCCCATTTCACCCTAGCAGAGTGCCTGGCACACGGGCGATGTTTAATGTAATTGATTTTAAAAACCTGTCATCTCTAACTTTACATTCCTTCCTCTGTGAACCTTTCGCCACCTCCATCCTTTCACATCGGGTTATTGCAGCAGCCTCTGGACAAGTGTCACACTCTTCTTCTTCCTGAACGCAGACATGAAACTCAGCACCCTCAAGTTCTGGGATCATCCAAACCTCCTCAGCTCAGACATCACCAATGGTGTTCACCTGCCTGCCAGGTGAGGGCAAACCCCTTTGTCTAACTGGCAAGCGCTTCCCTATTTCAGCTCATTTTAACTCATCTGCCTCATCCATTAAACATCTAGTGGAATAAAGGACCACTTTATCATTGTTTTAAGCAGGTAGAAGTGGTGGTGGTGGTGATGAATTCATTTAATTTAAAGTATTTCCTTACTTCTTAACCCCCTTCAATGCAGGTACGCTGCCACCAGGTGGCAGTAATGCATCGCTATAGTGAACCAAATCAATGGTGTTTAGCTGAACACTTGAGATGGGGTAAAGAGGGTCCTCCCTCTTTTGTTTTAAAGCTATAACTTTTAAAAAGACCAAACAGCATTGCTAAAAGACTTGTGTAGGATCTGTTACATTTTCTCCTTAATGAAGTCATCATGGAATTCACTGAAGTTGCCCACGTGGTCTCCCCTCAGTCGCTTTTCTATGTGGTAGCAGACCAGATAATTGAAGTCCACTGAACTTTGTTTAAATTAATTACAGCCAAGGCCTTTCTGTCCAGAGCTCCTGATCCTTTGATTCCCACCAGGAAGAGAAGAGATGGAGAAATGAACACGAAATAGCTCCAGGGCTATGTGGTCCTAGACCCCTGTGTGGTTTTATTTCCATTGTTCAGAAGAACAGACTTCTCTTCTCTGCTCATTCTTGTTCCTGACCCTTATTTTCCCCTCTGGGGCTGCAAGTGATTTAAACTCTTTGGTAAGAGTTGAGGGACAGAACTCTGGCAGCACGGAGTGGTAGGCCCAATCTCATTAAGCAACTTCCATCTAAAAGGCCTCCGCTGATGATCTCTGCTTCAGGGACTAATTCTAGATTTCGTTAACATACTTCTTTGTGTGTTTTATACTTAATAAAAATGTTTTGGGGGGAGAGATGGAGATAATTCTCTTGGAATCTTTCAGTTGTCTTCTCTGTATCAACATGCACGGGTGTCTACGGGCCGCCTGGCGTCTGGGTTGATTGGCTGGCTTGTGTCTCTTCCACTTGAAGGTTGCTCAATGTCAGTGAAGTCCAGGCACTATGAGTTATATTTCTACACTACACATTTCTCCCCCTTCCTGGTGACAATTTTTTAGATGCTTATCATAGCTCCTAACTGCAAAGTTTCGACATCTCAGCTCTTCAGTTTTACTTAGCCAAGTGTTGAAGACATCCATTCTGAATACTAAAGGCAAAAAGGAAAAAAAAAAAAGGTGGAGAAAGGAAAGACACGATTGTCTTTATCGCTAACAGAAATGTGTGGGGAGAAATTAAAGCCACGTGTGAAAATTCTTTACCACCCTCAAGTCCATGCCTTGCTGGAATGCTAATGCGGCTGTGGAAGGCTATCAGTCCGGAATCCTGGCTGCTGCCTTTCTGCAGCCAGGTGATAAAGCTCCCCCTTAATAACACAGAAGTGCGAGCAAATTGAGGCCAAGTGTGAGAGACAGAAGGATCTGATTTTCCAGGCTAGAAATTCATTTTAGGGAAACTTAGGAAATCTTTCTGAAATAACTTTTCTTTCTTTTGTATAAGAACGGCTGAACTAGGTGAAAATGATGCCGTTATTAACTCTAAGTTGTGCAGTTAACTGCCTTTGGCCTCAGTTTCTCCATCTGCACAATGGGATACTACTACCCAGGCTGTGTGTGATGATTAAATGAGAGCGTTGAAGCTGGCATGGGAGCAGCTCACTCCTGCAAGTCTAATCTGACTCCACTGCTGTGGAAAATATTAGTTCAAAAATTCAGTTAAGAATATAAAAAATCATTAACCCCTGGGAGCCAAAGTCTTAATTAGTACAGCTTCATTTGAAAAGCAATCCCAGTCTTTGAATTAGGGAGGTGGATAAGCATGACCATCCTTTATTCACAGTTTTACCTGTAACATAGTTTCTTGCCTGTAACGTGGGAACAGAGGCATTGGTGGCATTTTTGGAGTCTTCCTTGAACTCCGCTCTTCATGGTGGGAAAGCCTGGCTTACTGATTTGGGAACCTTGCCAGGCTCACTACACCATGCCTGGCTAGCTCCATTTCTAGGGACTCGGGCTTCTAACTACTAGACCCATGATTTTCAACCAGGGTGCCACTGCATACCAGTGTGCCGTGAGATGATCTTAGGCATGCCACAAAAATTTTTAAAAATCATTAATTATTTGCAAAAGAAGTTCAAAGCACAGCAAATATACTCCTTTTTTGATCACCATTATTTAAGTGTGCCGTGATAGTTTAACTATAGGTTCAAGTGTGCCCTGAGATAAAAAGTGTTTGAAAAACACTGTTCTACAGACCCTTAAAAAGCAATTACTATTTAGGGGGCATTTTATACCATCAGGTGAAAATGACCGTGAGACTATTCCCACTTAGAACGGAATATTGTGAACAAAATGAAAATTAATTTGGTGGGCAGAGATTTAAACTGGTTTCGGTACATGGCCTGACAAAGACTTGCTCTTCTGGAAAGCTCACACTTCCCATCACCACTTATGATTATTGAAAACAACACAGGCGATGAGGCATGAAGGCCGAGGACCGTGACAACTTTCTGGGCACTGTGACAGGCTCTTCCCACGAGAAGCTGGGCAGGCAGGTGAAAATGTGGTTCTGGCGCCCCATGGTTGGGCTGTGAACCCTAACCCTCTCCTGCCTCTCACCAGCCGGGTGACCCTGGGCACATTACTTGATTTCTGGGTAAATATGTTAATAAAATTTTTTCCAGGTGATTCTAATGTACAGTAAAATTTACAAAGTATTCTCCTGTGGCAACTTCCTTATCATCTTTAAACCTCACTTTCACATCTTTAAAAGGGAAAAAGAAATCACAGCGTGTACTTCCCACGAAGAGCTGAAGATTAGAGAAGGTGAATGTTCATGCTCAGGGGCTCAGCCCACTTCTCGGTACGCAGGAAGAGCTTGATAAACGTAAGTCACACCATGGTCATCATCATCCCTGCTGTCACAGTCACCTTGTTATCACATCAGTAGCTGCGACATCTGCCTTGTTCAATAGTATCTTCACCGCCATCCACGTCACTATGGTCACCTTTGCCATGATCATCAACGGAGTCAACATTATCCCATGACATCACAATACTCCCATCTCCACCACCATCATCGTCGCCACCACCGGCCTCTACCTTAACTTCTGTAGGGACCCTCTCCAGCACTTGGCACTTAGCAGGATAATCTCGAATTCTTTTTTTAAAAATCATCCCCTTTGCATTTTTATTTTTTGTGTTTATTTCTAGATAATACGAGGGCACAAATTTTTAGATTACATCGTTCTCACTTCCAAGGTAAAGTTCCAGTTGTAAAACAGACTCTCACCCAGGGTGTGAGTTATACACCCTGGAGATGTGTCTACTAGGTGAGGTCCCACCACCTGCCCTTCCTCCCTCTACTAATCGTCCTCCTCCTACCCTCTCTCCTTTTCCTGCCCCCATACTAGACTATATTTGCATTTTAGTGTTCTTGTGAGAATTATTTATATATTGATTTCATATTAGTATGGAGAACACTGGATAATTATTTTTCCATTCTTGCAATACTTTACTAAGAAGAAAGTGTTTCAACTTCATCCAGGTAAACATAAAAGATGTAAAGTCTCCATTTTTTATGGCTCAATAGTATTCCATGGAATACATATACCACAATTTGTTGATCCATTCATAGGCTGGTGGGCATTTGGTTGCTTCCTCAACTTGACAACTCTGAATTGAGCTACAGTAAACATTCTTATGCATATGTCTTTGTGGTAAAATGATTTTTACTCTTCTGGGTTCTGTTTGCAATCTTTTCGGAACAGTGAGGTGCTAGAAACTTGTAAAAATTCCCTGGGAGCTAAAAATTTTGATTTTGCTCTATTCTAGTCAAAAGTGCATAAATCAAACCTCTCCATATCCTTCCATACACTCTGAACATGTGCTGCTAATGATGGTTGCACCTGTGGGTGGAGGGCTCCAGGCTCACACCTTCCATTAGTTCCCCAGGACCTGAATACCTGTTGAGGAAGTGGCTCCCAGCCTCTTCCTCAGAAGCACAGCCTACACGGCAGGGAAGCAGCATAAATTTAGCTAGAGCTCCATCAGCCATTCTGAGCATCACTGTAGGAGCAGGTCACCCACTCTATCAAATTCTCAGCTTTGTATGAATTCCTTTTTGCGTTTGGCATGGAAGGTGATAAGTATTTTCTGAGCGATTTTTCAGTTGCAAACTTCAGTCTGCTGAGATGAAATATGCAGATTGGGGCCCGAACAGCTGTCGCACTCCAGAGTGGCTGGTATTTTGGTGGGCTTTATTTTAAAGTCTTTGACAGTTCAATCTCACTAAATAATTCAGCTGTTTAGGAAAAGCCATATGATCTTAAAATAAGTCCCTGAAGGTCAACAATATAGGTTGAAATTTTATTCTTTGGTAAATAGCATTTGACAAAATAACAGAAATGTCCCTTATGATATCTCTTCCTTTACATCTTTGAATGAAATTACCAAGTGCACATCCCTGGATGTTCATTTATAAACATCCTACATCTTCTCCATGCATTTCTGGCAGAGTATTAAGCTAACATTCTGATTTCACCGTTCGCAATGAAGTTAGAGATTCTAAAGAACAATTTCAAAGAGCAGTCCTAACTCAGGGTGTCACTGATCATTTGGAAAGTCCTTTGTTACATCCAGCCTAGAAAAATACAAGCCTCATGTCGTGGAAAAGCTAAAGTATTGACTATAAATCTGTAAAGAAAGGGAGAAAAAAAAATCCTTGCAATTTAAAAGTTTTCCAGGTCGGGGTGGATCTCTCTCATCCATCACTGGGCTCTCCGAGGTGACATGTGATTCAGGAGCAAACCATTAGCATCCAGAAAGATACTGGCCAATGATATATTTGTGCCCCTTAAAGACGGCTGGCTCTTTTGGCTGAGTCACCACCCTGGTAGCTTTGAAAAGGCTGCTCATGGAGGTGGGAGACAGGATGTGAAGGTCTTAGGTAAATTTTGTCTACACTTACACAGAGTCCTGTACTTTTGAGGCTGTTAGGATGCTGGGATTTGTCTACCTCAGATATGATACCCTTTGTCCCATTTTATAGATGAGGAAACTGAGGCCCATGGAGAATAAAAGACACGTGCCCATTAAGGCATTCAATTGGTAACAAAACCAGAGTTAAGATTAAGGTGACCTTGGGGCCTGCTGATAGCAAACATTGGAGTTGGCCACTGTGTGGAACAGCTGACAAGCCCAGGCATGGCCATTTTGCTTGGGTATAAGCAACACTCAGCTTTTACATATAATCTGACTCCTAGCTCTTACTGTGTGACCGGGGCCAAATCTCACAAATCCTCTCAATTCCAGCCTCCTTATCTGCATAGTTCCATCCTACCTCATAGGATGTTTTATCAATGAAATTCTACGTTAAAAGAAATATCCTGAACAAAGCCTTGTATATACCAGTACCCAGAAAAGGCTCATTCACGAATTCACCCCTCTGATGCCCTAAGCTCTCTTCTCCTGGACTAGGCTGTGGGGCCCCTCGCTGTGGCGAATCGATTCCCCAGAGCTGGATCATCCGAGAGTCGCAGCAGGTACTCCCACACTTCTCTCACGATGTTTCTGTTTTGGTTCAGGAAAATGTAGTCATTTAACTCCCACAGTGCGAACCAGCATCTTGGTGGCCACTGTGACAGTCACCAGCCGTATTAGGACAAATGGGACTGCAGTCAGCTTAGTGCTACTTCCACTAAAGAACAGCATGTAAAATATTGTAAAGGGATTTCCTCATTTACTACGAAAGTTACTCGTGTGTTCCTTTTGAAAATTTAGAAAGTATCAATGATCAAAAAGTGGGGAATAAAAACCACCCGCCATCCCACCGCTCAGTGAAAGCCATTGTTAATATTTGGCAGGAACATACATTTTATATAGATTTAACAAAGCAGGTCCTGATGTTCTGTAGCTTATATTTTTCCCATTGTAGAGGTATTGTGAGATTTTTTTTTCAGGTAATTGAATAGCTGTCTTTCTAATGGCTATGGGTGTGCCCTCACCTGTGGCCGAACTGGTGGAAACAAGTGCCACCTACTGTGAACTGGGGGCGATAACCCAGGATGTGCCATAATTTAACTATTTTGTCATACAAAACATTTCATTTTTATTATTAAATGCTTCTGCTTCCACACACATCTTTCTGGTGAAACAACAGATAATAAAATCTTGAGACCCACCCTGAGGTTTATCGTGCGGTTGGCTTCCTACAGGTGCAGGGGCTGTCAAGGGATGAACACAGCTTTGGGGCTGTGGATGGAGGCCAAGTTCTCCAGGCAGGTCACTGTCATAGGCTTATGTTTCCTCCCCTTGGCAGACACCCCCAAGTGGACAATTAAGACAGGCTAAGTTGTCATGCTTCCCTCCTTACTGCCCCTGTTCTGACTGCACCCTGTTGTACCACGGAGTCCCCCACCCCAACATAGGGAGTCCCCATTTCCTCAGTGTGTAAATGCCTGCCTGGGATAGGGAGTCTCCTGGGACTCTGGCCTCTGCTTAGACCTTTCAGCTCCACAGCAGCTAACTGAGAAGTTAGATGTGGGCAAGTCACTTTGTTTGTCCTGGTCAGGGTCGATTTTCCTACATGTAACAAAGATGATGGGGCCAAATGAATAGCCAAAGCCCTCTGAGTGTTGTCAGTCTGGGGGCCGTAACTCTGAGCCCCATGTTGTGATGCTGTTGCATTTGAATGGTGGAAGCTTTGCTTGATGCCTTGAACCCCTCTCCCTTCCTCTATACCTCCAACAATCCATTCTTCATCCTCCCTGGGACCATGACAATTTTTTTAAGAAAACATAAATTATCCAATGATTTTAGGTGACACCTAAATTGAAAGCCAGTCTCCCCACCACACCCTGCACAGACACACTTGATCCTACCCTGCCTCTCCATTGCCCTACTTTCTCCTTTGGAGACTGTGTTGGAAAACACATTTTCAAGCTAATTCCCACTACAGAGCCTTTGAAATGTCTGTTCCATCTTCCTGGTATACCCTTCCCCAAATCTTCCTGTGGCTCAGACATTTGGGGGCCTCCGCATTGCTCTTCTCTTTGCCTGGAACACTCTTCCTCTGATTCCAGAGGTGGCTTCAATGTCTCATCTGTGACGTCTCAGCTCAGATTGTTTCCTGAGAGGGGACAATCTGACCACGCTGACTCAAGTTCCTCTCCTCTCTGTTCACGGCTTTATCTTATTTTTTTACTTTTCATTTAGCACCAAAATTACCATGTTTCATTCACCTATAATTTTTTTTCTATGTAGAATTTGAAGTCTGTTAGGGAAGGGACACTTGGAATTAACACTACTGTACTCAGAAAAGAGTAAATGTACTGAGAAAAGAATAGTAGCCACTGACAGCTAGAAGCCACCCTGGTGCCATTAGTCAGAGTCTGCGCTCTCCTGTCAAACTTAAACACCAAGGCCACTTTGTGACCATGATGGAGCAGGACAAAAAATAGACCAGTGCATAATGTGCCTGAACCCAGACAAACCTGATCATCATCTAAGCCAGTGGCTCTCAACCTGTGGGTTGTGAGCCACAGGAACTGTATTAAAGGCTCGTGGCTTTAGGAAGGTTGAGAACCACTGATCTAAGCCATCCCCACTGCTGCCCAAGGAGAGGGGTGACCACTTCTTTGCCACTGACAGCTGTAGCCCCACCCTCATCCTACCTACTGATTTAGTAACTACCCAGTCACAGAGCAACTGCTGTCTCCCAACACTGCCCTGTCCAGAGCAACGCTCCCCTTCTGTGAACCTTCCTCCTGAGCTGCTAATGCAAGCCCCAATTCTAGAATATTTTTCTAATACCCCTTCCTAAGACACCCCTACCCCTTCCCCATGGTATGTTCTCATTGCAATAAGCAATAACCCAACTTGCTTAATTACAGATGTCTTCCTGGTGGTCTTTGGATGAAGGGCTAGGACAGTGGAAATGTAACAAACAGTAGCTTCTTTTTCTTGAGTAACTGCTATGCAAATGGCTTGAGTAATTGACATGTGCCAGTTACCATTTTTCCCCAATAAAACAACATTCGTGGCTATTGCTATTATTATTCTGATTTTCAAGTTGAGGAAACTGGGGCTCAGATTGGATAAATAACTTCCCAAGGTCACACAGCTATCGGGGGAGGAGCTGCAGTTTGGACCCATACTTTCCTGACTTTGAATCTGGTGCATTTTCTCACCACTGTAGTTTTCTTTTTCTCCTTTTTTCTTTAGCCACCATGTGGGGTGTTCTACACTATTAATAAGGATGCACGTGATAAATGTGTCCCCGGTAATAATTCCTCCATTAGCAGTGATTTACATTCCCAACAGCTTTTCAATAATCCTCTGTGAATGTTTGCAGGTTAGATTTCTGCTCTGTCTTTCAAAGTCACTGCTCTACAGAGTTTCTGCCACAAGCTCAAGTTTACAGACTATGTTCAGCATCAGAAGAAACACTGTCAGGCAACTGCTCTGCCCCTTTGGGAAGTACAACTGTGAAATGATAAAATGCTTAAAAACATAGATTTGTGGAAAAGATGGGGCTACGTCCAGGGTTTAGTATAAAAGAGCTCCACGGCTTTCAGCATTTTGTATTATTGCTTCTTAAATAAAGTCTCCCACTTCTTGTCTTTGAGGGAATTTGAATTTAATAGTCAGTCAACCCAGGAATGAAGGCTCTAGGTAGCTGGTCAACGTACAAATAGACCTCTGGACTTAACGCATCATAGCTGAGAGTCAGCTTGACCAGGCTCTGTGCAAGGTGCTTTCACCCATGCCATCTCAAATGGAACTTCAGATTTAGGAGCTTAAATTCCTAAATTAGCCCATAGGAAGATAAGAAGTCAGCAGGATAGGCCTGGTGCCACTGGGTTCAGGCAACATTAGATAGCTTCAACTCCCCTCCTTCCTATGATATGAAACGTCCATGAGGTGGAAACTGCTCCTGCATTTGGGTTGTGGAACAAGGCAGATACCAAGGATAGAGTGTTTTAGTCCCATGTGAGTCTGGAACAGCCTTTAGGAGGTGTCGCTCAGGCTCCCCTGCAGGCAGCTTGATACAGGTGCCGAGGGTCCCTGACTCAGAAATATGCTGCTTATCGCACCATCAAAGAGTTTTGGTCAAGACAGCAGCGGGGCTGGGCTTCTGTTTCAGAGTCCAGTCTAGCTGCAGGTAAGAGTGGGACAGAGCGGCCTAGAGGCTGTGAGGAGGAGAGGGGGGAAGCGGACAGGCACTGTGCACGTGGGTGTAGCCTGAAGCCTGAAGGAAGGGGAGAGGGGAACAGATGGAAAAGGTCTTGAAGAAGCAGAAGGGAGAGGGTCTGGCTGACCAGCAATCTCAGAGGGGCAACGAATACTCCCTATGTACTTTCCCTCTAAGTTAAATTCCACATTAATTTCAACCCTTTGCCCAAACTATGACAGATCAGAGCATACTGTACATATCAAGTGGATCTGGGTAGTTGGAAAGGGACAGTCAAGGATGTCCACGTTTTTTGGCTTTGATTGCACATTATACAAAGCCTTTATTTTATCAAACATGTATATTAAACTGAGTATATGTTCCTTGTTAAAAATGTCTTGTGGATATTAATTCATCTGTGTTTCATTACATCCCTCTGCCATTAGCCCATCTAACAGAGGAGGAAATTGAGGCACAGAGGGGGTAGTAGTAACCGGCCCGAGGTCACACAGCCAGGATGGGAGAGTCAGCTTTTGGAGTCTGTGCATCTAGCCATTATACATCAGAACCTTTTCTTAGAGGCTGATGTCAGAATTAAATCCTTAGGTGCTCCTGCCTCTTTGTGGGGGGGAAAAACCAGTAGCCAGCATACCTCAAGGGCAGCCAAGGGAAAGTCAGTTCTATTGTTCTGACTTTGATTTAATTTGGTCCCAAGGACCACACTTGAGAAACAGTTTTATCATCCCAGTCTCTTACATTAGGAAAAAAAAAATGGTGGTGCTTTTCTGATGGAGGCTCTGATGGAGTTTTAAACATAATTATTTTAGGTCTGTTTATCCATAAAGAGCCCTACCAATGGCGTGTGATGATTTATCTCTATGGATTAAATGTCACAACTGAGGAGCTGTGGTCTAAATCATACATTCACCGCAGACCTTGAAAACCTCTGGAAGGTCTCCCAGCCTCGAACGCCAAAGTCAACCCAAGTTTTCTGACTTTTCATTATCAGGTAACTGAAATCACACATCAAACACTCAGTGGACCACTATGTGATAGGCATTTAAAGACACCAAGCTCTTTCAAAGAGAGATCAAACTTTATTGGTCTGGGGAGGTGTAACAGATGTGCTGTTAGACTGACAACCTCTCGCTGCTTTGAGGGAAGCACTAAGGTGTCCGAGGCACAGGGACATGTTGCTATTCACTAGTTGATATACTTTTTAAAATGGAAACTCCCTTTCAAATATGGTGACCTGCTTGTTTGTACCCTCAAATTAACCTGAAATTAAAAAAAAATAAAAGATCCTTGAGAGTAAATATGACCTGGACATAATGATAAACCCCAACATGGAGGAACCTATGGAGGGAAATTGACTCAGAATGAAACAACCAATGAAATGGAATTCTAGGTCAAGAAGCACCTGAAACATTTTTCACTTTAGATTTTATGTGGCAGTCACCTTACTGGTCATCGGGAGCAGGTTGTCTCAGCCGTGGCAGGACTGATGCTGGGTCATTCTCTGTACTGGGTACTGGCACTGCTGGGTTCAGCAGCACCCCGGCCTCTAGGGTGCGAGACGCCAGTAGAACCTCTGAGTCACGGGAACTATAAATCTCCCAGGTATCATCAAATGTTGCTTGTAGGAAGTGGGGGCAAGATCACTGCAGGATGAAACCACCATGATGGTCCATCACTGTCAATGGTGATTGGCTACAAAAATCTTTTCAGTGAAATGTCATCATTGGGACCTATGAGACCACGTGTTTATTAAGAGCCTACTGTAGGCCAGGTGAGCTGAAAGGCTCTGGGGAAGTAGTGGACAAAATACAGTGAGCACGGAATGGAAGGCTAAGGTTAACCACAGCGTAAAGGTGGATTTGGTTCTTTTGCTGTGTCTTATAGATAAGATTTATAGCTATTTAAATGGGGGGAAAAATCCCAGAAGACAACAAAATATGATACTTTGCAAACAGACTATTAACAGGTATAGTTTGAGATCACGCCGTTTGACGGCTTGGAACAGCCAGTCTCTGCAATACACATAAATATAAATCTATTGCTCATACACACACACACACCCCTTCTTCTCAACAGACAGCTCAGCTGTGACAGGAAACCCTCAGGGGAGGCAGAGCGGTCTCCTTTCTCGGGGACACGACTGGATCACGAGGTGGTCCTGAGGGGGTGTTGGTCCCTTTTTAGGGCCCCCTCGAGCTCTCTCCATCCTCCTGCTCCGCCCTGTGGGCCTCCACCCCTACATGGCTGCTTCTGTGCTCACCTGCCTATCTGTATTTCACCCAGCAGGAAGGAAAACAGGGATGAAAGAAGGATAAGCACTGGCCCGGGCAAAGGGAGCTCCCTGAATGGAGTCATGTGACTGCAGTGGTACGTGGGGCGCTGGGCAGCGTGGTCTGGGAGTGCCCTGTGGCTCTGAGGCAGCGTGGCCAGACAGAAAGATGAGTAGCCATCTGAGCCCCATCACCCAGAGGCATTTTCCCTTCCCCCATTTTTCTGCCCTGCTCGATGTACCAACCCCATTAAAGTCATGAACAGTCATCAGATACTGCCCCTCTTTTTAACACCAGCTCCTGCCCACACATGTGTGTGCAGTGGTGTGCTGGTAAATGTTTTGCAGCTCTCTGATGGGATGGCGGTGGCTCCTGCTGATGTGTAGGCTGTGGATTCTGTGGTGTAAACACTTCCCCTACGGCCGGGTGATCTCAAGCTGCCAGTGTCACAAAGGTGTGCTGGGAAGACACCGGCACAGGCAGCCCTCGGGGGCAGGCACAGCGGGCTGCACACACCCGGGCTCACAAGCATGCTCAGCACTGTGTCTGGTACAAAGTAATCTCTCAATAGCTCACTCTTATCAAGGAATTAAAAATAAATGAGCTGCTTTTCTATCTCACTTACTCCTTGTGTATTTATTGAGGGCCTGCTACGTGTAGGGGTAGAATATTGGGCAGAGCAGACAATATTCCTGTTCTCACACAGTACAGTAGACAGTGTGGTGGGGAACACAGACAGCCAACCAGTGACAGCAATAAAGGCAGATGATCATGGTGAATGTGGAGAGAGAGGGAGGGCAGAGGGGGTTGGCCTCACTTTGGGTCACAGCAAAGGTTTGTAGAGGATGAGATGGCTGAGCTGAATGAAACTGGAGGCTGAAGAGTTAGGTATATTTGGATATGAGGTACAGGGAAAAGCATGGTGAGCAGAGGGAACAGCATGAACACAGACCCTGTGACTGAGTGGGGAGAGCTTAGAAGGTTCTGGGAGGCCAGGGGGGAGTCACAGGCATGGGAGAGTGAAATGAGACAGGGTGAAGAGACAGGGCAGGGGCTGAACCACTTCATACTTGGACACTGGTTTATATTCCAGCAGCAATGGGGGTTCCAGAGGGGCTTTGAAGGGGGGTGACATACCAGTTGTTAGGAAAAGGATCACTCTGACTGCACCATTAAGGGCGCAGTAAGTGGGGGCTTGGCAGGTGCAGTTATGTCAAGTCTGAGGCTGTTCTACGAGCCCGAGAGAGAAACTGTGGCACATCATTGGCTAGGGTGGCAGCAGAGGAACTGGAGAGAAATGGACATGTTGCAGATATATCGAGCAGTGACTTCAACAGGGCTGGGACACAGAGGGGCTCTAAGTGGGAGACAGGGAAAAGGCTATATGCACAACATAATTATGAACTGGTCCTCATGCTGGTACATGGGATGGACCCAGGGTCTTCTACTGAGTTTGAGATGGGAGAGTAGAGAGCGTGGGTTAAATTTTGAGCACATGAACTTGAATCATTTACTACTTCAACGATCCTTGTGGAAGGAGTTCTTACATGCCATCTTTATCATACAAATGGGGAAGGGGGTTGAGAGACATGATGACACTGCCCATGAGCGGCAGATGGCAGGGCTTGGATGCGAACCCTGGCCTCACAATTCCAAACCCTATGGTGTTTCTTTGTGACATAAACTGGCCCCAACAGGGTCCCTCTCAAACCCGTGGCAAACAAGTTTAGTTACTGAACAATTCTTGTTAAGCAGAGGTGCAAGGTGGGACCTCAGTTTATGCACACAGAAGACTGGGCTATTAACGATGCCCCTTCAAATTGTTTCTAACTAATGAGCCCTGAGCTGCACTTCTGGGCAACCTCTCACCTTTGAAAATAAAGTCCACTGGATCATGCTCTGAGTATTAACCTTGCTAGAAAGAAAAGAAAAATAGCAATAGAAAAGATTGATTTCTCCCAGGCAAAGAAAATACTTTCCAAAGAGCCATTAAGTGTAATTCGTATTTTTAGATTAAGACTGTGTTTTGCATTGAGAAAAAAATCATTATGAACTATTACCAATATCATGATGCCAAGTGATAAAGGCATTTCCACTCTCCTCTGTCGCCTGGTTCTTGCATAAACAAGCACAATGTGACGTGACAGGAGCTGATGACATACTCAAGGAGTCCCTATCAGCCTAACTTTTCTACACTTGTCATCGGGTCTACACGGCTGGACTTGAGGGGGCTCCCCTTTCTCTTTTGTCAGGCTAACGAATCTTCTGGTATCTGCACTCCTGAGTCCATAGGAGAAACCCCCTGATCCTTGCCCTAAAGGAAATGAAAGTGAAGAGCTTCCTCCAGTCACAGGCAATGAAGCCTTTGGTAGAAACTGTAGGTGTATGAAGGAAACAATAATTCTATTGTACCTGCTCAGTAGGATCTGTCTGCTGGTCATATGTTTCTACAATAATGAATGACAGCCTGATCCACAGAGACGTGAGTTAGAGGTCACCGGGCTTCTTCTTTTTAAAACATATTCTGCTGGCTCATTGGAACCAGTCAATAAGCCTTCAAGGGAAGGCAGAAGTCGTCATTTCTCTTATTTTACAGATGAGGAAAGTGAAGCTCTGAGATGCTGGGTCATCACATGGTCATCATATCCTAGTTAATAAAATAGTCTAGGCTAGAACTCAGGGCATCTCCTTCCTGGTCCCTAGGCTTTTTCTACAGGAAGGTGGGAACTGAGTCTGGCTTTGTTCCTTAGGACCTCATGTAGTATCTGATATACAGTAGGTGCTCAATATATACTTGCTGACAGCTTCTCTGAGTCTCTCATTCCCCATGATGCAGTATATAGTTCAAGGGCACTGGAAAGCAGAATGCCCACATTCTGCCCCAGCTCAGCAGAAGACTTCTTGTGAAAGTGTGGGTAAGTTACCCAAACTTCAACCTTGGTTTCTTTTCTATAAAATGAATATGGGACTTATCAGCTCTAAGTATGAAGAAGGGGGCATAAGGACCAAGTCAAGAGCAGGACCAAGATAGTCTTCTTCAAACAGTTTCCATTTATGGAGCACAGAGATTTTTAACACGAGAAAGATACCCCCAGCAACCTGTTTGTATGTCTCGATTAGGGATGGTGCCTAATCAAGGCTGTGTGAGAGATGCATCTTCAGAGACCCAGCTGCCTGTGTCATGCAACTAGGACTCTGAGAATTTTCTTGGGGGCCTTTGGGACAGCTCATGATGTTTGTATGAGCCTCAGAATCTGCTACACCTTTCTTCATTCACAGCCAGAGTGACATGTGGTAGTCCCCTCAGACCAGAGTTTTCCTTGACTTCAGGCTAAAGGAAGGTTTCTTTCTTTAAGGTTTTTTTTTTTTTTTTTTTTTTTTTAGCAACTCTGGTCCCTATGGTTGTGGCAAGGGTCTGTCCTTATCCATTTTTCTCTGCACCCCAGGAGAACATCTCAAGTATAGTGGACATACTTCTTAGTCTTTCTCATCCTCAGTTTCCTCATCTGTAATGAGATAATATTAGCGACCAGCTGGGTATATCAGTGGGTTAAATGCATAAGGAAACATGAATGCTGGGTTTGTGCCTGGCCTAACTACCATAGCTGTCAACACTGTACAGATCCACAGTATTCCAGGAGCTCATGCTAACAATTCATTTTCTCTTGTCATCCATGATAATCTTGTGGATAAAACAGAGCTCCACATTACTGGGAATTAGAAATTTCCAAATGTGCCACTGCCATTATACTCACTATCTGACCACTCTCCACAGCAACGCTGCCTCCTCCAAAGTTCAAGCCACCACGCCAGGTCTTGGTGACTGTGGAAGCCTCTAGTCTGATTTCCTTCTTTCTAACCTTTGCTTCCCTTTCAGTCTATCCTTCAAACAGTAGCCAGAAGGACCATAAAACAAAAGTAGTATCATCTTCCTTATGTGCTCATAGTTCTCCCATGGCTCTTTAATTGACTCAGTAAATCCAAAGTTCACAATTCAGCTCCGTTTCCTCTCTGCCCTCATCTCCTGCCCCAGGGCTCAGATGACTGAGCAGAATGACAAGACAGGACCAGGGTGGTGAAAGAGCTCCTGCCTGTGGTCATCTTCTCAACTGAACCAGCTGAGGAGCAATTCTATAAGCAGGTGCACAGACGCAAGTAGACAAGAGGAGCACGGTAGACTTTATAGATAAATATAACCAGTGGGTAGGAATACAGAAATTTCAGACCCGTGTTGAGAGAGAATTTTCTCACAGTTTTGACTGACAATGAATGGAGCAAACTCTTTCATGAGAGGATGTATCTTTACCACTGGAAATACTCCAGCAGAGACTCGGAAATTAAGTAGACAGGAGAGAGAGAAGCTAAAGTTCAAAAATCAGAAATCAGATTCGATGGAATCACATTTAATTTCCTTTTTAACCCAGAAGAGTCTATTATTTATAAGATTAAAGAATATAGTGGAAATAAATAAAAGTCAACTACTTTAGCCCCAAGCAATGATAAAGTAATTAAATGTCAAAAAAAAAAAGTGCACGTCAAGGGACATTTAGGTTGGTTCCGATATTGGCAATTGTGAGCAGAGTTGGAGTGAATAAAGAGCCCTAATATCTCTTCAAGATCCTCATTTGAATTCTTTTAGAAAAATACCTAGAGGTGGGATCACTGAATCATGTAGGAGTTCTATTTTTAATTTGTTGATGAACCTTCATTGCCGATCTGCACTAAGATATCTAAAATAGTCAAATTCATAGACTCAGAGAGGGCAATGGTGGTTTCCAGGGGCTGGTGTGGGGGCAATGGGGAGTTACTAGTCAACAGATATAAAGTCCCTGCCAAGCAAGACAAATGTGCTCTGAAGAGCTCTTTACAACACTGTGCCCAGAGTCAACAACAATGAATTGTACCCATTACAAGGAAAGATTAGCCAAGACTGGGCACGTTCTCCTCTGTATTCTGAGGGTGAGGGGGCTAGAGTGGAAGGTGAACTGTGACTCCACTGTCACAACAGAGAGGTGACTGAGGGCCAATCCTGACCAGTCATCAAGGACTTAGAGGAGAGTGAAGATGGTTGTTGATGCTAAGAGGCACTGAGCCCAGGAGATAACAGTGTGTGTGTGAGTGTGTGACCTTGACAACTCAAAAGAGCCGGCTCTATGGAGAGAAAAGGGGGAGAAGCAGAAAGTCATGGTCTAGGAGGAGGCCCAGAGTGGGAAATATTACACCTGGGCTAGTTGCATATTAGCAAGGTCTAGTAGAGTGTGGTCTTATGAATTGCCTGCTCAGGGCAGATAAGCATTATTGGTATAAATGAAATTCAAGAAGCTGGAATTTTAAATTAGATACAGAAATCACTCAGATGCTGAGAGGAGAAAGTGTAGATAGAAAAACAGAACTAGGACACAGAGATCTAGAATTGCAGAATTACGATGAATGTGGGGAAGACACCCAGAGGCTGGGAGGATGGAAGGTCATGTAACCAGATGCCATGAGCCTCAGAGGAGGAGTTGATGACAAAGGGTGCTAAAAGAAAGATTTTTCCAAAGACTCCCTAAGAATGTCTATTTCATCTCTCAACTTTGAAATATTGGGGTTGAGAAGATGAGAGGAAAAAAACAACTTCACTTAAAAAGAAAAACAATTTTCTTTATTGTAAAGATCATTTGAGTTCCTGTATTTTAATTTTAATTTTAACTGTGCTTATTTTCATTCTCCCAAGTAGAATGTAAACTTAAACAGGGTGGCTCAGTACTCTATCTGCAGTGCCCAGAATGGCGTTGGGGACATTTTAGGTCCTTTATAAATAACTGTTGACTAGATGAATGAATAAGTAGAAGGAAGAGAGAAAGAAAAGAAGAAAGAGAAGAGATAAGAGGATAAGAGAAGGACAAAGGAAGGAAAGAAGAAAAAGAAAAAAGAAAGGAGAGGAGAGAAAGGCAGATGTGTTATATACACTGTGTTATATACACTGCAGACAGGCTGAGGAAGAGACAGGTTTCCCCAAAGGTAAGGAGAAAATGTGTGTTCCAGGAGATGATTGAACGTATAGGAAATTTAGAATGGAGAGAAAGTTTCAAAGGCCACAGTGGAAGAGAGGGCAGGGGAGAGGAGTTAGTGGATTGAGAAAGGTATTTCTGAAGGAGTTAATGAGCTAAATGTAGGACAAAGGGACACCCAAAAAATTGTTTGGGTGGTGTGATTTAGGCAGAGACACTGTAACCTGGTCTCTCTTCTCTGTCAGTCTCCTGAGGACAGGGAGCGTCTTTCATTCATGACCTTTCCCTGGCCAAGAGAGGGCCCTTACCAGGCCAGTGGCTGGTTATAGGGAAAGAACTCTAAGGACTATCTGAGTCCTGAGCTAAACTCTGTTTCTGCATAGCTTCCAGCAACATACAAATGACCACCTCTTAGGGATATCCCAAGGCTGAAACATCATCTGGAACCAAGATTAGATGACATCTCAGATCCCTTTTAATTTTAGAATCATGAAATGGTTAAAGAGACAATTATTCCCCCCCCCCTCCAATTTATACTTTCTCTGTTTCATTCATTTTAATGATGGCAGAACAGAATGAACTTTTGCAAATATCACCCACAGCTTGGAACTTGACAGGCAACCTGGGTCTCTCAGTTGACCCAGGTGGTAGGCATGCTAAGGTGTGATAGCACGCTGGAACTACACAGGGAGAAGGGATAGCTCCGTGGACTTAATTTCCCATTACTATGGCAACCTTGAGACTTTCTTGCAGCAAAAGGTTAAATCCAACCAAGTGTTCATTAGGATGTTCCACTAATGAATCAGATCGAATCCTTATTCGTGTGTAAATCAAAGGCTGTGTGAGTGTAGGACAAAGGGACAGTGACCAAGCTGGGAAGAGCTAACTGTCTAATCAACCTCGGGATGAAAATTGGTCTCTGACTGATACAATGGCTTCATTTGTAACATGCATGAAATAACTATAATTGAGAAGGGGAAAAAATCAGACATTATACAATATTGTTCTAAGAGCATTTGTCTAGGACCCAAAATTATTATTATTATTTTTTTCATTCTGGCAAAAACACTTTTGAAAATGTTTAGTTTCTTCCTTTTTACTTTTCATAGGTCTTAGAGATTCTTCCAAAATAAATAGCTGAATATTATTTATATTAGTTTAGCCCAGTCTAAGTAATAGTCCATCTAGCATCACCATAGCAGCTTCAAAAAGAGAACTAGAAAGAGAAGCTTTTAAAGTGTGTCTGTGTGTGGAGTATGTAAGACTGGGCCTCAGAAATGCAACTAGTCTGAGTGGTAGAATGAACTGGTGATGGCAGCACTCAGGGCTACTGCAGATACACAAGCAATGCTGAATACATGGCTAAGAGGTGGGCTAGTATGCAGCAGGTCCCCAGTCCATGTTATGTTTCTCTCCCCTAAACTGTTTTCCTAGGGGAAGTTCTCATTCACACCTTCTACAGATGTGGGTGCCTTGAGCTTTAGAATAGGGTACAGCCAAATTCTAGGCTTCCATACACGGGTGAGAATGGGGTTGCTCAATCAGAATCCTCTTTCTGACAAATGTTGTTGTCTGGAATTCTAAAGATTGGCAGGGATGTCCAAGGACTTCTGGATCTTTCAATCCCTCCACCAGAGGGACATATATTTTGCCCTATATATTTATTAGGGCTGCATATAAAGGCATTGATAATAAAGAATTCCACTGCGATAAGTTGTGATCACGGGGGCAGTGTTTGCTTCTGTGGGAATCTACGACCTCACTCTTCAGGCAGCTATGTGGGTGTGCCTGTGCAGTACAGGGATTCTGAAAATCAGTTTTCAACTCTTACATCAGGCTTTTAGAAAAAGCACATCAAGCCATCGTGCCCGGGTTTTGTGTTTGCTTGTTTTGTTTTACTGTCGGGTTACCCTCTGTGAAATCAGTTCAAAAGATGAGGGGTCCAGGATCACTGGAATTTCCTCCTAGATACGGAAGATAGATCACAGGGTGACGGTGCTGCTGAAAGAGCAAAGAGTGAGTTGCTTTAGGCTTTTCCTCCTCTTCGTGTTTTCAGAACTCAACGAAATGAGAACTTTCAATAATGATGTGGTTAAAAGATGCTTTCTTGGGTGAGCGTTGTTGACATGTCGTGCTGAAATGCCTGTAATGCTTTAGAGGCTGCAGAGGGCTTATACGATTCTTAAACTGTCTCATCAGTAAAGAAAACAAAACAAAACAAAACGGCTTTCAGTGGGGTTCTTGCTATTTCTAGATATAGGGTCAGCACAGCAGAAAACAGAGTGGGAGAAAACGTGGTCCCAATAAATTTGCAGTTACAGGTACCTCTATGTCAAAAATGGAAAAAAGACAGGGACTGAATTAGAGTGAAAAATAAAGCTTTATAGAATTTCCATCCTGTACATTTAATTTATCTTTGTATCCTTAGTATCTGGGACAGTGTCGGACACATAGTGGGTATTCAGGAGGTAACTGTCAAATTCCCCTCCCCTCCTGCATCCTTGACTGTTACATCCCCATCCAATATTTCTGGGTGTTCATTGTGTGCTAGGCACTATATTCTAAGCATCTTATGTAATTCTCAAAATGGTCCTATGAGGACAGCACCATTATTATCCTCCTTCTAAGGATGGGGCAACTAGGGCTTAGGTAAACTCAGTGAGACGTCATGTCAGCAAATGGGCACATGATGTGGGGAGTCAGGGAGAAGTCACACATTCTCTAAGTTACAGCTCCCTTTAGCAACACAGTGACTCAATCTCATCTTTTCCATTTAAAAGGAATTAATAGATCTGAAGAAGTGCAATTTTGGTTCAGACATCAGAAAGAGCTTTAAAGGCATTTATCATAAGTATTAATTAATTCATGCAAGAAATTAAAGTCTATTCTGTTTAAAATTATAACCATGAATACTGTAAGAAATGAGCTGATTCATCATCTCCAACACCTTCCCAGCCATCCCTCTTTCTGAGACCTTTGGCCAACTTAGAATCAGACATGCTCTGGTTCATCATAACCAAAAGTCACTGAGATCCCCGAAACATCACATGAAACAGCCCTGGGTCTTAAGTTTCCCTATGAAGAGAATGACTTTGCGATTTCTTAAATGAGTGTTGGTATGATTTTTAGCTCAATATGATATCACATATTCAAAAGAAATTGTTTTTACACAGTACAATTCTGGAAAAGTATGAAGTCCCAGACAATCTAATAAAAGGGGAAAATGGGTTTTAATCTATATGTACAAATTCTTAGCTAAGTAATTCTATTATAAATCCAGAAAATCTACTAACTTCTCTGAATGATTGATTCTTTTTTTTTTTTTTTTTCCAGTTTTTGTCCAGGGCTGGGCCTGAACCTGCCACCTCCGGTATATGTGGCCAGCACCCTATTCCTTTGAGCCACAGGTGCCGCCCTGAATGATTGATTCTCATAAACAGAGACCCCCTTGGAAAATGAGTAATAACTTCTACATCATAAAAATGTGAGCTAAATGCTTGCTCATAGGGTGATAATTTTAAGCAAAGATAATAAGAAATGCCATTGTTTTGACAACTGAAATGTCATGACTGAGGATTACCAAAGCCTTGTTTTCTATTTTCATGAGAAAGTGTTCTGGGTAATCTCGACTATTTTATTAGCTTGTTAAAAAGAACTAACCATGGAGAAAGCATTTTAATGCCTGGGAGAATGCTGATGTTCATTCCACTGTGGAAGGTCCTGCCGGATACCTCCAAGCCCGATCCAAGCTCATTCCAAGCTGTATGCTCACTGGATGCCAGTAATAAAATCCGGACAAGACAGATACTTTCTAGTCTCCTCTGTGGTAAAGGTGACCACATGATCAGTTCCTGAATAACTAAAAGTCAAAAAAAGTCTACAGGCACTTCTGGAAAGGGTTTTCTTTCTTGATAGAAGAGGAGAGGGCCTTGAACGGTCTCCCCCTGCTTACTCCCTCTCACCTTCCTCCCTTTCAGTGTGATCTGGATGTGTTTGCACCTGCAGCAGCCTCCTTGCAACCACAGGGCAGTAAACACGAGGGCAGAGTGCACAAGAAGCCGACTTCCTGAGCTTGATGAAGTGGAAGGATGCAAGGAGCATAGATCATGATGACATGATGAGCTCAGCTGCCTGTAACCACCTACCTCCAATCACTTCATGAGAACTGATTAAATGTATTGTTTAATCTAGTATTGGTTGAGTTTATTTACTTAAAGTAACCTAAACAATCAACCCTCTTCTTGATATTTATTCCTCCCTTGGCCTGACTGATCCTAGACTTTCCTGTAACTTTTCTTCTCTCCCGGAGGTTTTCCTCTCTGGTCGCATTTTTTACTCCCATCCCATGATATGAGTGTTCCTCCCAGGTTCTAGAAGCTGCTCTTGTTCTCACTTCTCTTCACTTTCTCTCTTATTAATCCCGTCTGCTTCCAAAATGTTCACTCTCACCTACTTGCAAATAACCATCAGATCGTACCTGTTTCTTTAATCACAATCCTATAAACCATAGAGCTATGGTCTGAGGACAGCCACAAGAACACCTGCTCACAGGTAATGCCATGCTCTCCAAGACAAGATATAGCAGGTGGCAGGCAGCAGCAGGCCCCATTTCCTAGATGTCTTAATTTTCTGAATAAAGAGTTTGCTTTCCTTCAGCTATCTAAGCAGAAGAAATGGTGCAAAAATGTTCACTTTCAAGAAAAATGTCAAATCTGTTTGAAGAAACTTTTCTATTCCTCTTCTTTCATTATTCAATTATTACAGCACTTCTTGTTATCTTCACTTGGGGAATTGGTAATGTTACACTGCTTGCTTTTTTTTCACTTTTTTCTCAACTCTTGCGCCATTGTATAACTTTTTCTCCTAACATTTATCCAAGGTCCTCTCTATGTTTTTATTATGAAAAAAAAGTCATTAGACAAGAAATTGTTGATCAAAACAAGACAAGCCTCTCCTTTTAGAAGACCTGGGCCCTGGCGTGGGGAGACATGGCCCCCTGGCCCGAAACATTGATGATAATGGTAACATTGGCCATTTCATGAGTACTTGCTACACGCTGGGCTCTTTTCACACACTGCACATGGAAACCCTTGAACAGTAAACTGTCTGGAGAGAGAAAGCAGAGCCTGCTGAAATATTCCTAAGGCTCTATCCAGAGATCTCTTAGAACAATAGCTTCTTTAGGGAGCTATTCTGGGTACTGAATCCTTTTTCCTCATAACTAGCTTTAATTTCTGTGCTCGAATGCTGCTTGAGGCTTCAACTGCTTCTAATCCAAATCAGTGTCCAGCCAGGACTCCTGCTTCAAATTACACATTCGTGGAGCTCAGTGGATGCCCTCCTCCCGGTGACTACCTCAGCCATGTTTTTAATCACCAGCATGTTGCTTGGCAGAGAGTGTAACAGCTTGATTCAGTCCCTTGAAGTTAGGGATTAAGCTTCCTTTCAATTTCCAGCGTCCACAGCCCCTCACTCCACGTCCTGATCATGACAGTTTCTCTTCTATTATACATTTTTTATTCTATCTGTGGTAGGAAATTCTTTGCCCTCTATTTAAATACCATTATCTAAAATTGATGCCTACTTAATCTACCTCCCAAGATGAAATGAGAGTCGATCAGTTCTCTCATGCTGGAATCTATGTATGTAGTATACAGAACAACAAAAAAAAAAATCTTTTTAAAAAAGATTAGACTATTCCAAGAAAATAAATTCCTGTTATTATAGAGAAGTGAATGTGCAATACAGTTTGTTTGTTTTGGAAGTAAGGTGTCCAATAATTTTAAGTGACTCCTGAACCTGCCAGGAAGAAATAACCAGAGAAAAATGCCTCTTAGAATATCTATTTCTTAGTATATAACTACAATATCAGTATACCGATGGGAATGCCTTGGGGCAACTTGTCAGTGAAATAGCCTTTTATAATACTGGGAGTTTTAGGAAGCTTATCAAGAATGGGAGTGAGTGAATTCCTCTCTATATAGGAAAGACGCTACAATCATGGTTCAGATGGAATTGGCCCAACAGAAGTTAGCTATTCTTATTGGTAGAGCTTATCAGTCACTCCACGATGTCTGGTTCAATTACCATCAGTGTCAGACTTGAAATCCTACTTCCGATCTAAGATGTCGAAATAGAGTTTACCTCCTAGGTTGCCGAGGGTATCAAACAAGATAAGAATATCTGGTTAGAGATTCTCATACAAAGTTGGAAATTCAAATCCAGAGACTCAGAGGGGGTCAGAGCATGAAGTGGTACTTTAGAGGCAGCACTGGAATGGATGGCATTACTAAACCTTGGGGCACAGGCATTTCCCCCCCAGAGAGCCAGAAAGTACTATTCACGGAGTAGCGAGAGATGCTTAAACATGAGCAGCAGAGAAAGGTGCAAGACCCAGCAGAAGAAACTGAGGTACAGTCACGGGCAACCTGGTGAGGAAAGAGTCATGGAAGTCAAATGAGATGACAGACTGGGTTTTCTATTTCTTGTAAAACGTGCCATTTGGATTTTGCTAGGGATTGCTAGGGATCTACTGAAGCTGTAGATCGTGTTGGGTAATGCAGACATTTTAACAGTGTTATCTTCCAACCCATTTACACAAGATGCCTTTTCATAGATGCCTTTTCATTTATTTTTGTCTTTTAAAATTTCTTTCACCAATGTCTTGTAGTTTTCAGGATTCAAGTCTTTCACCTTCTTAGGTTTATTCCTAAATATATATATATGTATATATATGTACATATATATATATAGATAGATAGATAGATATAGATATAGATATATAGGTATTATTGTAAATGGGAATGTTTTCCTAGTTCTCTTTTCAGATAATTTGGTGGTAGTGTACAGAAACATGATTTTTGGATATTAATTTTGCATTCTGGAAATTTAAAGAACTTACTCATTAATTCTAACAGTTTTTTCTAATGAAGTGTTTGGTGTCGTCCCTATGTAAGATCATTTTGTCTGAAAACAGGGACGTTTTCTTTCTTCCTTTCCAATTTGGTTGCCTTTTATTTCTTTGTCTTGACTAATTTCTCCAGCTAGAACTTCCAGTACTAGGTTGAACAGAAGTGATGAGAGTGGGCATCTTTGCCTTGCCTCTGATCTTAGAGGAAATAGTTTTTACACTGCTGAGTCTGACGTTAGTTGTGGATTTTTTATATCTGGCCTTTATTGTGTTGAAGAGTTGCCTTATATTCCTAGCTTGCTGAGAGATGTATCATAAAAGCGTGTTGAATTTTATCAATTTTTTTCTGTACCCGAAAAAAATCATGTAGTTTTTACTTTTCATTCTGTTTACATGGTATATCACACTATTTGCTTTCTCTGTGTTGAACTATCCCCGTTATCTGTGCAGACTTGACTGTGGGATGTGATTCTTGTAATACTTTGGCCAATTCAGTTTGCTGGTATTTTGTTGATGGTTTTTGCCTCTATGTTCATCAGAGATATTGACCTGTAGTTTCCTTTTCTTGTGGTGTTTGTTTTTGGTATTGGGTAATTATAGCTTTGTAAAATGAATTTGGAAGTGTTCCCTCCTCTTCATTGTGTTTAGAAGAGTTAGAGAAGGCCTGAAATTAATTTTTCTTTAAATGTTTATTAGACCAAACATCTGGTCTTGAGCTTTTCTTTGTGAGGACGTTTTCGATTCCTGATTCAGTCTTTATACTAGTTATTAGGTCCACTTAGACTTTCTCTTTCTTCATAATTTACTCTGGATAAATTGTATTACTTGTAGGAATTTATTCTATCCTACCTAGTTTGTCAGCATAAAGTTGTCCATAGTACACTGTAGTCTACTATGAATCTTTTTATTTCTGTGGCATAAGTTGTAATGTTTCCACCTTCCTTTCTGATTTTTTTTTTTGTTTGTTTTTGAGACAGTCTCATTCTGTTGCCTAGGCTAGAGTTCCATGGCAGCAGCCTAGCTCACAGCAACCTCAAACTCCTTCAAGCAATCCTTCTGCCTCAACCTCCAAAGTAGCTGGGATTACAGGTGTCCACCAGGCACCTGCCACACAACTGACTAATTTTTCTATTTTTAATATAGGTGAGGTCTTGCTGTTTCTCAGGCTGGTCCTGAGAAACTCCTGAGCTCAAGTGATCTTCTTGCCTCAGCCTCCCAGAGTGCTAGGATTGATTTTATTTATTTGAATCTTCTTTTTTTCTTTATCTAGCTAAGGATTTGTCATTTATGTTTATCTTTAAAAAAAATGAACTCTTCTACTGTATGATCTAACGATACCACTTCTTGGTATTATCTTAAAGAATTGAAATCAAGTTCTTAATGAGACATTATGAAGGTATTACAGGAGTTCTACCCTGCTTGTCACAGCGCTGTTCAGAATAACCTAAGTGTCTACCAACAGAAGAAAGGATAAGAAGAGGTGATACATACATACAATAGAATACATACCACTCAGCCTTCACAAAGAAGGACATTTTGCAATATGCAACAACATGGTGAACCTGGGGGGCATTATGCTAAATGGAATCAGCATGGTTCTACTTTTACAAGGTTCCTAAAATAGTCAAATACATATGATAATATCAAAGAGTGAAATAGCACTGAGAGGGCTAGTAGGAGGGAAAGAAATTGGGAGTCACCAATCAATGGGCATAAAGTTTCAGTGAAGCAAGGTGAATAAGCTCTAGAGATGGGCGTACAAGACTGTCAACGGGACCGTATCATATGCTCGGAGTCTGTTAGGAAGGTAGATCTCAGTAAATCTGCATTTTATAAACAACACCGAAAATATGTTGGAAAAGAAAGAATGGAATGTGCCGACTCGAGTGGCTAATGGACTTAGTCCTGAGAACATCTCTGGAAACTACCTTTCCAGAGAGTAGTTTCATAAAACCAGAGCAGGCTGGGGAAGTAGGTATCTGTTAGAGAAGTGAAAGCACCAAGAATTGTCTGCTTTTTATAAGTCTTTGAAGGGCAAAGAGAACAGCAGGTGGAAGAGGCAGGCAAGGTGGGTTGGCCTGGCCTGTGCACAGGTCACGTGATAAGGACACTATTTCTCTTTAAGTTTCATATGTTTTAATGCTCTTGCCTATGACTTTTCCCAAGATCATTACACCCTGATCTCTAGTTGGGGAACATTACTGCGTTTCATAATGAAATTTATTCCATTCCATTTATGAAGAATGCTTGGCAAAAGGATGATTAGTTGCCTGGTGAGAAATGAAAGTCGCTCAGTCTTATGATGGAGTGTGGAGGAGGAGGGAGTGATAATAATTGGGGGGAAATTCTGTTTTTATTATGGCCTAAGGCAATGAGTACATTAAAGCTAAATACTCTTCTGCGCTGCTTTAAAGTATCATTGATTGTGAGATTTGAAGCCATTTTGTGGAGGACCTGTGGATGGAAGAGAACGTGGATTACAGAATTTAATGGGTTCTAAAATAATTCTAGACAAAACAGAGACCAATCTTCACTGCATCACGGTACCTTTGCATTTGATTATTCCAATAACATTATGCTAAAACGCTTTCAATTAAATACAGCTTGTGAAATGACATTACAACTGTTTGATGCTTTGATGTATTAAGTAAAAGCAGCAGAATGTAGAATTGTATATGCAGAGTAAAATAAAATGTCAATATATTGGATGAAGAAAAACAATAGTTATGCTACGATGACAAACTCATAAGTCATTTTCCCCCAAATATGTCTATTGGTTCTATAACACAATTATACTTCCAAAAAAAAAAAAAAAGAAAAGAAGAAGAAATAACATGAATTATGACTTCTCTTATTTAAAAAATGTCACTGTTTATAGTTCTGGGGATTTTCCAGAGCTGCAGTTATTGCCCTGGGTTCATGGATGTTCTGAAATTGTAAACGTGTAACTCATATGCACACAGATTATTCTGTTTTGAGTCTCAAGGGAGCTCATGACTTCACCGTGCTTAAAAACCATGAACGAGGAATGTATTGGGTAGCTCGTGTGTTCCAGTCATGATGTCTGTCTGCAATGAACTCAGGGGCCTCTCCCCTTCTCTTCTTTATTTGGAGGACCACAGATATAGATGTGTGGCCTGGATCCCATTCCAAGGTGGTTCCATTAATGTCACTCCAGCGGTGGTATATGTCAAACTTATTATAAAACCTTTGTTTATATACAGACACCCTTCCGCTGTGATAAGAAGGTATATCATTCCACAGGCATAAATGAGTTTAATTCATTCTTGAGTGCTCATTGTTGGAAAGAAGTTTCAACAGTAGAATCATAAACTTGTGGCTCCCTGTACCTTCCTCTGCCTCCTTCACAAGCATTCACAGAGACCTGATTCTTCGCACATCAAGAGCAGTACGATGATGCTGTGCAGAAATCTGGTTTGGACCCCAGATTTGTTCCTTATAAACTCTGTGTGATCACGCAACTGCAGGCTCATATTTTTCAAATATTAATGGGGATGCGTCTGCCTGCTTTATGGACTTGTTATGGGGATTGAAAGAGAAGGAAAATGCCAGCACACATCTGGGACGCTCCACAGTTGTTAGATTTCCTTGTAGCATCACGTCATCCACTAATGTGGATATTTGAGCACCTACTATGTGTGAATCTCTGTACTGGTTACCAGGCAGATAGAAGGGCATAAAAGTGATCTTAACAGTATCATAGGCTATTTGAACCATCACATTTGAAAGTAGCATGTGCTATGTGCCAAGTGAATTATAACATGTCTCACGAATTAATTTATTTTAAATAAAATATTAAGTGTGTATTGAGCACACACTATGTGAAAAGCCCTAAATGGGGCATTAGTAGTTTCTCTGAGGTCAAGATGAGGCCTCTGCTCTTACAGAGCTGTTGGTCCGGCAGTGGGGAGGCTCCCTATAAACCACATGACATTTATACACACTGGATGCTTTCAGGTGGGGGAAGTAAAAGTGGGAGGTTTGACAGAGCACAGCCCAGTGGGATCCCAGTTGCTCATTTCAGTGGGGCAACTCTCCTCTCGGTGAAAGTAGCATTTGAGGTAAGATCTGAATAACGAGGAGTTTGACTTCAGTTATACAGAGAGTAGGGGGTGACTTTTTCAGGCTAAAGGAAGAGCTAGTGAGAAGCCAGGAAGGCAGGAATGAGCTTGGCACCTTGAGCAGAGGGAGCACCTGGGGTGCCTGGGGCAGAGTGGACGTGACGGGTACAGACAGATGAGCATCAACTGAGTGGCTGATGAGATGTGGGGGAGAAAAACTCATGGGGATGGGTCGACTTTTGAATTTCAATATTGTGTATTTGGGCAGACTAGACACACAAATAGTGGGGTGGGGAACCTGCGCCCTTGGGCCTTGGGGCCACATGCGGCCTTCTGGATGGTTGAGTATAGCCTTTTGACTGAGTCCAAATTTCACAAAGCAAATCCTTTTAATAAAGGGATTTATTTTGTGAAGTTTGGATTCAGTCGTGAGGCCACACGTGGCCTTGAAGAGGCTGCTTTGACCATGATGTTTTATTTCAATCCCTATAGCTTATCATCATGGGAATGTGAGTGACTGAATTGGGCAGGTCTTGCTGGGTACTCAATACCATGACTGAATTCCACAAGAAAACAGTAAAAATGTGGGCAGTGAATTGCCAACGACTCAGTTGCTTGAATGTGATTAAACCAAACCCTCTTTGTAATACCTTTCAAAAAAGTTCAATGGAGAATACAGAATTTCTAGGCCTAGTACATATAAATGGGGTGTGTTTAAACTGACCTAAAAAGACATCAAAGAGTAAAGAAAGAACAGCTTATGATTGTGTGCTATGGCTGCTGCTTACGAAAGACATTAATACAAAATATGGGCTTTTGTGTCGCCTTCCACATACTATTTTTCCCTTCGCTCTAAAATGCCATTAGCCAATAACCTTTATTCTGCGAAACACAGAAATTAGAGTCCAGCATTATCGTGGTCTGTAGATTGTGGTCAGACACTTTGAAATGCAGTATGAATTTTCATATTTGGTTCATTTTCTAACATTTTCAGAAGATGGAAGGAAATTGCTGTGTAAGACATAAAAAGGGTTAGAAAGCAAAAAAGCCTTTTTTTCCCCCCAGAGTCGAAGTAATAAATAAATACCCACTGCACAGCTGCCTGTAGCTTTGATTCTGTAGGTAATTTGGACAGCATTGAACTTTATCTATTTAGAAACCCATGAAAGACACAGACGCTGAATTCCATTAACTACTTGGAAGCGTCTTGGTGCTTCACTTCAGCTGATAAGACTGTGTGTTCTACATGAGTTGTGCTCATAATCTCATTACCTGGTAACAGGATTTGTGCTCCGAACTCCCAGGGACCCCTTCAACAAGTCACCCACATGCTCAATGTCAAATGCATTTTAATAGCAGTTGGTTCATGCTAGAAATAAGACCTACTAACCTGCCCACAGAGGCTTTCAGTATTTTCCAGAAACATTCCTCAGCATGTAATTCAGAAATTCCATGTTAACACGACTTCTCCTAAATCTGGTTAAGTAACCAGATGGAAGTTAGGATTTAGAAAAAGCGAGTTAAGTAACCTGGACTTCTTGACATGCCAAGAATCAACTCCCTCTGTCTCATTGAGGAAAAAAAAAGGCACAAAGGCTCCACTTCTGGAAAAAAGCTGAATGACTCATTGTTCATGTTCTGTGTGATCAAAGAAGGGGTTTCACTGAGTGGGAGACGGGCCAGGGGAGTGCGTGCTGGTAACTTAGTCACTATGAGGTGCAGGCCATGGGGGCCTAGTCAACAGATCGAAGCAAGCAGCAAGACTCAAGTCCGTGTTGACTGGGCTGCCTCACAGGCAGCTCGGACGCTACAGGCTCTGGGTCAAACTCTTAATGCCCCTTGTCCAGGTCTTATCAGTCCCCTGCCTGCCAGGAATTTTGACTATGGTACCTTCATCTCCTTGCTCGAAGGAACCAAAGGCATAGAAGGCAGCTGTGCTCGGCCCTTGACAGGACGGGAACACAGGCAATTAACACCCCTAGCAGCAGCCTAACCCAGTCACCGATACATACACTAGCTCCCACATCTTTCTGGCAAGCCTTATTTATTTATTTATTTTTTAACGCTATGTTCTAGTGTTTCCTGGTGGGACCGTACTGGCTGGATAACCTACGGCTGCCTTCCCTCCTCTTCCTTATTTGCTCACTTTCCCACTGGTGTTTCCTGAACCTTCCAAATCAACCAGATTGGGTCCTTGCAACGTCAGCATCTGGTAAAACCAATAAGATACCCGGTCACCCCCAATTCAACCTTGTCCCTAAAAAGCACACACCCATCACCCATTTTTCCCAAGCAGAAACACCTGGATTAAGAAAGGAAGCCTTTTGTACCTAACTTTGCTTTAGCCTTTATTTCCCCCTCTCCGGGCTCCCTGTCCCATGATACCTTTTTACATAGAGTTTGCAGGGAGATACGTGGGTTTATATCCACACAAGGCAACAGGACCAGCCACTATCCACTGTTAGGCTGGTTTGTCTAAAGGTTATCTTTAGAAACTCTTTTTCCCAACAACCACCACTATATCCTTTGTGTTCTGTGAAAGTGACTTAAGTACAATCATTGCCACCACGTAATGATATCTCAGTCAATATCAGACAACATACACGAAGGTGGTCCCGTAGATTATACTGGAGCAGCCTTATACAAGTGTACAATTTAAAATTTTTTATACCGTATTTTTACTGTAACTTTTCTGTGTTTAGATATGGCCAGATATACGAACAGCATTGTGTTATAATTACCTACAGTATTTGGGACAGCAACGTGCCCTACAGGTGTGTCGCTGAGGAGTGCTATGCCATGTCATACAGGCCAGGAGACACAGTAGGCTGCACCCTCTAGGTCTGTGTAAGGACACTCTGTGATGTTTGCACAATGATGAAACCGCATGAAGGACACTTTTCTCAGAATTTATCCTTGCTATAGTTGCATGGGTCACGAAATAATTGTCTATGCAAATGAGGGGTCTGAACATATCCCCAACTCAGCTAAATCTTCTGGTGCCATTACCAGGGAAGAGAAGTGGCCCCTCTGTTGAGATGGTCGCAGGGTGGTAACACCTACAGAGGAAGACCCCAGGAAGCACTGGAATGTCGTTGGAAAAGGGGTTAGGAAAATGGAAACCCCCAAAGAAAATCAAGAAATAAATGGAAACTTTGCCCTTTTAAAATGCCATGCATAGTCAATTATGCATTTGTGAGTCAATTATGCATTTGTAAGTCAATTATAAAAAAAAGAAAACAGATGAATTTTAAGACTTCTAAATGCATGATGCTGGAAAGGGCTTCAATTTAGGAGAACAATAATTTTTAAAAATGGTTTTAGGTCAAATGAGAAGGGAAAGCTTCCAAGATGCCTCCTGGGAATTAAATTAAAAATGAGTAAACTAATTTTATTTGCAGCTTAAATAAAACTCCCCTGAACTGTTTAATGGGCACCTACTTCCTTTAGGTATATTCGAGAGAAAACTCAATTTGCAATTATAGGCTAAGGAGATTAATGAATCACAACAATTTATTTGTATTAGAACCAGCGATTAGAAGGAAGTTTTTTTTTCTGAGTTAGCATTGCAGTAATCTAGCTAGCAAAAGTGGGCTGAACTCTTTCACTGACCTACTTTAGCAGCCTGTATGTATATTTCCTTAAGTTCAGGGGCTGAAGTTATTTATCTACACAAAGACGGTATTCAGCGCTGTGCTTGTCATACAGTGAGAGCCCAACAACCATATATAAAATAAACTTACAACAGTGTTTTTAATTGTATATACATATATATAATTGAGACAGTTTGTATATACATATATATATTTGAGACAGTTTTATTTTCTCACCCTCGGTAGAGTGCCGTGGCAGCATCACACTGCTTACAGCAACCTCCAGCTCTTGGGCTTAGGTGATTCTCTTGCCTCAGCCTCCCGAGTAGCTGGGACTACAGGCGCCCACCATATTGTGCGTATTTTAAATAAATGGGCAGAAGGAAGATGATACTTCTTGAGGGTACAACTGTGTTTTTTTGCCTTGGTAACTTCAGGATGCAAATATCATTTGCTGAACAAATCCACTCACCCCCGAGCCCCAGGAAGCTATGAGATCCCGTCTGTTTTGCTCACTGCTGTATTCTTGCCCCTACAGGGCTGCCTGGTACATAGTAGGTGCTCAAAATTATCTATTGACTAAACAAGGTAGAAGAAATGAGAAAGTTGTTGAAGGCCAAGGCCAATTTTAGAAAATTCAGCTTTCATCAGGCATTTGATATATGAATTTCATTAAGTTACTTTTTATAAAGCAATTGCTGTTAGGTAATAGCCATAAAGTAATTTTAACGATAGTAGCTTATGAACAATGTGAGATATTTCATATACATTATCTCTTTTAAACTTTATACCAATCTATTGAGGTAGATTCTATTACCTTCATTTATAAATAAGAAAATCCAGGTTTAGGAGAGTGGCTTACTAAAGCATCCTTAGCTAGAAAGAGGTAATACTGGGGCTCCATCTGAACTTGGGGCCCCCTAGGACAGAAACTGAATCAAGGACTTGGGTGCAGGTGGTTTCTGTAGGGGAGGGGAAGGTAGATTCAGGAAGTAGGAGTGAGAAGATAGGAAAGGCAGCTAAGAGAAGAGAAAACTGTAGCACCTAACAAAGGAGTGTGGCCGAGGGCGTCACAACTGGGGACTTCTGAGGCACCATGCAGAGGGCAGCTTAGAGTCACCCCTTCATAGATGGGGCCTGGGCGTTGATCCACTGAACCCTGTCCCCACTGGTTAGAGGCTACCCCTGGGGACCACTTCTCTGATTCTGGGTTGCCCTGTGTTGGTCAGCATCTCCCCGGCTTTGGAAAAGCCCGGAGAAGCTGCAGACTGAATGGGAAATGCTGGTGGGGAAAGGTCGAGCCCAGCACAGCTGCAACGGAGAGCCAGGGGGTCTTGGCATCATGGCAGCAAAAGCACTGGCTACCTGCTCTAACTTTCATCTCTGTCTTCAAAATCTTTTCTTGGTTTTTACTAAGCAGCCATATTTTCCCCTGCCCAGAGGGGAGCCGAGAGGAAAGCAAGGGGATGCTGACCACAGCCTCTACCTTCAAAGTGTTTGTAAACTGACTTTGGGAGGAAGAGACATGCCTGAAAAACAAGATAATGAGGTACTATGAGTAAAAAACAACTCAGTGCATACACAGAGTATGCTATTTATAGAAATAAGAATAAACACCAGGTGTGGTCAAAAAGCCTCCATCCACACGTCCCTCGTTTTCATTTTACAAGGGCTACAGATTTTTTCTGGACAGCCCTTCATTGCTACCTATTCGTTTCATATGAATGCTGTGATAAATTACCACAAACCCAGTGGCTTTAATTTACAGTTCTGGGGCTTAGAAGTCTAAAACAGGCCCCCAGGGCTACTTTCCTTCTGGTGGCACGCAGGGAAAATCTGTCCCCTTTGTTTTTTCTTGCTTCTAGGCATCTGTATCCCTTGAAACATGTTCCCGCCCTCCATCTTCAAAGCCAGCAGGGTACCATCTTCTCTCCCCACCGACCACCTGTGTCCCTCTTACAAGGGTCTTCTGATTACACTGGGTCTACTACTCTTTTTAAATCAAGAGTCTTAGTCACATCTCCAAAGTCTCTTCTGCCACTGAAGGTGACATATTCTCAGGTCCCAGAGATTGGGACTGGCACATCTTTGCAGGGGGCGGCGGAGGCAAAGTAAGCATCTTTTTCAGCCCACACAGCTACTTACACTGCTACCGTACCCACGTTCTTTCATTCCTTTCTCTGAAAGAAGGCACAGAACTGTTGACATGGTTGTTTTGGAAGAGAGAGATTGGGGCTTTAGAAGAGGAAGGGAGATTTCTACTTTTCATATTGTGCTGTCACTGCTCTGTTTTTATTTTTATCATCCGCATATTTTACTTTTATTTTGCTAAAAGAAAAATCCCAACTTGGTTATCTGGACCCCAAGGGTATGGGCTACTTTGTTTTCTGCTTCAGACCTTCCCCCATTATCAAAACAACCTAACAAATGTTTTTAGAAATGATGGTGCATCCATAAAATGAACCTTCGTGTAGCCGTCGGAGAGAATGAGGACAAGCCGTGTGCACGGTGTCTGAGAGACACTGCTGGTGAACAAAGCAGGAGGTGGAGGCGGCTGCAGAGATAACTGTGTCTCTAGCAACGCATATCACAAAAGGGACGTGCATCTGTGACCCCCAGCAAACATTTCTGGGGAGACATACAATACACAGGGGCTGTCCTAGGGAAGATTTTTGGCACAGAGAAGGGATGTCTCACTGTGTACCCCTGTGAAATGTTAGGGATGTGTGTGCACATGCCCGTGTCTCATGATGCCACACAAAGGGAAAAGTATTCAATGATACATTTGACACAGCAGGAATGAGAGAGACCTTTATCAGCTCTTCTTGTAGGCCAGGCTTGGTGGGAACTAAGCCTTTTGCCTAGATCGCTGTCCTTCCAGAAATCTTGTGAAATCCTTTCCCCTTACTGATGAGGAATCTGAGACAAGGACATGACGATGTTATAAGAACGGTGAATGAATCAAAGAACTGATAAGTGCATAAACGTGCTGGGGGAATAAGATCAGGCAGGGAGGAAAGACCACATCGAAGGCCGAGGCGAGGCTCTGGGACATTGAGGAGTGGGTTTCGGTTGCTACAATCAGTGGGGGGTTTTGCCGGCTGTCAGTGGGCAGAGCCAGGGATGCCAAATGTCCTGAGATTTGAATGATAGTCAAAGGAATGGAATGACAGTCCCCTAACCAAGGAATTATCCCATTTGGTGCATGACTCAGGGTCCCACCAAGCATTCAGTTCGCTGAAAAACTTCATTATAATTCTCTGAGTCAAGAACCCAACTCTAGATATAAGCCTAAGATTTTTTTTTTAATTGAATGGTAACTATGTACATTAATGCACTTCTGGGGTACAGTGTAGGGTGTTCACATGCAATCTGAAATATTTCCATCAAACTGGTCAACACAGCCTTCATGTCATTTTCTCTGTTATTGCTTTAAAACGTTCACATTCTACTCTTAGAAAGATTCACCTGTATCCCTATAAGACAAACCTCAGAAGTGATCCCTCCAAACCCCCTCCCCACCCATTGCCCCCTCCCTTCTCCCTCCCCCCTCCCCATATTCTTAGGCTATTTGGTTATAGCTTTCGTATAAAAGGTATAAATTAGTTTCATAATAGGGATGTGTACATTGGGTACTTTTTCCTCCATTCTCGTGATACTTTGCTCAGAAGAACATTCTCCAGCTCCATCCATGTGAACATGAAGGATGTAAAGTCTCCAAGGCCTAAGATTTTGTGTGATTTTAATCTGTGTGGAATCTGCTTCACTCTCTTGGTCATCCTTACCCCTCGCATTTCCCTATTTCAGTATCTCTTCTGAGAGTGGCTTCTAAGCCATCTTACTTCTCCTAAGTCCAAGCCCACTCATTATAAATAGGTACAAACATTTGACTATGTCATTAAATCTTGCAATGCACTCATGTCTGAACATTTATGTTTTAAAGCACATATCTGATTGTAAATTACTTTCCTTTATATTAATGTCATGGCATAACACTTCTTTAATTATGTGTGTAAGTAGCAATATTATCAGTGGATTTCATTTTGGTGAAAGAAATGGGTATCATGAGGCTCTTTAGCACACTGGATGTCTTTGGGGTCAAGGCGGCTGGTGGGAAAAAACCCAGGTTGCCATTCCCCTAAAGGGTTCTAAATTCACATTCTGTTTAAAGACTGCTGGGCAAACCACACACACCCGGGATGCACAGGGAGGTACTCTCCTTCTAGGGAATGATGACTCACTGGGAGCCCAGGGGTGACCCACACAATTCCTGCTTTGCTAATCTGTCCTAAGGAGTCCCTTTTTCTCCAAAGCACTGACTTCATACAGCACTCTTTGGCTTTTCATTCTCATAAGATATATTAATTCATTACAACAAAATGGGGCTAACCCGTACCATTAGCTGTTGCACTGATGCGGTTGCTAGGTAACCGGTTTGGCCCTTGGGTTTCAGAAGCAGCTGAGGGTGTGAAATATCACATCATAAATCCGGGTGGCGAGGGGAGCTCAGACATGCTTTGAGGAGCGGCATCCTCCTGAAGGGCAGATTGTAGCCGGTTACGGATGGGATTGAAAAATTAAGGTCCAAATTAAATTAAAAAAACTGGATATAGAAATGAGAAGGGGACTTATGTCTAAGTTTAATGAAAATGGGGTAGGAAATAAAACAGAATCTCATTACATAAATTAGGTAATACAGTAAAATTCAAAGATGACTGAGGACCAAACCGCATGTTAGTACCGATGATAACAGATGTAGATTCTGACTTCCTGTTAGCTTCTTGTGTGTCAGGCACACTGCTGATGCTCAGCTTGCACCCGGCTGCCCAGACGGCACAAATGTACAAGGGAGACGTTGCCATCAGTTTACCAATGAGAAAAATGATGTGACGTGGTCAGCCTGGTTCCACCATGCACAAATGGTGCCAGACTGGCTGTCCCTTCAGGAGAGCCTTACCAGGTTAAGGGATGAGGAGGCCACAGACACAGTGTATTGTAATTTCAGCAAAAGGAAATGATCTACACTATTTCCATGGATTGACAAATGTGGTTTGGCTGATAAAATCTGCTGGCGTTAAGGCAGCCTGGGGAATCACCTCCCCGTGGCTGAAGAACAAGCTG
>NW_003852442.1:1743848-1769851 GCF_000181295.1 Otolemur garnettii
CATGGCGTAAAGGGTATGTTCAGGAAACACCTGTGATTTGGGACCTATCAGAGCCTCAAGATAAAGGATCAAAGGATGGAGAACAGAGATTTTGGAGGGTTTAAATATCTTGAAAGCAGTGGGGAGGACCCAGGGTAGCCAAATTGCATTAACTCAATTGTGGAAGTGTCCTCCAAGGACAGATTCTCTGTGATGACCTTGCAGGGGGCCCAGGCCCTCTGGTACCCCTCCCAGGCCACAGACTACTATTTAAGAAACAACAAGCCCCCTCTCCCCAAGAGAGCAGACAAACTCTCTGCTTCTCAATGCCAGAAAACCAGACGTTTGATCTCCAACATCTGTGTTCACTGTGAGGAAACTTACAATGAGAAGGAAAAGGGCAGCCTCACAGATACTCCCGGATCGATTTCTTTAAAAGTCATTCCTTTTGTGGCCATCAAGGAATCCCAAGACTCATAAGTTTTCTCAGATATCTGTGAAATCCTTTCCAAAGAAAACTGTCTGAATTCTCCAGACCCGGGGATTCTCCTTCCCCTCTGATTTCTGGCAACATCAAAAGGCAGGCATTATAAGGGGCCAGTGGAGAAAACATGTAACAGTTAGGCAGCGTACAATTCAGGAAATGAATAAGGTACCACTTTGCATCATAGAGTTTTCTGTTTTTGTTTTTTGCATCTGTCCATATGATGTCCTATTTACATTATTTATTGCAACCTGAGAACACTTTAGAATGAGTTGGGTACAGTCACCAGCATGTGCTCATTCTTACAACAGCTGTTTAAATGCCTACTTGGTGTCAGGCACTAGGCAAGGGACAGGGGATAAAGTGGTGAGGGCAACCTGGCAGAGGCCCTGCCCTCCTGCGCCCAGAGTCTGCTGTGGGTTAATGTGTGCTTTCTTACAACACGGCGGCTTCGGGGGAGAAGGATTCCAAAAGCAAGAGTCCCAGTCAACAAAAATGCTCTTACTGGATCATCATTATAAGCCTGGTAATTATAGGGACAAAATATTATTATCACCCATACTGTTTAGGCAAGAAAACTGAGACCCAACTTCTCATAGCCAAAAAGCGAGCACACTCAGTCAGGACCTGAGTGCAGAATTAACTGTTCTTTCTTCAGAAAGATGCTGTCAAGTCAAACATGCCATAGCAAAGAAAAATGACAATTTACAGTCAATGGTCTTTGTATCCTTAGGAGGATACAAAGCGTTTGAAGCGTCTATGGCTTTGAATGTTGGCTGCATCATTTATATGAGAATATGAAAAAGCCATTGTTTTAAATAGCATCCATTATAGACTGAGTATAAAGACTATTTCCAAATTGCTTCCAACATTTTTTGTCCTATCTCTGCAAATAATTAAGGGTTAGCAACTTCAAAATTAATTCCAGTGGTATAGCTATGCATCTGGCTTAATGGATACCATAAATCAATCCCATGAGATAAAATCTATTTTAAGAACTCTACTGAAAAGGTGCTGTTTCAAAGAAGGCACTGCATTATTTCTCTCTCTTCAGAGTAGAAGTCTAAGCCCTCATAATCCAACCTCTTAGCAACTTTTAGCATTAATTGTGGACGTGTTGGAAATTCAAAAACGTAAATTCTCAGCCCCCTCCAGGCCTACCCCAGCGCAATGAGTGGTGAGTCCCTGACAGATATGTCCATGTACGATCCCTAGGAAACTGTGAACACCCATGTGCAGATGTAACTACGTTAAGGGTCTTGAGGGTAAGATCATCTTGGATTAGAGAGGTGAGCCCTAAATCCAATGGCTAATGCCTGTTTTTGTTTGTTTGTTTTGAGACAGTCTCACTCTGTTGCCCAGGCTTGAGTGCTGTAGTATCATAGCTCACAGCAACCTCTAACTCCTGGGCTCGAGCCATCCTCCTACTCAGCCTCCCCCCCACCCCCCCGAGTAGCTGGGATGACAGGTGTGCACCACTATGCCCCAGCTAGTTTTTTTTATTTTTAGTAGAGGTGAGGTCTTGTTCTTGCTCAGGCTGGTCTCAGACTCCTGAGCTCAAGTAATTCTCTCATCTCGGCTTCCCAGAGTGCTGAGATTATAGGTATGAGCCAACACGCCTGGCTGCAAATGCCTTTCTTAGAGAAAGACAGAGGGAAATTTGAGGCAGAAATGAAAAGATCTGAAGGCAAAGGCAGAAAGTGATGTGCTACAGCCACAGGCTGAGGGGACCTGGAGCCACCAGGAGTGGGAAGGGCAGGAGGGACCCTCCCGGGGGCCTTTGGAGGGAGCAAGGCCTCTGCTGACACCTTGACTTTGCCTTCAGCCTGAATAAATTTATGTTGTTTAAAGATACTAACTTTGTGGGGATTTGCTATGATGGCCCTTGGAAATTAAAACACCTACTAAGTGAGAAACCTGGGCCCAGTGATTGATGCTCTAATAAGCCTTCCTGGCGACTCTGATGTGCATAGCCGAGGTTGAGAACTGCTGGTTAGAGATAGTGAATAAACAGCTCATTTGTGACTGGCTAGACACAGCTATTTTCCCTACAAGACAGCAGACACCACCCTTGGAGGTAAAAATAGACCAGATGTGGGCACCAAACATCTTGGGTAATACTGGAATCTCATAGCAGGTACAGAAGTTGTTTCAAGTCAGTTTTTCACAGCTATTTACAAAAACCAAACAAACAAAAAGTTTCTCTTATTTTTTTAGAGACAGAGTCTTACTTTGTCACCCTTGGTAAAGTGCTGTGGTGTCACAGTTCATAGCAACCTCTAGCTCTTGGGCTTAGGTGATTCTCTTGCCTCAGCCTCCCAAGTAGCTGGGACTACAGGCGCCCATCACAATAGCTGGCTATTTTGTTGTTGTTGTTGCAGTTTGGCTGGGGCTGAGTTCGAACCTGCCACCCTCAGTATATGGGGCCGGTGCCCTACTCACTGAGCCACAGGCACTGGCCCCCAAAAGTTTCTTTAATTCTGAATCTGGACAGGGCACCATGCCAGGCACTGCAGTTCTAAGGAGGGCCAAGATTTGATTCTTGCCATCAAGAGTTCCGCCAACTCCTTGCAGAAACAGCACAAGTAGATGAAAGATAAACAATTCCATCTCTAGCTCCACATGAGCATAATGTCTTCGAAACACATTCTCATAACTTATCAAATAAGCAACTCTTCAAGCTACAAGTGTATCTCTAACTGAATTCCTCCTAAGCGTTGGGGTGGTATTAAATCAACACCAGCACCCTCTCATTTCTAAAATAGAAGATGCTGTTTCCCCATGAATAATGCATCCTGCCTCTCTCCGGGGCTCACCCTCCTTACCGGTTAGTTTGCATATCAAGAACAACTAGACCTTATAAAAGTCACATCAGGGCAGAAGAACATTCACTTGTGAATGTGTACTTTCTAGTGTTTTCTCAAACTGGAGCATCTGAGGGTACCCTGAGAGGAATCCAAATGAATCAAGAGCAAGGGAGAACCTACCTAGGCTCTGGGCACTGATGAGGAATGCCCCCTGCTTTCCACTGAATGGCTGAACTTCTCGACTGGTTTAAATTCTGCATAAAGGCAGTGGGACTGTCTATCACTAGCTGTGTCCCCTTTTAACCAAAGAGAGACATGTACCATTATGACCTTCAAAGGCCTTGGGAAATACCACCTGCCTGGAGAGATATGTCCTGGGAAGGAGAGGCTGAGGAGGGATGCACTGGGGGTGAGCTCGGGAGAACGGAGAGAAGGGGCAGTGAGATGGCAGAGCATCCTGGCTGCGGCTCAGGACCAAGGCTGCTTGGTTTCCAAATCCTGCAATACTCTCAGTGGCTGTGGGACTGTGGGCGAGTTAATTAACCTCACACAGCCTCAGCTTCCTCAGCTGTAACGTGGGGCAACAGGAGAAGTGACCTTAAGGTTTGTTAAGGATTGAGAAGGAGAAAACGTGGAGAGTGCTGACATCTCGTGTCTGTTTCTCCCTCTGTCCCTCTCCTCCCATCTTCTTATCCTCCTCCTCCTCCCCACCTGTGATGTCACTGCATACCCTGCAGTCCCAGGGCTTACATCTGATTATCCTGCTTCAGTCTCTGTGTGCCCTCAGGAAAGCCACCAGCCAAGGAGCCTCACTGCTAAATGGCTGTCCACCCCCTTACCTTGCTGCTGGGAGTGGGTGGGAGAGAGTTCAAGGAAAGCTCCACATTAGGCTGAACCCTTCATGGTGGTTAAAGAGGAGGCACCTCCATGATTCAAAATAAGGTTGGTATGGCCCCAGAAAGAGCAGAAGGGCTTGAAAGGGAAGAAGTCAGCCAAGCAACAGAGAAGGGACGAGGTAAGGCCGCCTTCCTGACCTCCTGGGGGATGGGGTGATGGGTGGCAGTAAGATCAAAGCCGCCTTCCTGACCTCCTGGGGGATGGGGTGATGGGTGGTAGTAAGATCAAAGCCGCCTTCCTGACCTCCTGGGATGGGGTGATGGGTGGCAGTAAGATCAAAGCCGCCTTCCTGACCTCCTGGGATGGGGTGATGGGTGGTAGTAAGATCATCACTTACTCAGAACCTCCTCTTTACCATCCTCACCACAATCCTGGGAGGTAGGGGGTGGAGTTTCTCCCTCTTACAGCTTAAAAGGTGAAATAAATTCACCCAGTCATGCTCGAACTAATTAGAATTCAGGTTTCAGCTGAGTTCAGTTTTAGTCATTATGTCACACCCACCCTGTGGTGACCAATGGCTGTATGCTGCTGTCACTACTGACTTATATCCATGTTCTGTTATCTTTAAGCAATGACCAGGCTGAAGGAAATCTCTGTAAGGACCTTTTCCCTACCCTTCGACTCGATGGGCAGAGGGTCTTCCAGAAGGGTGACTGTCACACCGACACCCAAGGCCTCCGGGAGGTCAAGTCTTGTTGCTGGAAGAAGCAGCCACTTTGAGTTAGGTAATTTCAGCCGTCTAAGCTCCCAGACATCACTACTGCAGGGGATGGTGGCCACTGGCAAAGAGAACCTTTTGGAGAACTCAGGTCTCTGGCCAATCCCTGGGAGTCAGGAGCGCTGGATCCTCTTTGACTTTTTTTCTTTCTCTCGAGCCCACTCACCATCCACCATCTACCTGTGAGCCCTTCCAAACACCTGAGACCTGACGGTTACCCCTCCCACCCCAGCTCCCTCCACCACAGGGAGATCGTCAGAAGCCTGGAGCTGATGGGTGTTGGGGGAGCGAATGCGTGCACACACAGACTCAGCCTGGTTCCCCAACATCAGTAGGGACACCACCACAGTCACATCCATGCTGTGTCCCCTCTGCTCAAAACCTCTGGGATAGGGCACAGCAGCTTGGCTGTGGCCCTGGTTCCTATTAGATGTGGCATGCCAGCAAAGATGAACTCTGTTTCTGAGTCACTGGACTCTGACAGCAGACTGTGACAGCAATTCTAAGACTGGCTTCTCTTGCCATTCCAGAAAAAGGATTGCTTTGACTCATTCCTGAGCCAGTCATCCGTCATGGCAAACAAGCACATATACCTAGAAAAGTCCCTCAGCGGTAACTGCACATTCATTCCCACAGCTCCTCCTGGAGGGAAGAACAACATTCCCGTGAGGACGTTCCTTTCCCAGACCTCAGAGTCTGGAGTGGAGCACATGCCTCGGCTTGTCCCAATGTGGCCTGTCCACAGGCACCTCTTGGCATTAGCTTGGCACCAGCCCCGGGTGACATGGTTTCAGGAAATAGCCCTCTCAGATGTATCCCTGGGGACACCCTATCTCAATGTGGGTGACACTTTGGTTTTTGCTTTAAATAGCATTTACTTTTATTTATTTTTCTGGCAGGGATCCAACTTTGGGTGGCCCTTGACAAGGCTGTTGGCAGGTCTGAGTTCCCAGGCCCAGATGCGGCACCCTGTACCTTCCACCCTCCTCCAGCCCCCACCATCTATTCCCCACGTTCCCTCCTCCACCCTCTTTTCTGACCCAGATTTCCAACATCCCTCCGGGAAGCTATCTCAAGCCTACATTGAGTTCTTCCTTTTTCCATTTCCTTCATAATTTAAAGACGGCACCGCATAATTCAGCGTGTAATTACAGGAGCTCGTACACTGTCACTCTACCACGTGGGCTGGTTCTGTCTTTGAACCTCACTGTAGTCTCAGTGCGTTTTGTTGTTTTATGTTGCAATTTAGGGCTCAGTCTGGGGAAGGCGTGGTCCCAGATGAGGGCCTGGCTGGGCTGGAGCCCTCAAGAACTTCCTATGCACACATCTAAGGAAGATTGAATCTTCCCAGAGGAACAGTTTCAGACTCTGTCGGGGGAGCCATTACAATGATAATTGAGGTTCTAGAATCTAATTTAGTTCTCTAAAATCCATGAAATAGCATGAAGAATCTTAGTACATTGCTTTTAAGCACTTATTCATGGTAATTTTAAGAGCAATCATAAATAATATGTCATATAAATTATAAATAATAGCTAGCATTCATTTAGTACGTGGTAGGCACTGTGTTATGTACCCTTTGAGATGAGGGTCTCTTCCATGCACCCATCTTGCAGATGAGGAAACTGAGGCTTAGGGTTTCTGTGGCTCATCCAGTGCCACAAAGCTATTAGACAGCAGGGCCAGGAAGGGAACTCAGGCTGCTGGACTCATTCAAGGAAGAGATAGGAGCAATGCCCGGTGTGTTTTGGTGGCATGTGGGTGATTTGGGGCTGACAGAATAATTGAGGGTGTTACTGGCATTAGTGAGGTGACAATGGGCGACAGGCTTCTGTGATGTACTATACAGAATTGCCCCACATAAATTCTGGATGACCCTAATCAATAAGCTTTTCATAGGAGAAAAATCCCAGCTCCATTTACAATTATCTGAGTCTGGAACGCAACTCAATTTTATATTCCAATTCCAAATCCTTCTGCACAGCTGAGTATGCTCCACCCCTCATCAGAATGCAGCCCTGTGACTGGCAGCAGAGGACAGCTTACTTTCTGTTTGCTTCGATATCGCACCAATTCCAGAAAATCTTAACTGATGGTGTTGCCAAGTGTCACTTGAGGGTCCGACATGAAACAGAGCAGTGTCACTCTGTGTTTGTATCTGGTGGGACGTGTCCCAGGTGATGCCGTTAGAACATACTCAGGTTAGGCAACTTCATCATGTCCTTCAGAGGGGCCGCCCCTGAACGTTTACAGATGAACCCAGACATTCTACTGTAAATTATTTTTTCCTTTATAATTGGGGCTTATTATTATTATTTTAAAAATGTGTGTAGGCATTTAAAAGCTTATAAATGTCACAGGAGGATACTAGAATCTTAATTAGACTAGAATCTTAGTCTTGGTCACCCGATGGCCAAGGGGAGTACCTCAGAGGTGACCGTAGTGATAGTCAGCAATAAGGCATGTAGCACTTTTTCCAGGATGAGTTCTTAAACTTAATTGTCAGACCTCATATGATGACGGATCTGATGGCCATTCCAGAAAAAGAGTTCCAAAAATACTTTGAAGAGTGGACTAGGCCCTGATGTCGGCACCTAGCTTCCCAAGGGGAGGACTCCAAAAGTGACCGTAATGATAATCAGCAAGAAGGTATGTAGCACATTTTCTAGGATGAGTTCACTAACTTAATTGTCTGACCTCATATATTCACCTAAGAAAATATTTGCAATGACATACCCTAAGGTGTTAGCAATAATAATCTCAGTGATTTCATGTTATTATTGTTTGAACTGACATTTCCAAATCTCTATTATATGTATGTGTTTTTCTAATCATATTTTTCTTTCATCAAAACAACAGAAAGCAATCTAAGTACTGATGGTGCATGTCCACGTTTGAGAACAAGCATCTTGCCTGACATTTCTTAACTTCTCTGAGTGCTGTCATCTGACCTTCTCTGGTGGCTGTTGGGGAGATGAGAGTAGGATTGACAGGGCTCCTGGCTTGAAGGCATATTCCTGTTATAATACATTTATTGTGGATATGCTAATCCCTTATCACTTCTCAAAATCACACATTACCTTTAGGCAAGTTAGAAGTCTCTGTGGTTGCTCTGATGGAAAAAACAAAATATATTTATCATGGAAATGGGACACAGAGTCCAGTGAAGTTAAGACCCACTGCTCCAGGGCCCCTGGCCCATACCATGTGTGGTGGTTCCACCTCCCTGGTCTCTATGGAGACTTGAAGATGTGTAGTTTCACTTTCTTATTTATGACTACTCCTCTGGGCTCTGCTGGGACAGCAGACAGAGCTCTGAGCTCTGTACCTCCGAGCTACAGGCCTTATGATGCATATTGCCAAAGTGGTGTGAAGGCACATCAACAAAAGTGAGTGTTTTTGAGTTCCTCAGCTTCAAATCCAGTGTCTGAAGATTCTCTGGAGTGTTCCAGGTTTCTTGTATTCCCACTCAGTCACACATCACCCGAAACCCAAAGAGAAAGTGAATTTTGCTGGGAAAATCTATAAGCATAGCAAAGGCCTTAAAAAGAACCCCAGCTGCACGCCTCGGATAGAGGCTCCCTGCAGCCAAGTTGACTTTCTTATCTTGGAATGAATATGAACAAGCAGCAGAGCTCAGATCCTGCTGGCCAGAGCATCAGAGGGACTCCAAGCTTTGATGGCATGGTGCCGTATCTGAATCCAGATGCAAAAGGCAATGCTTTTGGTAGATTCAGGGGCCGACTCATCTTTCTCTGCTGAGTGAGCCAGGACACTGTAGTTTTCAAACTCAGACTCATTCACTTGGGGAAGCACAAACAGAGCTGATCCCCAGCCCCCAACCCCTGAAGACTTTAATTCATTGGAGTGTGAGTGGAGGCTTGGAATCTGCATTAAAGAAAACAAACAAAAACACTCCAGAATAGAACAACAAGCTAAGTGACACCATGACCAGATAAGAAATCTAACAGTGGGCACTGTCTACAGAATGGATGGTCCAGTCCTTCCATAAATCAGTATTATGTGGAGAAAAAAAGTACTGGTGGGGAAGAGAAGGGTGAAGAGAAGGCTGCTGGATTGTAAATGACCCACGGGATGGAACAACCAGACCCCTTGTGTGGTCCTAATTGGATCTCAGTTTAGACAGAACAATTAATTGTGAAGGACATTTTGGGGAAAAAAATATTCTTATAGAAAGATGGAGATTGTTAATTGGGAAAAGCAGGTTTGGGAATAGCATTATGGTACTATCTCATTTTGGGAAAAATAACCTGTTTATGTGTTTGCGAGCATGCACACACACACACACACACACACACACACGTGCAAACATAGACCTCTAAAAGGTTGGTTATACATTAAGGCGTTAAGATCACTGGTCTCTGGATGGGCTGACTGTGGTGATTTTATGTCTTATTTTTGTTTACCTGACTTCTTCTAAATTCCTACAATGCACATGTGACATTTTTGCTAATAAAATGTTTATTTTTTTTTAAAACAAAAATCTGAGTTATGCTGATGCACGCCCACATCTGAGAACCAATTCTTCTTCGTGAAAGGTTTTCTTTACTTGTCTGAGCCCTGGAACCACCAGGAGGCACCTGCTAAGCCTGTGGGTTCTCAGGCCCCTACCCCGCAAGATCTAACTGGTGCTGGGCTGGGGCCTGGGAGCTGGTTTTCCACGAGTGCCTGGTCATTCCTGTTACCAGCCAAGCTTGAAAAGTTGTACTATGGACCGGCCCTTCTCCGACTTTCTAAGCATGTGAGTCTCCTGGGTATCTTCCTAACGGGAAGACCCTGATGTAACACGTCTATGGGTGAGACCTGGACTCTGAATTTCTAACAGGCTCCTAGGTAATGCCACAGGGAACAGCAATATAGTCCATAGTTACCAATAGCTAGAAGAGGATGCTGAACAGAATCACCAAGAAATAATAAATGCTGGTGATGAGGGACCTGCTGATCACCCTGATCTGATCACCACACATCAGAAGTATCAAAACATCACCTTGGGTACCCCATGAAGATGAGTAGTTGTTATTTGCCAATTAGAAACATAATAAAAATATTAATTAAGAAACAAGTTTCCAGGTGATGTGGAGGCTGCTTCACACACATGACTCTCTGGGACAGCAAGGGTTGAGAGAACAGTGAAAAGACAGAAGAATTTTGGCACACCACGCAAACACCTGTTATGTCCTTAGAAATGGAGGCAATCTGGACAGAGGACATAAACGCAAATGCCTACAGCAGAGATTGGCAAATAGGAGATCCGGGCAGAGAGTAAGACAATAGGGTGTGGTGGGGTCTGTAGCTGCCAAGACCCAGATGGGCACCCAGAGCTCAGCTGCAGCCCACTGGCACCACATGCAGACACATGTCTAATCAAATCTCATTTTTTGAAAGAAGCCAGAAAAATGGTTCTTAAATGAAATATCCTATTTTCTAAAACACTACAGAATCAAATGTGGAAGAGGGAGGGAGAGCAAAAATCCTCATGCCATCTAAGTCCAGCCTCAGGCTCTCAGTGCCAGAATCACTGTCTTGCTCAGAGTAGATGCCAAATCTAGGAGGTCTCTTACCCCAGTCCTGAGAAGGAAAAGCCAATGAATCTACAAGACAAAGCTTATCCAAAAACAATTCTTGCTGACATGGAAAGCAAAAACCCAACACCAACAGAAATTCCTGAATACTCCACTACTTTGTGTGAAAATGAACATGATAAAAATTAACTCCAGTTAGCACTTTGCATGGTATGTAAACATTGTGTACCAGGCAAAGAAAAGGCCAGCAGAGGAGGCTGTTGCAGGGACAGTGGGCATCCCCAGATGGTGTGAAGTGAGACTGTCCCCTCACTGGCCCCTATTGTCCACACTGGGCCACTCGTCGGGTATCCTCGACCATGTCCACAACATGCCCTGAGCCAAACTTCTTCAGATTTGCAAGAGAAACATACCAAAGTCCCACAAGAAAACTAATTCTGTAGCCCTAAATGAATTCCATTTACTTTTTTTTCGGCTCTTTGATTCCTGAGTACTATTTAAGGGGGAGGTTTGTTCAGTTCAGTTCATTTAAATTTTTAACTGTCCACGGTGACAATCCTAGCAGTATCATTTCCCTCCTGTGCCCAAATCAATAAAATGCACCCAAGAGCTAACATCCATTTTGAGCTCCACTGAGGCCCAATACCTTCTAGAATCACAGTAACTTGAAAAATAGTAAACAGCCAGAAGCGAGCTGAGACCTGCTGCAGGCAAATTAGTTCTCAGTGGAGAATAAGAACTTTGCAGCCCACATCTCATGCCTTCTTCCCACAGAAGACCTTTAACCTTTAACTCAAGAAATTACAGGGTTAAAGGGGACTGACTACCTTATTCCAGGCGAGTGTAAGATGGGGTGGCATGCCTCCTTGCCTCACGTGTAACATACACGAGCAAGTTCCTGGGGTATCTGCTGTAGATTAGTTGACCTAACACTCATTCCTGCCCCTTGCCCTTCCTTTCCTTCCTCTGTGATGGATTCTAAAAATACAAGTATTTAATTTTCCAATCTTCCCTTGTAGCTAACAGTGGGTGTATGACATAATTCTGGCTAATAAAATGTAGGCAGGAGTTTCTTGCAGTAGTGAGCTAAAGATGTTTTAGGGAAACTGGCTTTCAGATGCTATGGGAAAGATCAATGGACATCACTTCTTGCCCTCATCTGTACCAAGAATACAGATGTGCTGATTATCAACAAGGCAGCCATCTTGCACAAAAGGCTAAGAGAGGCCGGGCATGGTGGCTCACTCTTATAACCCTAGCACTCTGGGAGGCCTAGGCAGGTGGGTTGCTTGAGCAAGAGAAAGACCCTGTCTCTACTAAAAATTGAAAAGCTGAGGCAGGGGGATCCCTTGAGACCAGGAGTTTGAGGTTACTATGAGGTGTGATGATACCATGGCACTCTACTCAGGGTGACAGAGTGAGACTCTGTCTTAAAAGAAAAAAAAAGGCTGAGAGAATCACAGCAAGGACATTTCTGCTTTCATTGTGAGGCTGAACCAATGCTAGCGGCTCCCAAACAACCCCTAATTTGTTCAAAGCAACATGATCAGAGGTTCTATTACTTGTAACCAGCCATAATCATATGGTGTATAATTCTTCATAAAATTAGATGAAGATGCAAAAGCTTGCCTAAAGTGAAGCAACCACATGGAGCCTGGGTTCTGTATTTTACCATAGCTTACCTTGGCTCTGGGATTTCCAGGGTAGGACTTTACTGGTCACCAAGAATCCCAATTCCTGCTAAACAACACCTCTTTTGTACATGATTTTTAGTATCATACCAGAAGAGCTTACACAAGAAATATAGTTGCTTTAGGGAAATTGTTATTATCAACTCCCAACTTGAGCCATGGAAGGAAGCAGGTCAGTGCTAGGTGTCTCTGCATAATAGCTCTGCCTCAACATTTAAGTGCCCTGAGATGCCAATGTCCTTGCAGCTGATGCCTTGATGCTGGCTTCATCTGGATGGTTCTGAAGGCAAGGCCACCTAATCAACTGGCCAGGATCAGTTGGATCCTAGATCCAATCAAGATTTCACCAAGAGACCATGACCATACATCCTCTCTCCATATTGCTGTAGACTGATTAATTCTTGTCCTAGTAAAGGGTCCTATGAGATTCTGAATCCAGCAGCACCTCAGAGAAAGCAGCAGCTCTTGTCTGCCCCACATGGATGTGCTTCTAATCAGTTGATTCTCACAGCCCTATGAGGCAGGTGCTGTTCACTGTTTTCAGAGGAAGGAAACTGAGCCTGAGAAAGCTGAAGTGGTTGTTCAAATAACCATAGCTAGAAACAGAGATGCTGGGTCTAGAATCCAGGGCAGCCTACTCTGTATTATCATGATAAAGCACATCGTACTAGCCCCCCCAAAGTAGCTTAAGATGGGATGGCTCCCAGGTGGGAGAAAAGTCAATACAGTGGTATGTCAGTTATCCAGCCCTGTTTGTAGTTATGTTGAGGCCACATGACTAGTCCTGTTCACTGGATGGAGGACGGATGCCACATGTTTCATCATCCCTGGGTTGAATGCCACCTTGCTCCCTCTTCCTATGTCATAAATGGAGCGAGGAAGGTTCTAGAGGTGTTAGCTACAACATGAAAGAGTGTAGCCCTATTTGTATCAGACATTTCCTTACAAAGAAATTATTTTACTGAGAGACTTACATTATGGGATTTGTTATTATTGCAGCATAGCTGAGCTTATCCCGACTCCGAAAACAGGACCATTAAATGTGATCAGGTAGCCTTGTTTTTAGCACCCTTACAAAAGAAGGAATTTTAATCTTGAAAGCTATTATAATAGGAACTCCATCTATCACTGGGGTTATTCTGCATCCAAATCATAGCATACCTTATCTGCCTAATGAGGCAGACCTTTTCTTAGAAGGAACATGAAGATGTTACCTGCATTACAAAATTTGGCACTACTTAATGGGAATAATGATCCTCTTTAATTTCAACTAATACTTCCAGTCGCTGCCTCTCAAGAACCTTGTGGTTTGGTTCCATATTTTCCTGGGTGAAATGTTTGCAAAATATATGTATAAGCATCTGCATGCTAACGGATACAATTTCATGACCCATTACACTTTCTGTACAAATGCAGAGGTGGTGGGGGCAGCCTTGTGCTGGAACTGGCTGGGGTTTGCCAACTGCTTGGATTTGACAGTGGACTGGGAGAGCTTATTTGAGATAAAAATATACACTGGTGACTTGAAATACTTATTGAGCATATACTGTGTGCCAGACACTTTCTTAGAGTTTGGAGGTACCATGATAAATGTGGCAACTCACGAGACTCGTACATAAGAGATGGAAATAGCTTTGGATATGACAGATGAATTCATTTGAGGGTATTTAGAGAATACAAAATCCAAGAGTGTGTCTGAAGAGAGAGATTGGACTATTTCATCATTGGTCCACACTGATGCACAGGAGGCCTTGCACCATCTGGCCCTGCACATCTGATCATCCGTACCTCTGCCATGCTGCCCCCCACCCCCATAGACTCTGCTTCCATATCTCTGCCTCACATGCAAGTCTCAGGAGTGACCAAGTGCTCTTCCTCCATGACTTTAGCTAAGCTGTTCCCTCTGCCCAGTACACACATTTTTCCTGCCCTGCATGCCATGATGTTGCTGCTGGTGCTTTGTCTTTGGTGCAGGTCAAGGTGTTCACCATTGCAGGAAGCTTCTCTGCATGACCCCAAGTTTGTCTTACCCCCTACTGATCCTGCATTATTCTGTCTGGAAATTTACCTTCTTAGTCCATTCCCTTCTTCCACTGGCCTAGGGGTGTGGCTGTTACCCACTGTGTGGCTCCTGGGGAGGGCTCAGGGCCTGCTGGCAGCTGGGGGTCTGGGGCACTGGGAAGTGGGCTGGGGGTGGCAGGCAGAAGAGGTGGCTCGTGTGGTTAGAAGGTTTGTAACATTGCATGATTTGATCAAGTCAATTAGCAGGTATGTTGAGGATAACCACAGTCAGGTTTTTCACTGTTACAGATGGTCTTTACAAGCAAGGAAAAGTAGGGGGGCTAAAAAACATGGAGATAATAGACTAGAATTAGAGGTGTCAGTTTGAACTTATGCTTTTAAAATTAAAATGTGGATAATGCAAACATATAAATAGATGTATGTGTATAATGCAAACATACCCATAGATGTATGGATATGTGCATGCAAGTGTATGAGTATAGGTAGGTGTACCAACACATCTGTGTTTATGTATATAATTGTACGTATAGGTGTATGCACATGTCTGCATCCTTGCTCAGTCTGCGGAGAGGGCCAGGAAGCAATGGCATTGCAGCAGCAGCAGCTCACCAAATACCCAGACTGAATTCTAAATACCACCCCCCAATCAAAAGAAACCAAGGTTTCTTGAGAAATGACTAAATCAGGGGTTCTCAAACTTTTTAAACAGGGGGCCAGTTCACTGTCCCTCAGGCCACTGGAGGCCCAGACTGTGGGCCCCGGGATGAATTGGCTGCTAAGCAAGACGGGCAGAGGTGGCAAAAACACCCAGAGGGAAACGTCCTCTGTGGGCTGCATGTGGCCCATAGGCCATAGTTTGAAGACACCTGGATTAAGTCCAGGGTAAGGGGAGGAAAAGTAAAACATGAGTCCACAATTTATCACAGCAAAAGAGAGGAAGGAAGCGGTCAAAGAATAATGAGGAATACCAAAAACCCCAATACTTTGGCCAAATATGAGAGAACTTGAGCACAGTGTTAAAAATAAAGATAGTAACAGAAAATGACTGAATGAATAAAAGTAGAGACCCATGAGTCCATTCTGATACAGAAAATAAATGAACGCATACACGAACAGAGGAGGAGGAAGATACTCTTCTTGAAGAAGGATGCTGACCTCGGTGCACAGGGATGCTGGGAACTAGGGGCATGTTCCCACCCATCAGAGGGTGCATGGCTCGGCGCTGTCACGGGAGTGGAGACTTATGAGTCCGGGTTTGATGTGGGTGGTCGGTCACCATGTGGATGGTCTGGAACACCTCACTACAAACCAAATACAAAGTGAAAAATGGAGATTTCTTGGTGGGGACACTTGAAGCCACCAGCACGAGCAGGTGAAGGAGATTAACACCCCTGAGGCTGGGGAAGGGTCAGCTGTGTGTGCCTCAGGAGGTAGTGCATGGCGGTTTTCCTGTCCAGATTGTTGATCTAAACCCAGTCCTGAGGAAACACCAGATGGCCTGGGTTGAGGGTCATGCTGCAGAATGTGAGGTCTGCATTTTTTAAAGCTTTGGGGAGCATGAAAGCCAGGGAAAGAGTGAGGAAGTGTTCCAACCTGGGGGAGCCTGCGGAGACATGATAATTAAACACAACACGCGTAACTCAGAGTTTCTTCACTTCAGCTCTCTTGAGATTTTGGATCCGATAATTCTCGAGGCTGTCTTGCACATTGTAGGACATTTGGCAGCTTCTCTGGCCTCTACGCACAGGATTCCAGTATCATGCCACAGTTACAACAATCAAAAATATCTCTAGACATTACCAAATGTGCCCTGGCAAGGGAGAGAAAGTGGTTCCAAAATCAACCCCAGTTGAGAACCACTGGTGGGACTGGGCAGGACCCCGAGCATTGCACACTGCATCGATGTGTTTATTAATGCACTGGGGATCACATCCATACTCCTGATGGTTGTGCAGGAGAATGTCCTTCTCCTCACGAGGAAGCACTGAGGATGAGGGGACACACGTGGAAAGAGAGGGAGACGGAGCAAATGCAGTGAAATGTGAATAGTTGGGGATTTACATGAGGGGGACACAGGAGTCCTTAGTTCCATTCCTGAAGAGTTTTTGTAAAGTAGAAATAACCTCAATATAAATGGTTTTTATGAGTTTACCTGATTAAATGATACTTGTGGGCTTATCTGTGCAAGCTAGTTGAAGATGGGAGTGGAAATGGTGGAGATGAAGCTGATTCTAATATTGGTCAAGTTATTTTTGTCTCTGTCTGTGCCAGGTGGCAAGCCAAGTCTTTCGTGCCTATTACTCCATTTTGTCCTCAAATCATTCCTACGGTGGAGGAAGTATCCTGCTATAATACTGTGGATGGGGAAATGGAGGTTCTGAGACGGTCAATGACTACTTACCCACAGGCACACAGTAGGTAACTAACTGGTAGAGCTGGGGGTCAAGTACACTCACATTGGGATGTTGGACTATGGGGCCCCTGCTCTAAGCCATCAGGTCATCAGGGACAATTTTTAGTCATTTATGTATTTATAGGAATGTGGGAAGAAGTAGCCACTAAGTGCGTCAGGGAATGAAGGCATGAGGAGAGGTCTTGGCAGATCAATAGCATAATGCACAAGGTGTCCCTAGGATTTCACACTCATGAATTGAAGGATAAGAAGCACTTTGTCAGAGACTTTAGTCTGTCTGTAAAAGCCAAACACAAGGTGGTGATGACTGCATTCTATTGAAAAATGCCCCAAATCTCCTCAAGAAAAGAGGGTGCTTATCTTCTCACTGCATTTTTTTTTTCTGCTTGTAATTACAGACTCGTGCAGGTTTTGCTTGGAATGATTCAGCCCAGATAGACAATTGGTGGGTTTAGGTGAGATTTCTGGCGAGAGTGGTAGGAATTATATAGGTGCTATGAGACGAGGTGATGTGAAGGGCAATTGTTGCTTAATGATTGGGAGAAAAGAAAAAATTCTATGAAGAGCTTATCCTTAAATGAGTTCAGGACTAGAGATCTAGAAGGGCAGCTTCCCAGGGGTTAGAGGGGTCTTACTGACGTGATTTCAGTTCTGAAGAACTGCACGGAGAGGGGAAGTACAATGCTGAAGGTCACTGCTAGCAGGCAGGCAGGAGAAGCCCCACATCAGAGATCCAGGAAAGCGCAGAGGGGGCAGGCAGGACAGGGGTGCCACCACTCTTGGCAAAGTTTCAGGCAGTGAGGAGGTGACCGAGTTTAAGGAGATGTGCCCAAAGGCAAGGAGGGAGTGAGAACTTCAGAAATTAGGGAAGGTGTGTTTGGTAACGTAGACAAGTAATTACTAAATAATTGTTACTATCTGTTGAGGACAAAGTGAATTAATAAGCATTAAGTCCTTAGCATGTTACCAGGGACAAGAAGGCTGTAATTACAGAACTTATGAAAACCTTAGAGAATCTTTATTTTTATTTTTTGAGACAGAGTCTCACTCTGTCACTTGGGGTAGAGTGCTGCAGTGTCATCACAGCTCCTAGCAACCTCAAACTCTTGGGCTCAAGAGATCCCTCTTGCTTCAGCCTCCCAAGTAGCTGAGACTAGAGGAACCCACCACAACGCCCAGGTAAAATTAAACACTTTTTTGATTTTTAGTAGAGATGGGGTCTTGGTGGTCTGGAACTCCTGAGCTCAAGCGATTTGCCCACTTTGGCCTCCTAGAGTGGTAGGATTACAGATGTGAGCCACCGCACTTGAACAAATCTATGAAAACTTTAAAATCAATACAACTGTACATTTTTAGTGGACACGAACATGGTTATTTAATTATAGAAGCATGGACAAGAAGGTGATATACTGACTCCAAGAGAGTGCCTGCCTCAAAAAGGGAGGGAGGTCAGTAAGGGACGATGAGGACAGTTTTGTGGGAGGGCTATTTCTTTCTTCTTTGTTTTTTTTTTTAGCAGGCCAGGGCTGGGTTCGAACCCACCAGCCCTGGTGCATGTGGCTGGCACCCTACCCACTGAGCTATGGGCACCGCCTGGCTATTGTTTTCTAATATACTTATTCTCTCCTTCCTTAATTAAAACAAAGTAAGTAATATGCTTGAATAAAACATTCTATTGCCTGTCTCCCTTGCCACTCTGTGGCCATGTGATTAATTCAAACCCAGGAGCTGAAGGCAGAGGTGAGTTTGGGAAAGGAAGATCCTGTCTGTCTGGAATTTGGGTGTGATGGCTGGTGCTCCAGCCACCATTTTGAATCATCAAGTAGCCTTAAGGGCAGTAATCCACTCTCAGAGAATGGCAGAACCCTGTCCCTGATGACATTTCCAGACTGCCCTATACCAACGTCTAGTTGTCCTTTATGTAAGAGAAACTTCTGTTATTGGATTTTTGTTGTTGTTGTTACATGCAGCTGAGCCTAATTCTAACTTAGGTAGGTAGATAGGAAGGTTTCAAGTGTACCTGTTATGTTTTGTATCTTCAAATAAAAAAAAATAAAAAAAAATAGCTGGGAGCAAAAATAGAAAGGATGGGCTGATGGTCAGTAACCAATGAGGGTTAGCTTCCTTCTCCAGTTTTATATTTTGAGAATTTTAAGAAAACAGAAAAAAGCACAAAGAACAATAGCATAAAAATTGGTACATCCACCATCTGGAATTGCCAACTGTTAATATTTTGTCACATTTGGTTTGCCTTCATTTTATTGAAAGGAAGGAAACATTACAGACCAAGCTTGAGTCCTTTTATCTACCACGTTCTGTTGTACCTTTCAACCTTTCCACAACGACAGCCACTCTTGTAAAGTATGTTTTCCTCATTTATTGCTGGTTGTCTAAAGCATGTATTTGTTTTTCACAGAATAACATGGCATATTATTTTATAAATAGGTTTATTGACTTTAAAATTTATTCACCTCTTGGGGGATGAACACATTTATAAGAGGGACTTTGCCTGACAAATGCCATTAGTGTAACCTGGATCTTTGTACCCTCAATGAATCCCCAACAATAAAAATAAATTGTTCATATAGACTATATGCTCTTAAACTGGCTTTCTTGTTTTTGAGTTCTATTTTAATTGACTATATATACACACATACTATATATATATAAACATTTATATAAATTATTTGGTTCAAAATATATATATATAATATCTGTCTCATTACATTGAATTATAGTTTAATATTTAACTCTTTTTATTTTATTAGCCACTCATCTATTGATATACATTTAGGCAATTTTAGATTTATTGCTTTTCAAACAACACAGCAATAAAGATCCTTGTATGTATCCCTTTGTAAACATGTGTGAATTTATTTTCTTCTTAAAGCCTGTAGTTATGAGACTGATAAACCAGGAGAATGGCAAATATAACATATAGTATCATTATTTCAGGAAGTCATTTTAAAAATCCTCTTATGCATACAATGGGAAAATGTGAGGTAGGGAATCAAACTCACAGATGAACTTCTAACTGTTTGATCAACCTCACCAAAACACTGTATGACTAAGTTCTAGACAAAGATCTCTTTTGGTGGACAGATCTATAACTCCATTCTGTTCAACATTGTATTCAATAAGCAGATCATCCATCCATCCATTCATCCCATCCATTCATCCATCCACCCACCTACCCATCCATCCATCCATCCATCCACCCACCCATCCACCCACTATCCATCCATCCATCCATTTATCCATCCACCCACCCACCCATCCATCCATCCGTCCAGTGTTTCTGAGTGACTTTGTATCATGTGCCATGGTAAACATTGGACATAGAAGAATCAACATCTCCCAGTATATGGTTCCTGACACATGGTTGGTATCTAATATTTTTTAGCTGCCACTTGAGGAACATGTGGTCAGCGCACTCCTAAAACATATGGAGTTGCTATGAATTTGTAAAAATTCAGAATACAAGCTTACCATATTTTAAGATTAACAAAAAAGCTAAGAATAATTGGGAATAAACCAAGTTGAAGAGATAAGACATCAAATTCATTTTATAGGACAAAGCTAATTAAAACTCATCATGGATAAATGTGACATCAGGAATAAGCATATGTGTATACACATAAAGAGTATATACATAAGCATATGTATATGCTAGATCTAAGTTGGAGAGATCTATGTTGGCAATAATTTTATGAAACATGCACTTAAGTTTCTGGTTGAACACCTGCTTAGCAATGGTATGAGCTTAGAAGGCTAAGAACACTAGCTGAATCCTAGGCTGATTTGGGGTGTTTGCATGAACCTTTCTGATAATGGCCATGATAGTCCTGTTGTCTAATATATGTTTCTTATAAGTCTGGGGCACTATCTATAATATTTTTATAACAAACTACAGTCATTTCAAATTATAGAGGAAAAAACAGCAGCTCAGAGAGGTCAAGTGTCTTGACTAAGCTCACACAAATAAGAGACAAACTAGAGATTCAAATCCAGCCATATTTGGCTTCAGAGTCTTAGCCACTCTGCTGTTCCACATCACACCTCGTAAAGGAATGTAGACGCAGAGTTGCATCCGTCCTGGAGATGTAGTCAGTCCAACTCAATGCAACACATTTTGGGGGGATGTAATACAAACATCAGTCACATATCTCATCATTAATGACAACTAGAACAAAATAATGTCCCTATCAGAGCTGATACTGCTACAAACTCATGGCCAAAGGGTGTGACTTTCTCAGCATACTTCTCCAAGAAACTGCTCTCCACCAAAAAGGAGACCACATGTGGACTAGAAAAACCAGGTTTGAGACCTAACTGCCCACTCCTAGTCTACGTGGTTCAGGGCAAGGCATTGAGATTCTCAAGAGTCATCTATGGTGGCATCTATATTCATTTGTTGTTTTGGCCTTAGAGTTAAAGCACTTCCTCATTGTCCAGCACATGGTAAGGGCTGAATAAAATGCAGTGATGATGGTGCTATTGTTACTGAAAGTCATGCTCTTAGGGTGCAAATATCTGGTTCTTTCAGAGCCACTAGGCATGGGCATAGGGACCCAAAATATCCCAAAAGAAGCCTGTTCCTCTCTTGTTAGGCTTCCTGAAGGAAGTGTTTTTCACATAAATGCATTCTACTCATTAAGCCAAGACCTCAGTGGTTTGCTTCTATCCAGAGGGGTATTTTTTGGTTATTTATCTCCTCAGGGGAGATATCTTTTTCTAATTCCTTGCATAGCTCCTTATTGGTAGCTGTATGCTAGGGTCTTCCCATCAAACATCTCAACACCATAACAAAGACTAATCTCACCTCTCCTACTTTTGCCTTTGTCCTTCCTCAGACCTATGCTACTGAAGGGCCCCCCATTTCTGGTTACAAGTCTCAAGCAATGGCATAAACATGAGAGTCACAATCAAGCAGGTAAAATGAGAGCCCACTAGCTAGAGGCTTGCAAAGCATCAGCTGCTTCTCAACCCAATAACTTTTATTTTTACATTTATGACCTGTGGTTGCATGTTAAGAGAATTTTTCCCCTCCAGTGGGTCCATTAAAGAACTTGGATGAAATACAGCTATGGGAAAACTGACAGTACCTGTGACTTATAATACAGCTCATTAAAGAGCTTGACAGCCCCATCAAAGAGAAAATCCCAGGAGGAAGAAAAACTGTGGCCTAAATCTATGATTTATATCCACAAACAGAGACAGAGTTCGGGACTTTGCAAGGAGAGGAAGAGATAGACCAGGCTTCTTACAAACACAGGGACTGGGAATGGACTAGATCAATGATTTTCAACTGGTGTGCTGTGAAAGGATCTTAGGTGTGCCACCAAAAATTTTAAAGATCTTTAATTAGATTATTCTTGAAAGAATTTCAAAGCAAAGTATATTCATTTTTTTGCTCCTTTTTTTTGATCAACATAATTTAAGTGTTCCACAGAAGTTTAACTACATATTCAAGTGTGCTTTGTGATTAAAAAAAAAAAAAAAGGCTGAGGGCGGCACCTGTGGCTCAAAGGAGTAGGGCGCCAGTCCCATATACTGAGGTGGTGGGTTCAAACCCAACCCCAGCCAAAGACTGCCAAAAAAAAAAAAAAGCTTGAAAAATACTGGAAGAGATGCTTGGTTTAGCCACTTGTCCTAACATTTGTTAAAAATTGTAGTAGTTTTTGCCATTGCCCAATAACATGAACCTTTACATCATTTACATGCTTAATTTTGTGCCAATCAGATTACTTAGTGCTGTAGAACAAAAATCCCACAAAATGTAGCCACTATTTTGTTTACAATTTGTGAAGGAGGCATTTAGGAAGGGCTGAGTTGGGTGGTTCATCACAGGTCAGCCAGGCTTGAAGACTCAACTTTCAAGATGGCGCCTTTCTTCACATGGCAGGTGGTTCACTGCTCCTTAACCTTTCTTTCCATATAGTATTTCATTTTTCAAGGCCTCTCTCTCCATGTGGCTTAAGTTCTTTCCATCACCTGTATCATGTTGGCCGTTCCAGCCCTATTATACTCTCTGCCATGCTCACGACCTGTGCCCAAGTCTCACCCTCTCCATCTGTGTCCCCAGGTCATGCCTTACTCTTTCAGGTCTTTGTACATATGTTTCTTGTACCTAAAACAAGCTTCCCAAGTTATCCAGGTGGGATCACCTCAAGAATCAGATCACCCATCACCTCTACCCAGGAGCTTTCTAAATCCCTCCCCCCCACACACTTTATTAGCTTACTTTGCTTTCACTGTTTTCCCGGGGTATTTTACTTGTCTCTTTTCTAGTATGTAGTTTATTAAATACACAATACACAAGACTGTTTCCTCCATTTTACCCTGAGTTCTTTTAAAAAATCTGACTTTGTCTTACTTATCTTTGAGTTCCCAGGGTCTTCCAACATATTTTTTATACACAAGAGACAGTTAAAAGATGTCAATGGAACGAATATGATTTTTAATCCAGCAATATTTGGTTCCACAGCTACTGATGTCTTTGTCACTGCAGATTTCAGGCCCTCCTTGCAAAGAACTACACAGACAACATGCCACATGTTCAGTCCCTTATCTGCTGTGACCCAAGGGGTTCTCAGCACTTCTTTAAAAATTAATTTGTTCCTTAATTAAAGGAACATGCTTATTTCTAATTAACTAACCTTCTATGTAATGTAAACAGATCGCAAGTAACTAAACAGCTTTGCCTAGCTCGTTGCTTGCCTGAGATTGGTACAGTGGAACCAATTTTAGCATTATCAGCTGGGAGGCCAGGGAATATACCGAATGCTCTGACTTGCACAAATGGAGTTAAAGGAACTTCAAGACAGGGAATTTGTCAGCCCTTAATCCCTATCTAGCAAATTAAACCACTTCTACATTATATCATTACATCATTTTCAGAATTTCTTGAGATATGAAATCCCCACAGTTATTAAAGGGTTGACTCAAACTCTTTGCACTTCAAATATATGTACAGTTATACACACTGGTATGTATATGAAGGAGATATTCTGAATAGGGCCTGGTGGGTTTGTAGCAGGCTTGCATGGAAGTTGGAGTCTGAGGGGAGACAGGAGACTAGGTATTATGCATCTTTAATGAGAGACTTGTCATTCTTTGACACTGTCGGGTATGTGGGGAAGCATCCAGAGACAGACTGATAGTTTTATAATAACAAATGCTAATGGAGGAACATTCAGCCCAAGATACATTCATTAAAACTCTTCTACCTTGAAACAATTCACTGACCTGCAACTTCTCATATCCTGAAGGGGGATGAGTTCCAACTTGGATGCGCTTTACACTCTGACAATGTAAAATGTACAACCCAGGAGACCTAGTGTGGGAACTGTTTTCTACATTGATAGTTGTATTATTTAGTCAAATATTAGTGAACATAGCAACACATATACTGATGGTTGACTTTGCCAGAGATGAAAATGTGGTCTCTTTAAAGGCATGAATAAAAAAATAATACACTCTTCACTTTACCAAAAAATAAGCATCTCTAAGAGTTTAGAAACCAGTAGAATTTAGTTCAGAATCTTTTGGGAGGTCGTGGGGCTATCATGCAGCTAAATAGATATAAGACAGTTTGATTAGAATTAGGTATTTTTAAATATATCTGGGGCATGCTATTAATTTTTCTGAAATTTCAGAATTTGCAGGCTGAAGAGCTGGCATAAGGTTTTTCTCCATCCAAATTACGTGGCTCCAGTCTTTGCTGTAGAGGATAGCAGCAAGAACAGGCAAGAAGGTTTGAGTCTCTCTGGAATATCTCCCTTTGACCCTTTACCATGCCCACTCTGCTCTTTCCCACCCTGCCCTATGTCTTTGGAAGCTGGCTTGACCTCCTGTTGGGTTTGGAGACCAGAAAGGGAGGCTAAGCGAGATCAGGGTTCTTATGCCCCTGCATCCCTCACTTCTAGGGCTGGCTGAATTCCACGATGGGTGTCTCGGCTTCTCTGCCTGACTAGCTCCTCCCATGCCTGCAACTGTTCCCTCATGCCCCAGTGTAGGGCTGATGTCAGGTCTGCTTTTACCAGCCTAGGATTATACTTCCATCCTGCCTACTTCCCCTTTATACGTAGACCCCTGTTAAAACAGGCCCTCCTGCAACTGTCCTAATTTGAGTGTGCCATCTGTTTCTTATTCAGATGTTGTGATACACAGCAAATATTTTCAATATCATGTTTAGAACATTTGCTCAATATCATGGACATCCCTAAATACTCCCAAACACAGGCTTTGGAAAAGTTGTCAAAGCTGTCTGTTAAACTGGCAGTATCGATGATCAATTCTATGGAGATGATGAAAAACCATGTAGGGGGAAATGTCTTAGTGCTTTATATCTATTAATATCCCTGTTCATGTTTTATAAAGGTTCAGTGTGACTGGGCAAAATGTCCATTACTTGGCCTCCCTAGATCCATGTTCACAGGGGATGAAGATTTCCTCCTGTGTTTTGCCACCTTAGCCTGTTTAACGCCATCTCTCATCTGTCTTTTCTTCTTATCTGCTGGTTTCTCCATAGAGAGCAGAGATGAGTTGGCACTGTCCCTTCTGTGACTTCTGGCCCCTGAAAGATACACATGTGTATTTCTTGCACTGAATCTGGGGGAACAATGGTACAGGGAGAAAGAAAGTTCTCATGCCAAGTACCGTAACATGTGAATATATGTGATTTGAGCAATAACACAGTGGTTCTTAACTTGAGATATAACACAGTGGTTAAAAGAGCCAACTTTGAAACCAGACTTCTTGCATTTGGATCTCTACTTCACGTTTCACTAGTTGAGTGATTGTAGTTAAAACACCTTACCTTCCTGACACTTGGTGTTCTCACCTATAAAGTGAGGATGTTACAGAATCTTTTGTACAAGGCTGTTATAAAATGCAAACGAGTGAGCTACAGGTGTGAAAACCTTAGCACAGCGTTGGCCCGTGGTGAGACTTAGCAAATGCTGTTGTTAATGACGACAATGATGCTTCCATTCAGCAAATGTCTCCTGAACACCCACCTGGGTGAGACTGAATAACTGACCTTTCCACAAGTGGGCCTTATGTATTTGCAGCCATGTCCTAAGCAGGGGCTGGGACATGATTAGTTATTGTTTATTGAACACCCACTCTTTTCTGGACAATGTTCTTATTCCTCTAAATACTTTAGATCTAATCTTCATAGCCGTTCTGCAATGCAGAAAACTGACTCCACCAGAGTCACTCAGAGACTTGCAAAGCACTCTCTGTGTTGAGGACTATCCTTGTTACAATTCGGCTTCTCTTACCAGACAAAGGTTTCAGTAATTTATGTGTCAATGCTTCCAGCACCACTATTTATTTATTTTCTTTTCTTTTTTTTTTTTTGAGACAGAGCCTCAAGCTGTCCCCCTGGGTAGAGTGCCATGGCATTACAGCTCACAGCAACCTCCAACTCCTGGGCTCAAGCG
>NW_003852442.1:1770164-1778021 GCF_000181295.1 Otolemur garnettii
CCAGGCTGGGGATTCGAACCCGCCACCTTAGGTGTACGTGGCTGGCGCCTTAGCCGGTTGAGCTATAGGCGCCGAGCCTATTTATTTATTTTCAATATATATATACATTAAATTGATTTTTGAAACTTAACTTAGTTCTAAGCAATGATATGAATACAATTTCAGGAATGATATACTAGGAATTGCTTAGTTATACATCGAAATAAATACCTATAAAGATAATGAAAGTTCATCTTTCTGTCGCCTAAAATTATCTTTTATGTCAGCAGATGTATACATGGCTTACATTAAGAAACAATTGCATTTTCAGAAAGTATTAATATTTTCATGGCACAAAAGAGGAGAACAGTTCAACATAGGCAGCATGCAAAAATGGGAAGGCAGAGAGCGGGGTGGATTCTCTCTTATCACGACCTAGATGTGTTTCTCCAACTGTGGGAAAGAAGTGATGGAGAATGTGCTGAAGACGCAAGAAAGAGAGGGTGTCGATTTGAAAGGAAAGGCTGCAAATAAGTCAACAGTGTATAGAATTAGAGGGACAGGTGAACAGAGCCAAAGGAAGATAGAATTTAAAGTATGGATATCACAAAAAAAAGAGAGAGGAATACTTCTTTCCTGAGATACCCAATAAGCAAGAGGTGTTGGTGATACAGAGAAATGTGGGCAGAGAGATCCAAGTTTGGGGAAGGATTTCGGGTGGCCTCAACTGTGTTATCGCAGTTACGTGACAGGTGAGACCTACTGCTGACAGTGGGACTCTAGGGACAAGGTCACCCACGGAGCCAGGTGGTCAAGTTCATTTCAACTTCACTTTGTTCTCATTTTGGTTGTTACATATGCATAACAGACACAAATAGGAGGCTCACAGTTGGGGACTAGGTACTGTTTCTAGAGAAAGGATGTTGGTGTGGTCACAGGAAGTGACCTTAGAGAAGGTGTCTATGGATGGACAGGAGAGGTTTGGAGACTAGAAGGGACTCCGGTCACTCTGGAAAGGAAGGGGCAGGTCTGGACCTACATACGTAAATTTTAGCATGAAGAATGATGGCAGATGGTGTGCTCAGGAATAAACAGGTGACATATTTTTCTTGCTGGGAAGATACCAGGACATTGGGAGTTAAGTTAATTTTCAAAGATAGAAAAAAAAATCCCATTTTCTGCTGGGAATGGTAAACAATTCAATAGTGGCTCAGATGTAAGAGCTAGCAGTAGAAGGGACATCTAAGTCATGATTTGTACCAAGCAATCAAATCCTTTCTATAATTGGTTAACAAGTCGGAAAAGTGAACTTAGGTACAGTGAGGATTTGGGACAGTATTACATTAGTATGTAATGCATCTGTTTAATATTTGCCTTTATACATAAACTTGTAGAATTAGGATGGTATGAGAAACAGAATGTGAGTGCTGGGCTCACACAGCTCTACTATGAGGCCTGAGCTAGTTGTTTTGCCTCTAAAGCATGTCTATGTTTAAAAAAGGGGTTTCCATCAAGTTCGCAGAGGACAAGATCAGCAGAGAAGAATGAATTGCTTATCTACACAATAGCAATGGATAATCTCATGATGAAATTAAGAAAATAACTTATAGTACCATTAAAAATAAAACATTTAGGAACACATTTAACAAATAAATGCATGACACAGAGTGAAACTACAGAATATTGTTGAAAGGAATTAAGGAATTAAGTCAATGGGGAAGAATCCTGTGTCCATGAATTGGAAGGCTCAATCTTGCTAAGGCAGTGATACGCCTTAAGTTGGCCTATACTTGATTCAATACAATGTCTGTTAAAACCATGAGGAAACACTACTTAACATAAAAAAAGTGACTAAAATGAAAAAAAAAAACCTACATAATAATAAATGTTGGGGGCAGGGCCTGTGGCTCAAAGGAGGAGGGCACTGGCCCCATATACCATAGGTGGCGGGTTCAAACCCAGCCCTGGCCAAAAAAAAAAAAACCCCCCCCCAAAACAATAATAAATGTTGGTGAAGAGTGGGGAAATTAGAACCCTCATACATGGATGGAAATGTAAAACGGTGCAGCTGCTTTGGAAACAGTCAGCAAGTTTCTCAGAAGGTAATCATAGAGTTACACAATGACCCATAAATCTCAATACCAAGGGTAAACTTGAATAAATATAGGCAAAAAAATTAGAACATATGTCCACTAAAAACCTATACATGGCATGTTAAGGGTAGCATTATTCATGACAGCCAAAAAGTAGTAATGCCCCAATGTCCATCAACTTATAAATGGATAAATAAGATAAAATCATAATGTGAAAACATTAAAAATAAAAATCCATACAACGGAATATTACCGAGCAATACGTAGCAACAACATGCTGATGGGGGGACAACACAGATGGGCCCTGAAAACATGGAGCTGAGTGAGAGAAGCCAGACGCAAAGGACCACACATCATGTGATTCCTCCCAGGGAATGTCCAGAACAGGCAAGTTCACAGAGACAACAAGTAGATCAGTGGTTGTCCAGGGCTGCGGAATTGGCAGGAAAACGAGGAATGACTGTTAATATGCATAGGAGTTCATTTTGGAGGTGACGAAATGTTCTGAAATCCAAGGGTGATGACTGTACATTATAAATAGACCCCCAAACACTGAATTGTACATTTAAGAGGGTGAACCATAGAGTATGTGAATTTTGCTGCATCAAGGCTGTTACATACGTTAACAAAAAGAAAAGGAAAAAAGGTCTGTGGAGATTAAACACTTGTTGGGGTAAATGTGAACAAGGTAACTTTCATAGGGTCTATGCTGACTTAAGGCAAATTGATTCACAGTTTTGATTATGCCCGTGTGGTGAATGTCATATCATGCCCTCTCTGTTCTACATTCCAGGCACCCCAGGAATTCTGGAATGGAAGGCAGGCCAGGAGAGGTCATGTTCCAAAACAAATACAGGAAGGGGCCTATCAGGAAAGGTTGCATCTGACACATGTGCTCCATACTTACTTCTCAGGGGACTCTCTGGGGATATAAGAGAGCTGTTGAAGCCTCAGCCCAGTGGCCGCTACACTGTGGAGTCAACACAGCTTTGACTGAGCTTCATTAATGATAGCGGTTTATTCCCATGGAGGGATGGTATCATTTCATCAGGGTCACTCCTCCTTCAAATCCCAGCATCTGAAGAGAGACGTCTACTTTGGGAAAGTGCCATGAACTGTGGCAAGTGGGAATGTGACTTCTGAAAGTTGAACGGGCCTGGGGACTTGCCCACAAAGCTTCTTAATTCAGTCAGCCTGACCTCCCCAAAGGGGAATTTGCCATAATTAGAGGCGCTGCAGGAATATCAATCGTATTCATAATTATGGGAGCTTTGTTACCATGTGATGCTAAACATGTCCCTGAGATCGCTTTGGATGCTGTTTTAATTTAAGAAAGATATCAGTGCTGGGAATACTTAAAAATTATAATTTGGTAATTTATTTGAAATTGAACTTCTGATAATCATTAAATAGTTTATGAGTGTGTGTGTTTTTAATCTCTGGTTTTTGTTGTGAAAAGCAAATTTACTGATAACTGGTAGATAAATCTTTATTAGTTTTCTACTGCTATTGTTAAAAAATTACTCAACATTTAGTGGCTTAAAACAGCAACAACACCTGTAGGTCAGAGGTGTGGCCTCAGTGGAGCGCACAGTGGGTTTTGGCTGAGGGGCATACATGGCCACTATCTCTGTTTCAGCAGGGCAGTGTTCCTATTTGGGGGGCCTAGGGTTGAATTCTCTTCTGAGATCACTCAGAGTGTTGGAAGAACATATTTCCTGCTGCTGCGTCATGTGCCTGGTGCCACGTCAGGCATCAGGTTGAGTCCTCCTCTGGATCTGAGGACTTGCAGCCCTGAGGCCCCACTTTGCCCCACGTCTGTCACCTGCCCTCCTGCTGCAACTCTCTGTTCACTCTCTTACCTCTGTCTTCTCCTTTTAGGGGCTCACATGATTATTTGGGTCCATCTGGGTAACCCAGAGTTATCTCCCTATTTTAAGATCAGCTGATTACAAACCTTAATTACATTAGTAAATTCTCTTGCCACATTAGGCAACACAGCTGCAGAGAGAACACCAGGCTATGGAGAACAGAGGGGCCCAGATCCTGCCTATGGCAGTCGAGTGATTAATTCTCTGTGTTAAGTTGACTGGCCACAGGGTGCCTAGGCATTTGGGCAGCTATTATTCTGTGTGAGTTCTGGATGAGATTAACAGCTGACTTGTTAGACGGAGTCCATCAGATTGCCCTCCCTAGCACGGGTGACCCACATCTCATCAGTTGAAGGCCTGACTAAGACAAAAGGCTTAGTGAGCGAGATTCCTTCTGCCTGACTGCCTCGGCTGGGACTTGAACCGAAACTCTGTCTCTTCTTGGGTCTTATCCCTTCCCAGTTTCAGACTGGAAATGACACTGTTGGCTTTCTTGTGCTCAGGCCTAAAGACTCAGACTGGAGCTGCACCCCTCAGCTTTCCCAGCTCTTCAGCAGCTGACTGCAGATCCCGGGACTTCTGAGCCTCCATGATTACATGAGCCACTTCTCACAATAAATCTCTCTCTATATACACATGGACACACATTCTATTGTTTCTGCTTGTTTGGGGAACTCTGGCTAATACAAAGGTTCACAGAAGCCCCAAATTATCACTTTACATCTCTCTGTCCTCAGACAATCAAGTGACTGCAGTTTGGGCTGCATTTTTCCTATGGGCCCAAAGGTAAGAGCCCATGAGTTAAAGCCACCTCTCCCATCTTGAGTTCTGTTTTATCCTGACAGATTCACATGGTCTAAGAGAAGATATGGAAAGCAGTGAGGTTTCCTGCCCTCTAAGCTCCAGGTTCTCATCTGTAAATGAGAAGCCCTTTATCTATTTCTTGGGGTGATCCAAGACAGACATGAGCTGATATCTATGGAAATCTTAGCTCCAGAGCCCACATACTACAGTAATATCAAAGTCAGACACTCACCAATAACCAGGAAGGTGAGGGAAGACTACCTGTGGACCTAATGTATAGCTCACCAGCAGTTCTGCTGAGCTGCATGGGAGCAAAGCTGTCTATCATTTTTTATTTGGACTTATGTCCACCTCTGGGATCCCATCTCATCAGTCAAAGGCCTGATGAAAACCTTTATTACATTAGTAAAGTCTGTTTTGCCACATTAGGAAACACAGCCACAGATGGTGTGAGGTGGACACAGTCAATTTCCTACCAAGGATGTGGACCAATGGTTGGTCCCCATGAAAACAGGTGGAGTAAGGGAGCCCTCACTGTTCCTGAGTTGATATTTATACAACATTTTAATTCACTCTCCAAACATCTTTGGCTTTTTGAAGGAGGCTAGTTAAATTGAAGTGGTGAAGGTGGAGGGAAAAATAATTAAGAATTGTGAATGCCATGGTCCCTATCCCTAAGTTGCTTAAAACCTCCCCAATCTCCACAGTCCTCTCTTTTACCCATTGCCTTGCTCTTGGGCCACCTTACACAACACCTGTGACTCTAATCACTGCTCTGTGTGGGGGCAGCACGCTTACCTGGGTGCCATATGATTACTCAGCAGCCAGGACCTAAGCTGCCTTTCCAAGTAGGCATCGTCTCTAGTGTGCCAGCCTCCCAGAATATCCTGCTGTGACTTATTCTCTGGGGCTTGATTTTCTTGGCGGTTGATGTGCCTGCTTGCACCTTGAAGTCTCTGAGAACTTTACTGTAGAGAAGTCACTGGACTCTGTTTCCTTCATTTATTTAACCCAGGAACCATTTCAGTGATACCCTCCCCTGCAACTAATTCTCAAACTCATAATAAAATCTTGGAAAATGCTGGCTTGTCATTCACTTAAAGGTCTCCTAACCTTTGGGTACAGTATGAGGACCAGTCTCTTGAGGTGAACCCCAAGTCCATTCTAAACGCTCTCTCCCTAGCCCACCACACACGCACACACATGTGCACACACACATGCATGCACACACACATACATGTACACAGACACCTGTAGGTTTACGTGTAGCTTTCCTTTCAGCAATGGGTAACCACATGCCAAGGTTCTGCTCAAGGTGGTTGCTAATAAAAGACCATGGAGGACTTGTAAAGACTGTGCATTCCTAATGAGAAGCACAAAAAATGCCTTTCCCCCCTTTCTTCTTCCTTGAACATAGATATAGCTGTGACAGGTCTGGCAGCTACCGGGGAAAGTCCAAAGACCCACAGAGATGCCAGTCGTCAAGTCATCAAAGCACAAGCAGCAGCCACCTCTCAGCTTCTGGAAATACCAGAAAAACCAACCTGAGATGTTTTAGCTATATTAATTACTACTTGGTTCCTGAAACTGAAAACATTCCTAAATTTTTAATGTTTAGATCTCTGGTTACCATTTTTCTCACTCTAGAAAATTTTCTTCTGGTGATGTCTGCCCTTTTTTTTTTTTCCTGACCTTACCTTTTAGATTTCAATGAGGACCAGGCATAGATTTATCGTTTTATGCTGTAGGGAAAAATCTCCAGGGCCAGGCTCTACCTAGAGCAGCTTTTTGGCCTGGGTGCTCTCACCTGAAACCCCACTGTACTCTTGGGATTTTGCCCGTTGCCTCCCCCATGACAATAACATAAACATTCTCTATTTAGATGCGTAGCCTTGGCTGGGGAGCAGCACAGAATGCTTATGTTATAGACACTGAAAAAGAATAAATATGTCTTATCATGGAGGACAAGCAGATGTACGGAGGAGTAATTAACCCATACGGAGACTGAGGAAATGCAGTCTCCTCGAAGGAAGATGGGATTTGAGGTCAGACTGATCCAGATTCCTGTGGCATCTTCTCTGATTATCAGGGTTAACCTCTCTGAGATAGTGAGCACTCATCTAAAATGTGGAGGCAATAATAACCAGCATCATTGGGAGGATGGAAGGGGATAATGAATTGAAACACCCATCCTGGTGTCTCTTACCTGGGAGGTGAGCCATGATGGCTTGTTGAAAGAGCAAAGACATCTGTTTGATGTGGCACCTGGGTGCCTGGGGCAAAAAGAAGAAAAGGCCGAGGGAGTGGGGTGGGGGGTGGGGGGTGGTGAGCTGACTTTCCTTAGGGCTCACACATTCAGCTGTGACTCTGCTGTAATAGAAATATACCCAGGTTGACAAAGGTACGGGTCTCAGGTTGCCCTTTGAATATGCAGGTATTGGTGGAAATTCATGAAGGGATATCTATCTGGAACCATTGACAGGCACCTGAAAGCTTGACACTTCAGTAGAAAATGGATTCTTTTAGAGACATGCAATGGGCTAAAGATCCCTTAGAAGACACATGAGTAATTTTTAATTTAATCGATTGGGATTTTCATAGATTGGGATTCCTTAAAGTGAGAGAAACATAAAGACGGGTGAGAAACAGATCAGCTATGACACAATCAAACAAGCCAAAGTGGAAGGCAGCATCATTTCTTCAGGAACCACCGTCTACTGTACACTGGGCCTCACTGCTACAGATACGATCTCAAAACTGCAAGGTAAGCAGAGAACCAATACCTTTTCCGTAGGTGGCACATCCTCAAATATCTCAAATAATTCAGAACTTGCATAATTCAAGATTCATCTTGACAAAGAATGATGCATATTCGTCTTTACAAGCTAAAGCAGCATCTGGTGTGGCAAGAATACATTTATTTAAAAAAATGAAGCCTATCTTCAGCCATAGAAAGAAGTAAGTATGGATACGTGCCACACCCAACATGGATGGACCTTGAACATTATGCTGAGTGCAGGAAGCCCACACAGAAGGTCACATGTAGTGCAACTCTCCCTGTGTGACGTGTCCAGTTAGACACATCTCTAGGGACAGAAAGTAGATTTGTG
>NW_003852442.1:1778041-1779074 GCF_000181295.1 Otolemur garnettii
TCTTCTCTGATTATCAGGGTTAACCTCTCTGAGCTAGTGAGCACTCATCTAAAATGTGGAGGCAATAATAACCAGCATCACTGGGAGGATGGAAGGGGATAATGAATTTGAAAGCACCCATCCTGGTGTCTCTTACCCGGGAGGTGAGCCATGATGGCTTGTTGAAGGAGCAAAGACATCTGTTTGATGTGGCACCTGGGTGCCTGGGGCAAAAAGAAGAAAAGGCCGGGGGAGTGGGGTGAGGGGTGGTGAGCTGACTTTCCTTAGGGCTCACACATTCAGCTGTGACTCTGCTGCAATAGAAATATACCCTGGTTGACAAAGGCACGGGTCTCAGGTTGCCCTTTGAATATGCGGGTATTGGTGGAAATTCATGAAGGGATATCTATCTGGAACCATTGACAGGCATCTGAAAGCTTGACACTTCAGTAGAAAATGGATTCTTTTAGAGACATGCAATGGGCTGAAGATCCCTTAGAAGACACATGAGTAATTTTTAATTTAATCAATTGGGATTTTCATAGATTGGGATTCCTTAAAGTGAGAGAAACATAAAGATGAGTGAGAAACAGATCAGCTATGACACAATCAAACAAGTCAAAGTGGAAGGCAGCATCATTTCTTCAGGAACCACCTTCTACTGTACACTGGGACCCATCGCTACAGATACGATCTCAAAACTGCAAGGTAAGCAGAGAACCAATACCCTTTACGTAGGTGGCACATCCTCAAATATCTCAAATAATTCAGAACTTGCATAATTCAAGACTCATCTTGACAAAGAATGGCACATATTCGTCTTTACAAGCTAAAGCAGCATCTGCTGTGGCAAGAATACATTTTTTAAAAAAATGAAGCCTATCTTCAGCCATAGAAAGAAGTGAAGTATGGATACGTGCCACACCCAACGTGGATGGACCTTGAACATTATGCTGAGCGCAGGAAGCCCACACAGAAGGTCACATGTAGTGCAACTCTCCCTGTGTGACGTGTCCAGTTAGACACATCTCTAGGGACAGAAAGTAGATTTGTG
>NW_003852442.1:1779386-1780440 GCF_000181295.1 Otolemur garnettii
TCAAATTATGTTATTCTTGGCATGTTTACAATTTAGAGAGGATACCAGTTCTAAATTTATGTACATATAAGATTTTATTTATATTTCAATATTTCATCATTTTTTATTTGCCTAATTCAAAATCACACAAAACGCTGCCATCGTCAATTATCACCAATGCAATAGGAGGAAACAGAGGCTCAGACGAACCCAGTAAATAAGAAAGGGATCCAGGATTGCAATTCAGCTCTGTGAGTCCCCAGAGTTCTTCTGACTTCTCTATGGTGCTGGGTAATGGCACTCAGATCCCCCTGAATCTAAAAAGTAGTCATTAGCTGCTGATAGTTCTGATGCATGTATCATTTTGTCAGGTGTGGTGCTCAAAGCTTGATCTGTACTTTCTTGTGAAACCCTTTGGCTAACCTTGGAGGGCAGTGTGGTTGTCCTCACATTACCAGGATTCTTCCAGGGTTCACAGAGGTAAGGCAACATGTTCAAGGTCTCACAACTCACAGTGAAAACATCACTGAAAACCAGCTCTTTGGAGACAGGAGCCACTGTTCCTTGTCTAAACATACTCATCTCCTAATGAACTGACAGGTACATTCTCACAAAGGATTTCCAGTTGATTCACTTGGAAGAAAACAATGGATATTCTCTACAAACCTTCTAGAGACCTCTCAACTTTTCCTGAACCCTTCCCTTCTCTCTCTGCCCCTTGGACATGAACGTGAGGTCAGCACATTGACATGAACGGCAGCCACACAGTGACAAGCATTATTGGTTATGTTTAGGTCACTATTCCTGGGCTTTGGCCTGAAACTCAAGCGGAGAGTAGAAAATCAAAATAATAATTCTAAGAAAGTTTTCATCGTAAGGCATTGGTTGTTTTTTTTTTTTTTAATCTAATAAAAATGTCTAATGACAAAGAGATCTCAGAATTCTTTCTGGAAAGAACTCTCAGATAATGGAGGAGACAAAGACCATTTCTGTTCTAATAAAGACTCAATTTTCTGATTACTATCCTAAAACTTGTAGCATGAAACGCATACAGAGGAGTTTGAATGTCTCAAGC
>NW_003852442.1:1780575-1782068 GCF_000181295.1 Otolemur garnettii
TTTAATGCTTATTGGTTGAATTACACTGAATATGCCTGTTGTCATTAGATTTGGCTACAGATATAGAGAATCCAACCTAACAGTGGAGTTAAATAAGACATAAGTTCATTATTGTCTTATGTAAAATACTTCTGGAAAGACCTGTTCTCTTGGTCCATCAGAACCCCAGTCCCTGAGCTGCTCTGCACATACACAAACATGTATGTTACTATTTGAGTCATCACCCCTCACCCTGGCTTAAGACTTTAGTGTGAGCCAGCAAGCATACAATCCCCTCAGCTAGAGAAAGGGCAAAATTTCAGAAGTCAGAAGGGAAGCAGAGAAAACAGCAAAGCAGCCCGTGGACCGGGGTGCTGATGGGCTGAGGGAACAGGTCTGTGAAGTCCTGCACATTCTGAACAGACAGTCCTTTCCTAAAGACACAGAAACCAACCGAAGAAACACTCAACCACAACCAAGGCGAAGGCTTACACATTGGCAACCTGTTAGAAACCCGAAACACAGTGGATAAAGACAAGGAGAGACTCAAAAGCAAAGCAGAAAACCAGAACAAGAAAGAAAACATGAAGATTCCCCTAAGCCAAACTTTTGAGAAATCTTTGAAAAGAACCAGTCTTTTGAATAATAAAATAGCTTTGGGTACTCTACTTGGTTTTTGAAACATACATCCATAATTAAAGTAAGAAAGTTGTAAGTCTATTAAAATTTTTTCTTTTATACAGGAAAACTCAATTCATGACCTATATTTTATAAAACATATACTTGAAAGGGATTTTGCATGCTCTCTTCCCATTGAACTTAGCGTATTGAATCGCCTCCACTTGCTTAAGAAGGGAGACGGTTCTACACATAAATTACTCAGGGCTTTAGAAACATCTACTATACGTGTATACAGCTATAAAGGTGAAGTGACTCAAAGGCATTTGTGGAGATAAATGGAAGCAGAGGCTCCAGACTATTCTCAGAAGGGACGGCAGCCTCAGAGCACTGGTGCTGCGGCAGAAGCTGGTTTTTCAAGCTCTCTGCTGATTATAAATCTTTTCTGATATTTGTAGAGTGTCTTGATTGATGGGTGGCACAACATGCTTTATGAATCTCTAGGAGTCCTCCTTGAGCATCTCCCCAACCTCCACTAGGGGGAGAATCTGGCTCTGTTTGAGAAGGTCACCACTAATAAGGATGGAGTTGCCTGAGAAGCCAGGTGGATGTGAAATGATGAAAGAAGTTTGGTGTTTCGTGTTGTTGTGTCTCTCTCTCTCATCTACATATACACAGAAACATACACACATACACAAAACAATTTGCACAAACAATGCTGACCCACATGTGTGCAAGGAAATCTCCAGACTGAGGGAAGTAGCTCTGGAGTGCTGCTAATGTCATGGTGGGTGAAGTGGTTGAATCTAAAAAGTAGTCATTAGCTGCTGATAGTTCTGATGCATGTATCATTTTGTCAGGTGTGGTGCTCAAAGCTTGATCTGTACTTTCTTGTG
>NW_003852442.1:1782088-1793127 GCF_000181295.1 Otolemur garnettii
AAGGACAGTGGATCCTGTGGGTGGGGAGGAAGTGAAAGAGCACAGGAATCAGAGTCATACAGGTCTGAGTTTAAATCCAAGCTTTCATCCTTCACTAGCTGTGTGACCTTGGGAAACAACTTGGCCTCCCTGTGTCTCTTCCCTCAATTTTAAGACATGTGTAAGATTTTAAGATTATGTGGAAAGATTAGCATAGAACCTAGACCAGTATCCAGTACAGAATAGTGCTAGCAAAATACACTGGTGATCATCACTGCTTTATTACCCGGGGGCCAGGGTAGGTGTCAACTCTGTCCCTCAATCTGAGTGAGAGGCTCCCAGCAGCCTGCTGTCCTCGGGAGGGGGTGGGGTGGGGTGGTGGTGGTGGTGAGGCAGCCCCCCATTCTCACCAGGCAGCAGTGTGTCTGGTGCAGGTTAAGAACTCTAGAGATATCTGCTGGAGAGTGAATGCATTGCCAATAAAGACGACATTTATTTAATAATTGAATAAAAAGAGGGATTGATAGTGATTCAGGCTTTCTACCATTTGGGGCCATTTATTCATCCCATAGAATTTATTCAGTGGCAACCATGTGCCTGGAACTCTGCTCACTGTTGGAAGTGGAGGCATGAAGAGGAAACAGGCTGGTCCCCCTGGCCTCAAGCTTATGACTGAGAAGGAACACTGAAGGTAGAATCAAGTAGATTCGTACTTGAGGGAAATTTATAAACCTATTAAGGTTTACAGTATTACAGTAATTCCACACACACAGCATCGATGACAGTAAGCCGGTATCATAAAATGAGTCAATATTTAGTATTTTGCCATTTGTCACAGGCTTGCCACAAAAACCTTTCCCTTCAATCTCCATTGTTGCCACCCTGGTCCAGCCCATGGTCCTCTCATGCCCAGGGTGTTGAAATAGCCCTTGCTGTTCTCCTTCTATTCTCCACTGAGTAGCACACATCTTTCTCTTTTTAACAGTAAAATCAGATATAACCACTTAAAACCACCCCATGGGCTTCCTCCTACATTTAAAATGCAATCAAAACTTATGGTGCTCTAAACCAGGGATCTGACTTTTTCTTTTTTTTTTTTCTTTTTTTGGTAAAGGATCAGGTAGTAGGTAGTTTGGGCTTTGTGAGATACACGGTATCTGTTCCAGCGTCCCAGTTTCGACGGCATTGTGAAAGCTGCCTTGGTCAGTGTGGAAATGAATGGGCATGTCTGCATTCCAGTAAAACTTTATTTAAAAAATAACAACAACAGGCAGCAGGACAGATTTGGCCTATAGTACATAGTTTGTTGACACCTGCCCTATATGAACTTGCCCTTGCTTATCTCCCTCCTCAGGAATGTAAGAGAATTCTGACCAAGCTGGCCTCTTCTCTGCCTCTCCCTCTAGTCATTCCTGTCTTAGACCTCTGCACTTCTGTCCCTCTGCCTGAAATTCCTTGACTGATACCTTTACCTGGTGGGCTCCTCTGCTCTCACTGGGCTCAGCTTATTCAAAGGACTTAAATTATCTTGTTTATTCATTTTGTGGTTAACATAAGATATAAAAGTCCTGAGTGATCTGGTGATGCTGTATCTTTAGCCCTAGACTGTTATCTGGCTAATGGACGCTGTGCATTAAATATTTGCTGAGTGAAATGGCCATAAGGAACTAATTTGAAATAAGAGTTTCCCTGAAATTATAACTGTTTAATGCCATTGTGTATCTGGCACTCTGTTTTACTTAGTTGTCACACCAGAAATTGCTAGGCTGGTCAGAGTGACTCCTTAGGAGTCAGGGAATGTTCCAGTGGCATTTGGGATCATGCTCTGTGTTAAAGCAACTCAAAGACTTTTTCACTTTTTCTTTGCAGGCTCAACTGTCACCCAATTTCCATTTTGGCAGAAATTCCTGTTAGATTTGTTCTTTCAAAAGACTGTAGAGTGGTCCCTAAGTTTCTGAAGCTACAGAGGTTCCTTTTGCCTTACATCTACTTTAAACTACTATTTTATTTTAATATAATATTTTAATTTCCAAGTTTATTTTAAAAATATTTTCTGCCACAAATCCTTCTCTCTCCCAAATGCAGAGTGATGGATAGATGGCTCCCAGCTTGAACCTATATACATCTATATTTTCCAAAAAAATTAGCCAGCAGGGTTCCCAAACATTCATTTTTACAAGGATGTGATCACTGTAAGCCTGAGGGCCACATCCCTCCAGTTCACCCTAAAATCAGAAGTCTAACGTGAGTGGTGTGAGCACAGGGAACTGGCTGTGGACAGACCCACAGGCTGGCCTGGGCATAAGACTTCATGGGCAGAGAGGAGAGCGATTCAGGAAGCAAGGTAGTATCTGCTTCTGAATTGATCTCTAGTCCCTAGATGTAAATGGGAATTTAGGGGTAGAAAAGGCTACATATAAAAGTGGTAAGAGTTGTTTCTGAAGTCACTTGTGTTGACGTTAAGACATATGGTTGCACTGGTTGGGTACAAAGGGGTTAAGGGATTCTCCCCTGTCTTACCAGACCCTTTGATCTGGAAAACCAAAGTAAACCAGCAGAAGTGGGTTACTACTGTGGTGCCCACCAGAGAGGGGATCAGGTATGGAAGAAGGAAAATCCAGAGGGCTCTGACAAGGAGTTCATGGGCTTGGCTCCGAGGGTGCGAGAGCTCTCACCTAGGGGAACTTCAGACAAGTTAGGAACAACATGGTGAAGATTCAATGTCTTGCATGACCAGGTGGAGTGAATAGCTAGTGAAGAGCAGGTAACACTTTTCGTATCACTTATTTCTAAATCTTCCCCTTGGGAAGTGGCCTCTGATAGGATTATGCAATCCTTTCATAAGATTTATTTTACGGTTGTCCGTGCTGAAGTGATTTGAACTATAATTCAGGTGGCGTCTACTCTGATCTCAAGGGCTCTGTGGCATGTTAATGACATCTGTTCCTGGGGATCACTCCTGGGCTGAGACTCCGGAGAGGACTGGAGGGAAGAGGCTAACGCCTGCAGGCCTTTGCCTCAAACACAATGCCCAGAGAGGGCTCCACAGCAAGGCAGTCCACAATCTACAGAGATGGTAGTGCGATGGCCACAAAACTTGCAGGTATTGAGTACAATGCAGGGAAACAAACACAAATATACATTGGTACATTCGTGGGAGAAAAGAAAGACTATTGTACTCCTAATGCACGCATGAGCTTAGCAGAGATACAGAATCAAATCCTCTGATTACAAGCATCAATATGAATCAGAACATAATAAGGCATATCCTCTTTCCCATCAATCCCGCTCATAAGAATTTATCCTAAAGAAATTGTCACACACGTGAGAAGAGATGAGTTCTCCCCTGCAGAATTGATTATAAGTGTACAAAAGTGAAAACAACTCAAATCAATAGGGGATTGGTTAAGTAGATGATGGCAGATGCAGGCACTAGCTGTTTAAAACAATGATGTAGCCTGATGTTTATTGATTTACAAAAATGTCCATAGGACCCTGTGGAGTGGAGAGAGTGATTTACAGCAAAGCCTGTAGAGTTCCATTTCTGCAAACCATTCACCTGCCTCTCTCCATGCAGAGCGGCCCAGAGAGCACCTGGAATGACGCTCATGGAAATGTCAGCCCTGCTCATCTCTGGATGGCAGGGTTGGGGTGTGTGTGTGTGTTTGGGGTAGCGGTGACTGCATTCTCTTTCACTTAAAAAAAAAAAGCTGAATTGCTTTATTTATTTTTTAAGATATATCTCCTTAAGAAAAGAAGCAAACAAAATGGCACATGGGATTGGCTAGGACAGTGAGATTGAAAGAATGTACATTGCAAAGTCTGAGAACACCAGCAAAAGGAAATCTCATGGTTGATGGGTTAAAAAGCTGCATCACAATTACTGCAACAAACAAAGAAATAAAGAGGTAACCAGAAAAGGAAGTTTCCTACTAGGCCATACCAACAACCGAAGACTTTTACTGAGCTAGGTGTCAAACATCAGCTATCAAATATCACAGCCATCTTTATTTAGCTCAAGCTGTTTTGGGAAGTAGCAACTTCCAAGCAAAGCTGAGCTCTCAGGACAGCCTTTTGTCCTGCAGGCCACTTGATCTGTTGCTTTTTCTCAGGTTTGGAATGGCTGGACTTGTTTAAAAATTAAAGTAATTGTGTCTTGAAGAGGAACTCAGGTGGGTACCAGAGTAATAAGAAAAGACAACCCCATTACTTGCCTCCCATCCCCCATGCAGAGAGGGCTCCTCTCATAGGAGATGAGATTTGGTCCCTCCTGAGATAAGCACCTGCCTGGCGGCATTGCAGCACTCATGGCAATTCTGATTGTGATTTATTTTTGCCTGTCTCTCTTTTTGGCTGTGAATACTAGGAAGGTATAAGCAGCACCTGTTGGGTCCACTGCTACTGGTTCAGAGATCAGAACAGGGCCAGCACAGAGCAGGCAGTCAGCATGAGTACTGGATGGAAATAATCACAAGGGGAGCAAGGGAGGAAGGGAGAGAGGGCAAATGACTGGGCTTTTGCCAATTTAGAAGATGAGGATGTAACTGCTAACGTCTGCTTCTCTTCAACAGCTTCAAGAAGGGTCTGCATGTGACCTTAAGTGATGTGCATTTCTTGTGACTCAGAATACGTACTCCCAGGTAAACACCACGCTCATCTCCCCCAGCCTGGCAGGTTAGGAGCTAATTCCATCTTCCCACGACCTCTATCTACCAACATTTCTCCAAGCTGCCCCACTTGTCCAGGGTGAGGAATGCCAGGCAGGGTGGCTAAAAGCTTGGAGGAAGAGCACAGTGGGCCAAGATCAAGGGCTGGCCCTGCTGGCCAAGGACAGCATGGCCAACCCTTGATCTTGCCAGAGGCCCAAACCTCCTGAATACGAAGTGCTCTGGCTATGGAGTCCCAGATTGCGTTTGCTCACAGCTGGCTGAAGGGTCTAGAAATTAAAGTGCTCTGTGTACAGCTATCATCCAATGCCTATCATCAGGCTTAAGGGGACATGCAGCCCAGCTACCTGGTCCCTTGGCTGAGATAACTCCAGTGGTGTATTTGATGTCATTTTCTAAAGCTCCTTGAGAAGGATAAAGCTCCAGCTGCCCACTCTGGGGCTGGGTGATAGTGTGCCTCGAGTTGGCTATCTTCCCTTTCCAGTACCATTCTGTACCTGGTGTCCCTGTACCTCTAAGGTAAAGCACAGGCCCTAATGCCCATCTCAGGCTCATCCTGGGGGAGCCTGGCATGCCCTTCCTCTTGGTCAGCTCTTCTCAGAGGTGCCCCGGGGGCTGCTGGTGGCAAACTACTCTGAACTTGTGCCAGTAAGCCACTGTGGGCACGAGTGCCCTGGGGTAACTTCAGGAGTCCCAGTGGTGTCCCCACACTCAGGAGGTCTTGGCTTGTCCTAAGACACCCTGAGCATGCAGAAAACACCAGGTGAGTGCAGAGATGTGGCTGGCTCATAAATCAATGCCTGTGTCTCTGCAAAGGGAACAGCTCGTGATCTGCAAAGTTCAAAGACTATTATTTTCTGTTGATCTTCCTTCATCCAAGAATGATTCCCCCAAACAATACCCTGGAGTTCAGTGCTGAGCAGCTGGGAATGGTTTCCTGTCTGCACACATAGATAAATATGGGTGACCTTCCTTTGTGATGGATTGGTCCTGAGGGCATTCAGATACACAGGAACCTGAAAATGATGTTTGGGTTTGTTGGGAGATGAATTCTCTTTCACACATATTAGGAGTCTCTTTTCTTTACCTTTGCTAAAGGGTTCTCTGCTGGGACAAAAATAATAGTCATAGTATTCACGATATAAAGGCATTTCTTGAACATTTATTACATTCTAAGCACTGGGTGAAACACAATGTTCTGTGATATTCAACCCCCATTGCAGACAAGGCAGTTGAGGCTTCTAGAAGGATCCGTAAACTGCCCGAGGTCTCACCTTAGGAAGGAGCTGAGCTCTAGGCTACACTGCAGTGTGCAGAGCCTGCTGCATAATTCGTAGGGCTCAGTACAATGTGAAAAGAGGCCCTGCACTCAACGCTTGAGAGTTTCAAGATGGTAACAACAGGTGATTAACCCACGAACCAGGTACCTCTGAACACAGGGCGTGGTGAGCTGTACAGGTCACACCCCATGAAGCTTTCCTTGGTTATTTGGGCTCAGAATAAAGAGAGGTGAGTGATCAAGCATTTCCATATCAGACCCGCCTTAGCCCTGCAGACTGAGCAACAGATCACATTACACTGCAGTCATCTTCCGTCAGGACCTAAACCGGCTCCCCTGACAGCCCTGCATAAATACCTCCCCTGACATGTGGGTTGTGGGGTGTGGGTCTGGGCCAGTCTACCAAGCAGGTGCCAGAGCAGGTGTGGCGGGAATATGACCAGAGAACTGAGGCAAATGTGGCAGGATTCTATCCACAGAGGGAGGAGCCATCCATTGAATGCTGAAACCAGAGGCAGGGACACTGATCCTGTCTCCTCCACCAGCCTTGTAACTGTGGGCAAGTTCCCAGACCCTTTGATGTCCGGATTTCTTTATCTCTGTGAGATAAAGATGGTAGTATCTACCTCTCAGAGCAGGACGTGGTACCCGGGATGATATAAAACTGATATGTGATATAAAACATGCTGATAGAAAGCTCCTAGCCCATGGTAAATGCTCAAGTCAGTGACACACTAGTCCAATGGCTGTTTTTACCATGAAACGTGTGGCATGGTTGGAGGAATATGGGACACGAAGGCAGATCACATACGTTGAATCCCAAAGGCTGTCCTGGATCTCTCATTTGTGTGAACTAGGAAACATCCCAGGGTCAGTGTCCCCCTCTACAAAGTGGGTGTGTACAATGTCTACAACACACAGGATTCTGTGAGCCACACTTATGCATCAAATTACGGAACTAGGAGAGGGGTTCATTTTATAGCCAGTGTTGGTTGCTATAACTTGCAAGGGTTTTGGGTAGAAAGGAGGCTCCTTTCCCCAAATCCTGCTGTCCTCCCAAATGCTTCAGGAGCCACCATGCCTGCAATTCTCTTACAGGGGACTATGGAATACAAGTGGCCTATTGTCTAAAAGGTTTTTGCAACATTTCCACATTCTTGACCCCAATTCAACGGATTTCATCTCAATACCTGCTCTGTAGCAAAACTCAGGGTGCTAAAAATGAAAACAATCAATCAGAACAAATTCTGCAGAGGCAGAAGAACCCACACCATGCACACATCCCAGTCTTCACGTATTTTTATGGGATAATGCTAATCATAAATCGATATTTGAGGTGGTTTATGTTTTGCTGGAGAAGCATCTATCCCTAACAGAATAGCTTCGTGTTTAAGAAATTCAAGGCACATAAAAAGTCCATTTTTCTTTGAAAGTATGACACATATATAAAGTAATAAAATCCAACATTCCTTCCTAAACTTTACGGAAGGGCAATGCAGGAGGAAAAGTGGACACTGTCTAATCGTATATACACATAAGAGACAGAGACATGCCTGCTCACAGCCACCTTGCATGGGACCACTGTCATTAACATTTAGAAGACTTTTCTGGCCCATCTAAATTCTAGTCACTCACATACGGGACGGGGTACCACAGACAAAATCAGGATTCATTCTTCTGTTCTGCTCAAACTCTGGCCTCTTTAATGATTTTCCCTATAGGTTCTCCGAACTTGTTCTGTGCATCTGCGTGTTAAGAAGATTTCTGTAAACGTCAAACTCAAATCCCAGGCTCTCTCTCACCAGAAGTGATCTCTCCTACTGAGAGAAGCCCCGTGGACAGTCAGCCCTGAAGTGACCTGACCCACCCTCACCTGTCCTCTCTCCTTCCCTCCAGCCTGATACCATTTCTCTGCCTCTAAACACCCTTTAGCGCAGTGAATTCACGCTCACTGTTACAGACTTCAGAAACTGGGAAGGGAAAGGGTTGCTCCTGCCCAAGAGGGTCGCTCCTGCTTGAGAGGATCTGGAGAAGTGCATAGGGACCCACCTCCTAGAAACTGAAGGGAGAATTTAAGCATCTCGCATATAATTATCCACCTGGTCGGCTGAGAAGGTTACCATGACAACACTTCCAAAGCCTCCTGTATCTACAAGCCATTGATACATCCCATCAATTCAGTGAAAGGGGAAAGAAAAAATGGTCAAAGCAATTCTCAGGCTTCCATCTCTCGTCTGGTCTCTGCTGAACGACGACTTTACTTATTTATTTGAGTGTAATGTAGATGCTGCTATAGTGTTACTGTTGACATGGTGTTTTTTTCCACTCAAATGTATTTTAAAGCTTCAAGTCAAAGTCTAAACTAATGGAAATTTTTCTATTTTATTCTCTACTTTCTCAAGCATTATACTTAGAAGTAACTTCTGCTGCTGGCCATAGAATAGTTTAATTAGTATGTATCAGACTTAAAAAAAAAAGGAGCTCTAAATTCTACAACCTTCCCTAATAGTAAGGTTAAACAGAGGGAAAAGACGGCAGGAGCTCTGCGGTAATCTTGAGTGATTTCCATAATAGGAGGAACGTGTATTCTCAGAGAGGGAGATAAAATGTCTTGCCTTTGGCTCTTTGACTGAAAACTAATGGCTTCTTCATGCTCATCTTCTAAGAAAAGGGGAAAATTTCTACCTGTTTTGCCAAAATAGTTCTTATGAAAAGGCAATTATGTAAAGAAATAACAGGAATGTGTAGTGGGAACCCTGTGCTCATCAAAGACCAACTCCAGCACAAAGTTCAGCCTCGGGCCCTCAAAGGGATAAGGTAACGTGGTGCCCAGCATCAACTATGTACCAGACAATTCAGTGGTGTTCATCCTTGGAGAATCACCATCACAGACCACGGAAGATATTTTCGTAGCTTGCAGCATCCTGGTCATGCTCTGAGCTTTAGCCTTCCTACTCTTGTTTCTATGCAGGGGGGTAATGTGACAATATGGACGCGCGCCAACAAGTTGGAACAGCAATAGAACAGTCTCCCGAATCTCTAAAGAACATTGTGCGCCACCTTCCCAGCCATTATGACAGCAGCAAGCTGACTCAACATACCTGTGGGTGACCCTTCCATGACGTGGCCGACGTAGGGCCCTTCCCGAAAGATCGGCCTGTTGTCATTCTGATCAATCACGATGACTTCCAGCGGCACTGGCCCCTCGAGGGTTTTGCCGTTGACATCTGTGGTCTCCACAAACAGCTATTTGAACAAAGAGATCGGGGGAGAAAGAAGGCATTAATCCAGTGTGAAAAGTGAAATCAGGTTCTCTGGGAGATGTGTGTCATATCAGCAATTTTATGAGTCCTTGGCAATATCCAGACTTTGGTCTCGGTGAACAGTCACTGGAACCAGAATAGAAACTAAAACGTTCCAGAGTAAAAGGCAAAAACTCATTCATGTTAGATGCCCTTTGGTAAATGTACAATTAAGTCATCAAATCTGCAAAGAAAGTTAAAAAAAAGAAAAAAGGAAGAAAAACCAAAACAAAATTTGCAATCAGCCATAGCTGAGAAAATGTGCTTATGTTGTTTCTGCTTTTCCAGTATCATTATGCTTAAAAATAACATTATGCTAATAAAAATAATTGACTAAGCAGTTATAAAGTGAGTACATTAAGAGATAACCAACAGTGTTCATGGCAATGTTTGGGAGAAATTCCGGATGGTGAGGATTTGCAGAGGGCCTTCCCGCAGCAAGAAACAACATTTGCGGGGCCTGAAAGAGACCTGGGGATTCCTGTCAACCAGGCCTGTGATGCCTATTTTATATCAGGAGGATTTCACAATTCCATGAAACAATTCTATACAGACCACCTTCAGACCTCAAGGGAAAAGGCAGCATAATACACAGTTTATTATTTGTCCTGGAAACAAGGGTTTGTGGCCCGGCATTTTGGTGAATCATAGCCACCTGACATTCTCATTATTTGTGCCTAATTCAGCCTTGATTTAGCACTGACTGTCACACTTCTTGGATATAAGTGGAGATCTCTGCATAGAAGGTGACAGAGTATTTTGGTCAGAAAAGGGCATCTGCATTTAGAATCCCAGCACAACTCTTCACCATCTGTGTGACCTTGGGCAAGACAGTATCTCAGTTTGCTCATCTGTAAAATGGGGTTAATAACAATATCCAGGATTTGGAAAATAATAACCAACAACTGTCTTGTGTTTACTTAGACTCTACACCCTATTAACTCATTTGATCCTTACAGCGACCCTAGGAACCATTTTACAGACAAGGAAATGGAAGCAAATAGAGGTTAAGGGGTGGATTTGACCTTGGGAAGTCTGCTTCCAGAACTCACATTTTTAACTGCTAAAGCATTGAATGGAAGGCCTGCTACATAATGTATCTCAAGAATAGTAGCAGCAGCTATTGTTGCTACTGTTATAAGTACTACTGTGTTTCCCCCAAAATAAGACCTACCCAAAAAATAAGCCCCCAGCAGGATTTCTATGCATTTGTTAAATATAAGCCCTACCCTGATAATAAGACCTAGTGATGGGCATGGCTATGCAGCGTATCAAGCATTTTGGCATGGAGCAGTAAGGAAGACTGGAATACATTTTATCTGCCACAGCTCCTTGTGGTAACCGTGGTCACAGGCATCCTATTGCACATGTGCGAATGACTCAGGGAAAGGAATTCATGAATCACTAGCGCCAGCCCCACCAACAAGGTCGGCTCCCCCTGTCAGGTTCCAGAAGAAGATGACTTAACTGCATTTGAATAAATGGAGATTGTTGTATTATACTTAATAAAAATAAGACATCCCCTGAAATAAGCCATAGTGTGTCTTCTTGAGAAAAAATATAAGACAGTGTCTTACTTTCGGGGAAACATGGCACTATAAACACTAGCTCAAGTTAGGAAAATGAAAGAAAAATATTCTTGCTACAAATCAGTCTACTTATATCCCTACCTGACGGCATGGTAAACCTATATGACCCTTTTTGAAAGCAGCTGGCAAAATTCAACACAAGCCACTAAGAACTTGTATACTTTGTTCCATTTAGTTAGCACATCCGATCCTATTTGAGTTGCATTACATACATGAAAATGTA
>NW_003852442.1:1793697-1794801 GCF_000181295.1 Otolemur garnettii
GATAACATATCTTAAGCTTCTATAAGACTCGGCTAGTATCATAAGCCACAGGTAGGATAGAAAATCAGAAATCATATTTGCCAAAAATATAAATATGTCGATACTTAGGAGAAGAGATTTCAGATCCATCTCAACATAATAGAAAGACAGACCCTATGGAGATACAGTTGGTCACGAGTATGTAAAATACTCAGCTAAATCTCCAAAAACTATGCAAATAGACAACCTGATGATATTTTGTTACAAAACTACCCAGAGTTGACTCTGACTTTTTAGTAGAAAATAAATATCGATAGAAACCGAGACTTTGGGAATAGTCTCTATAAAAATAGCAAGACACCATTAAGTAGAATTTCCTTACTTTAAAGCTAATTTAATAAAAATTCTTGGCGGCGTCAGTCATTGTGCTGAATGCTGGGTGGGCAGTGGTTAACAAAAGGCACTCCAGCCTGCAGAGATAGGCAATGGACAAGAAAAAAAAAAAATATATATATATATATATATACACACACAAGACCATTTCAGCTTGAGATGAGGGCTATGGAGAACATGAGGTAGGGTCATATGCTAAATCTTTACCATCCAGCACTAGCAGCTGCCAGCCATGTGTGACTTTTGAAATCTGAATCTCAGTTCTCTGGTCAAACTAAACTTGTGTCATAGTGCTCAGTGGCCGCATGTGGCTGGTGGACACCGTGTCACACAACACAGATGTGGAACATCCCATCACTGCAGAGATCAGGCTGAAGCATGGCCAAGAAGTGCAGGTGTGAGGGAGGCCGGCATCTATCTGAGATAAAACAGCTAAGAAAATCTTATTGCTGAGAACATATTCCAGCTGAGACTTGAATGCCAAGAAAACAGAGAGCCCTGGGAACATGCCTGGGAAAGGTTCTAAACAGCAGGAATACTGAAAGAGTAAATGAGCCGAGGTTGGGACAGACTTGGAGATCATTCAGGAACAAGGAATGGCTTACGTGAGAATTAGGGCTCAACTCAACTCCAAATGGGGTAAGTTAAGGTTCATTCCCATACAGGATTCTTTGCATATAGAAACTTGAGCCCAAGTGAGGAGTGGAGACTGTTCTTCCTCTGCATTGCTGG
>NW_003852442.1:1796215-1802408 GCF_000181295.1 Otolemur garnettii
TCTCCTTAGACTTGAGGACCTTCTGCTCTTAGTTCCAATGGTTAATTTACCTGGGAATAATGGTGTGTAAGTCGTGTTAATAAAAATCTCTATGATGAAGCCAGAACAAGAGGGGGCACTCAATAAATGACAGCTAGACAAGTTGTCCAAGGTTGTGTCTAATGTGCTAACTTATTCCATGGCAGCCAGCCTGAACTCTGACCATCTATACCTTTGCTCACCTTCTGAGTTGCATGTTCTAGCTCCTTTCTATTCAAATTTCAGCCCCCCCCACCGCCCCCCAGCACTGGAGTCCCATGGGAGCTGGTCAGATTGCAGACTCCTAGCCTTGCCTAGTTAGTCCCACTCAGCCATTTTAACAACATTTCTAGGGAATTCTGGACACATTACCATGGGAGCAGTGCTACACTGGGACACAGGGGTGGAGATGGAAGTCCAAGGGGTTTACAGAATTTCAGAACGGCACTCCCAGGGTCAGAAACAGGAAAAGAAGCTCCAAAGGGAAGGCTGAGGCTGGCCACCTGCCCACTTGCCTCTGTGTGGCTCTTGGACGCACCCCCAAGTACACAGGTGAGGCCAAGTGGATGTTGTCTGGGGATCTATGTAGGGAGCCCTTTCATGTGCACACACACACACACAGATGCACACGCATATCCTTACACACGTTATACACAATAAAACACAGGTGCAGACACACACACACCACACATGCATGCACACATCTCCCATAAATAGCAGTGTTTCCCATCTTCTTCTAATCTTCAGCTGTGCCTGATGACCATTTACAAAGCACGTTTTGCCTCATCACATTCTGAGAAAGTATCAAATGGCAAATAGGTAGGAGAGAGTTGCTTATTAATTGAAAAGTGAAGTGTTGCAGAAAACAAAGTGAAGTGGAGAGGATGCAGAGATGGGAAAGTTCACAGAGAATGGTGAGTGAGGGTCGCTGGCCCTGAACCACCTCAGCCTGGGAGTGATTTTTGCACTCCAACATTGCAGCTTTGTTCGTCCCATCAAGAAGGAATATCTCTGGGACGGACGACTCACCCAGTGTTGTCATGACAGGGACTATGGGTCATCATCCAGGGGAGATTTGTTATAAATTTAAATTCTTTAGAAATTTATATGGAAACCAGGACATGGAGAGATCCTGGTCTAGAGGTTTACTCAGCACTCTTGGGAAAGCTCTGCCCATCTTGGAAGAGAGATGGAGAGCCCAGCAGCCTTGGTGGCAGTGGCAGGGGTGAGAGGCCTGCATGGAGGGTGCTGGGAGCTGTGGAGAGAACAATGCACATGGATTCAGTGGTATCAAATTCTCCCCCTGAACTGGATCTGGGCTCTGAGCAAGGCACCCATCTCTCTGCACCTTCATTTCTGTATTAGTGAGAGCCTTCTAGGATAGATTAAGCAAAATACTACTCGGAAGTGTCTGATGCAAAGTTGGTGCTGAACTTTAACCCAAATATTATCCTCCAGTTTTCAAGGGACCTTGGCTAATGAGGACAGGATTATTTCACATTTATAATAATTCAATCAAAATATTTTTAAATGTCATTATTTGAGGCAAGAAGTTTTGAGCATCTAGGGGGTATGATGAATGCACTGAATGTTGTCTACAGGGTGGTCCTTTTCCCACAGACCAAGCAAGAAACTCGTAAGTCTTCCTCTTCCTGAAACAAAAACTTCTGTTCTGTCCCTGCCATGTGGTCAGCAAGCCCTGCCCAGCCTGCTTGTTCTGTGTTCTGAATGCATCATCTTCTTTCCACATCCCTCACCCCCACCTTGTGAGATTAGCCTCTGCCACCTCTCACCAGGGACCCTCCACAAGGCTCCGAATGGGTCTCCTGCATGACTGCCTGCCATAATTTACTCTCTCTATGACTTCCAGGGTATCTTTGTAAGGTTTTTGTGTATTTATACTACCCCATTGTGGGTGGATTCTCATCACTCTTAGGATGAACAGCAAATGCCTTTGCTCTGAACAGTCTTTCTGTAATCTGGCTCCTGCCCACTTTCCAAAAGTCATTCCATCTTATGGGAAATCCCCCCTTGTTCTTTATTACCCAGCTAAACCCATATTTCCTCAGGTCTTCCAACACATCACATTCCCTGACATGGGGGTTTCCACCTACGACCCTCCCACCAAGTGCAGGCAACCTAATTATAGCTCCACATTCCTCTGCTCATCCTTCAGATCTCACCCAGATTTTCAGGAGATCCTCCTGGCCCCTCCAGACTAGCTAAGGTGTCCCTGGTTTATAATTCCATGGAATCAGTGTCCTTCCTTTATAACACTGCTGTAGCATGAAATAATTTATTTGTACAGTAATTGGGTTAATGTCTGCCTCTCTGATCAATATCTGGCCCCATGAAGGCAGGGGTGGGGCAGTCAGTCCTGGAGGCCTACACCCTGTGTCTGGCACGTAACAGGCATCCAGGTGACATTGATCACATCAAGTCTTCTTTGAAGTGGCAATACCTTTTTTTCTTGTTTGAGACAGAGTCTCATCCTGTTGCACTGGGTAGAATGCCGTGGCATCATAGCTCACAACAACCTCAAACTCTTGGGTTAAGGAGATCCTCCTGCCTCAGCCTCCCAAGTATCTGGGACCACAGACACAGCTGGATGCCCAGCTAGTTTTTTACCCAGCTAGTAGTGATGGGGTCTCGCTCTTGCTCAGGCTTGTCTCAAACTCCTGAGCTCCAACAATCTACCCGCCTCAGCCTCCCAGAGTGCTGGGATTGCAGGCGTGAGCCACAGCACCCAGTATAATACCTCTTTAAGAGACTTGAATTCAAAGTTCTGGCCTCGGCTTTGGCCATCTGTCCTTTCTCTCTATCCTTGGCACATAAGACCTGACAGTTGGTCTGGCTCCATGGACTGCAGGCCAGTTGACTCTTTGCTCAGTTTTAACTGAAGAACAAGAACCCCCCTGGTAAACAGTTTCAAAGTACATTAAATTGATTACTTCCTTTTTTAAATGAAGGGGAACTGGCATTTATTTGGTGTCTACTGCATGTCTAGAACTTTTATGTATTATCTCATTTGGCTCCAAACAACCTAAAAAAATACTTCTTCACTGCAGCAGAGAAATGTAAGTAACTGGCTGGTCCATGGTCACAGAGATGATTTGTGGTCAAGCTGGATTCAAACTTGGGTCTGACTCTAAAATCCATGCTTCTCCCACTATGCCCATGTTCGTTAAATATTTTTACATGGAATCCCTTGTATCTTGTTTTACTCTCCTTACTAATTACGTTATTTACTTAATAGTTCAGGTTTACATTGATCACTATTTTTTTTATTCTTGCCTCATCTGTGGCAAAATTACCCATGAATTTAGGAGCATGAGAAGCTTGTTCTATGCTTTTATTAATACATATGAAAATATGCATTAAACTACACAGTGAGCCTCTGGATATTACGTAGCACCTGGCCACAAGCTGCAGGTTGGGCGATGTTACAGTATCTGCCTAGCTACAATAGGTTCCTTTGGAGAGGTCACAGACTTACTGAGAAGAAAAAATGTTACCTTATAAATTTAATTCTCCAATGATGACAGTAAATAGTGGAGGGGGGAACAGGGGATGGGAATCACCCATCATCTGTTTAAAGCAAAAATGCTTTATCTGACATTAAGATACCACATTGAGGTGTACTCCACTTGAGGGGGGCACAACGGCTGGGTACCAGGATATTAGTCTTGATCTTCTGAGTGCTGCATTGGGGAGGAGAAAAGGGGCTTAATTCCTGAAATGGGGAGGAGGTGAGGAAAAGCCATTGGAGCCAGAGGGAAGCTGAGTTGGCAGAACAGTTTTAGCTGAAGCACAAGTGTAGGGTCCATTTGGCTGCCCTTCTCAGCACCCAGCGCCCAGGTTCTTCTATCCTCCTTGTGGAGTGGGAGGTATATCCTCCGGGGACGAGAACCACCCATCAAAATATGCAAACTGATGATTATTAATCCAATTAATGTACTATAATAATAGAGATTGGCTGTACACAAAAGGCTGGATGAGAATCCATTAAAAAAAAAACAAAACAAGAACATAATGACCCACATCCCAAAGCATGTCCCTTTGAAGCTGGCCTTCCGCTTCATGACAGACGATTAACACTGCGCCCGTCCTGTGTCTTCTCTCATCTCCAATCAGGAAAGACACAATTTATTCCGACAAAATTTGACACTGTGATCTTACCCAACGGGATGAACTGATGAAAAACAAAATGTGCTACAAGATCTTTTTTGGGTGAAAGCCAAATTGGAGAAGCTGGCTCCTACAAGCCATTTTTTAAATAACGTAAGATGGTCCAGGCGGCAGATGTGAAACCTGGATCAATGGACTAAGAAACGAAGGATGACGCACATGGCGGGTAGACTCATGAGTCATCCTGCGGCCAGACAATTCAGGAAGCACTTCTATGACCTTCGTGAACTCTGAGTCTTCTTGGGGAAAAATATTCAAAGCAAGCAAAACACACACTCACAAGTAACCTTCAGGGACGCTACAGTTTAACACCTGGCAGTCAGTGTACTGTGTGTGCAGCACCCATGATTTTCAGCCATGTAAGGTTTTGAATCACATTAAATAGAGAACATAAATTAGCTGTAACTCTTACACAATAACATGGCTCAGTTTCCGTTTTGCAGATGGAGAAGATGAAGTTTTCCCCTCTACTTCTCTGAGACACTAAAGAATTTTCAGACGTGAATGCTGCCATTGACACCATCCCTGGAATACATCCTTAGAAACCTCCACTTGAACCAGGGTCTAAGACACAAACAGAAATAGATCTCATTTTGTTCATTCCAGATATATTTTTTAATAAGAGTACAGTCATAATGCTGGAATTACAAATGTATCATTGGATATCCAATGAGGGATATCCACAGGTCTGACTATGGAAATTTCCAGCTAAATGAGACTGTAAATTCAGACATCCTAACTGTATGTGTGTTTGACTCACACAAAACCTTGAAATGCAGATGAAAAACAAGAGCCAGTGTTTGCTCCCAGATGGAGAAAAGATGAGAGCCTGTGGTTGCGAAGATGCAGTGATAGAAACGGGGGCTCACTCTACTGAGATCTCAACTGGATACGATCTTCCTGGGAGGCAGTTTGAAAGTATGTTTCAAGAACCTCTAAGATGTTTATAGCTTAAAAGAAAAGAAACACTTTTGTAAAAATTTCATGGAAATAAAGAAGCCCAGGAAGGTTTTTGTATAAGTATGCTACACTATTTATACACAGATGATTTCTGAAAGTTGAGAATGGTAGGAAGATGTTAAAAACAGTATTTCCCACTGTGAATATGATGTTTGTTATGCTATGAAGAAATGATAAACCTAATCCTAACTCATTTTATTAATGTAATAGTTAAATTGCCCTTTCTTTTTATACCTGAGTCCTTGTATATTTAATATATTATGAATTCATTTATTATAGGGTCCTTTGGTAGAAACTTACATTTTCTGCATAGAGATTAACATATATTCAAAGTCTAATTAAACCATAATAATTTGAGGGCAGGAGCACTGTTTTCCAGCTATTTCTTCTATAACTAATTTATTGCCTTGTGTAAAAAAAAAGATTGATTTTTCATTGAATTTCTGTATGCACTTTTCACATTCTCTCCTCTCCCTAGAATCTCAAAACTTAATCCTTCTTCAACATCATCACCTCACTGATTAGTGAAATTTACTGAAATTACCCTAAATTTGGAATCAGAAGCCTGCTTTTAAATTTCAAGTCTTGCCCTTATAGAGAGTCCATGGTAGAATAACCTTCCCCCAGCCCCCAGATTTTTATGTCCTAAGTCTTGGGAAACCGTGGATTGTGTTAGTTTACATTATAAAGGGGAATTATGCTTGCTGATCATCAGAGTTTGAAATAGATTATTCTGAATTATCTGTGTGGGCCCTGTGTAATCATAGGGGTCCTTAAGAGGGAGGAATCAGGAAAGGTCACAGTGACAGGGTGTGAGAAGGACTTGGCTGACCACTGTTGGCTTTGAGGATGCAGACAGTGACCATAAGCCAAGGAATGCTGGCAGCCTTTAGAAGCTAGAAAAGGCCAGAAAATAGATTCTCCCCAAGGGAGGAATGAATGTAGCCCTACAGACACCTTGATTTTAACCCAGTGTGACCCATGCCTCTACCTACAGAACTATAAGGTAACAAATTTGTGTTGTTTT
>NW_003852442.1:1802487-1804082 GCF_000181295.1 Otolemur garnettii
AGAGTTATGAAATTTTCTATAGTAAATACCTACGATCAGTTTTGTTTTGTTTTGTGACAGAGTTTCAAACTGTCACCCTGGATAGAGTGCCAAGGCATCACAGCTCACAGCAACCTCAAACTCTTGGGCTTGAGCGATCCTCTTGCCTCAGCCTCCCAAGTAGCTGGGACTATAGGCGCCTGCCACAATGCCCAGCTATTTTTAGAGATGGGGTCTCGCTCTTGCTCAGGCTGGTCTCAAACCCCTGAGCTCAAGCAATCTACCTGCTTTGGCCTCCTGGAGCGCTGGCTGGGATTATAGGCGTGAGCCACTGTGCAGCCTCCAAAGTAGAATCTTTTCAGAATGAATGTAAGCACTATCAACAATGAAGCCAAAATAACAGGTGCAAACCAAATAAATGGTCCAGGGACACTATGTCATGTGGTGGTCCTATCCTACTAAGTAATTTCAGTTCTCCAGTTCTCAGTTTGCACATGGAACAAATGGTGTTTGGAAAACCACTCTCCATGGTACTGAAATACACAGACAAATGAGCGCATGTAGCACCGTCCCCAGAATGCAGAACATTCTAGACAAAGACCTGTTAGACCACAGGGAGTGTGGAGATCTTGGAATGCTGCCTTCCTGCACCAGCCACGGCCATGCCTGTGGCCCAGATTTCATATGGAGCTCAGTGAGCAGCTCCTTGGTAATTTCCCAGCAGAGCAGCGGAAGGGAGGCTGGGCACCCAAGCATTCCCATAGGACCCCCCCACATACACACACATTCATGCAGAGGGGAACATTCACTCCCAATCGATCTTGACTTCGAGATCTCCAAATGTGCCTAGATTCAGTTCACACCTGCCAGCTTCCCTCTCTCCCTGAAATTGTTTTGAGTTTCTAATAATTCACGTTTCTCTTTGACACTAATAGCTTACGTTCTGAGTTCTTTTTCTTAGCTTCATTCACTTATCTAGGTTAAATGCTGTTTTAGACCAACTCCTGGAGAGTGCGTTTTTATAACATTCCCCCACCTCCACTTTCCAAGGCCTGTGTGCAGTCCTCCCCTTGATGATCTGGATATGGTGTTTATAGCTCCCTCTAAAAATGAGCAAAGGAGCCATAAGGGTTTCATATTTGTGAGATTACTAATTAAAGATATTGATACTATTATCAAATGTTCTTTGAAAAGTTTGCGCTGCTTAGAGCTATGGTATTTCCTTTGTCAACTTGAATTTTTACTTTTAAAATATATTTTTTTCACCAAACATAATGAAAACATTTTTTTTTTCTTATGTGCATGCATCCTTACAACCACACTGGGCTCTGAGGGCATTTTTCTATTTAGTTTTTGAAGTGACTTTAATTATGTGGAAGAAATATATGTAGATATCTAAAATAATTTTATTTAAGCAGCTCAGGTAAAGTCCTGGAATATCCTCTGCCTCAAGAGGGGACACTGGCTGGAAATTTTAATTGGCTCATGTAGGATTTATATAAATCGGGGATGATGGAATTGTGCCAGCTCCATTAAGGATATAGACAAGGGTTAAGAGGATTTTGGTGCAAAGACAAGAAATACAATACTTTTGAAAACAAAACTATAGGAAAAAA
>NW_003852442.1:1804297-1805074 GCF_000181295.1 Otolemur garnettii
TTTTATCAAATATCATGTATAGGGGACACCAAGAGCCAGATGACCTCTGAGCAAGATGATCTGCAGCTGAGGGGTGGACCTTGGGCCACTTGTCCACAGGCATTCTTGTGGAAAAAGAGCCCATGCCTTCAGCACGTAGTCATTGTTAATTACTCCCCTCATCTGTATTATTCTGTCTCAATAAAAGGCTGATGAGGAGGTTGCTAGGGGCTACCTGGAAAGTAAGGGCTAGCCCGTCTCCCCTAAGCTTGTACTTCTAATCTGTGTCTCACCTGCTTCCTTCCTGTGGTAACTGAGACCTGGGCCGTAGGGGGCCAACGGGTCGTGACAATCGTGTTCTCCAAAAATTAAGGTTGATATACCAAAATTTAAAGTATAGCCTAATGAATTCCAGATAAATTAAAGTATTAGGAAAATAAAAGCTATTCAATAGTTATGTAATTGAGTGGAGAAGGCCTTTCTAAGTCAGCATACATAACTTATTACGTGAATTATTGATAGATTAATCTACTTCAATGCAAGTTTTTGTATGACTAAAATATCATACTAAAATAGAACAATGGGAAAATGTTTGCTTCATATAAAACAGAGGATTATTAATTTGAACATACAAAGAGTTGGTTAAAAACCAATAGGGAAAGAAAAATAAGTAGCAAAACCAGAAAACAAAAAAGTAAAACATATTATAAAATTAAAACGAGAGGCGATTTTCTCATAAAATTGCCAACATAATCAGAAAAGGCTGACCATGTTTGGCAAACTTGTGAGAAAAGAAAT
>NW_003852442.1:1805632-1807766 GCF_000181295.1 Otolemur garnettii
CAGGGCATCGAACATCTCCTGGCTCTGATGATGAACGGGAGACTAGGGAACTTTAGTGGAGAGATCCCCAGTATTAAGTAGGATGCAGAGTACAGCTGGCTTTTCTAGTCTTTACACTTCCCTGATTTGGGGATTAAAAAAAGAGTCTCAATACACCTGCCAGAACTTTGTAATAATGTTCTTGACAGAACTTGGTCTCCTCAGCTTTATTTTTCTTGACTATCACTGTTGTCACTGTCTGCTTTTTCAATGAAGCTTCTTTTAGTCTCACTCACCAATTCTGAGAACCAGAAAACAGCTGAGAGTCCAAGAATGGGCTTGAGATGGAAGGAGCCTGGACTTCCAGCCTCAATTCTATTATCAGCCCTGTGACTTCTAAACTGTTACCTTCTTAAGATCTCAAGTTCCTTATCTTTAAAATGGAAGAGTAGGACCTGCCTCACAGAAAATAAATTTTGTTTGTGAAGCATTTAGCAAAATACCTGGCTTAAGACAGGCAAAAAAAAAATTGCTGCCACCCATATCTTTAAAGTTTTTGGTAAAACAAGAAAAAAAAAAAAACCCTGATGTTATGTCATTCACTAAGGTTTACAACCTCAGGCACCTAAAAAAGGCTTTCACATGTTACTGAAGGTGCCTGTGTGACTCTGGAGCTCAGTTAGAATTAAGAGGAAACATCAGCTTCCTGGGACCAAGTCTCCTGTTCTAATCTCCATGGGAGGAGTAGATCGGGCTAAGGCCATGGGTCCCATTCCGATCTCTCCTCCCCTGGGCCTTGTTCCCAGAAACAGTGTGATCTAAGTGGTCAGTGCCAGTTCCGGGCCCACATTGTGGGGACTCGGCATTGAGCTGGCCTCATTGTTTTGATGGCTGTCATCCAATTCCCCATAAGACCTTCATGATAATGAAGAGATAGTTTGAATCGTCTTACTTTCATCAATGTCAGGTGCAGTTGAGTCATCCCTCTGATTTTCCACATTTTTCCTTAAGCATTTCAAACTAACAGAGTCTATTCAAGGGAGGAATCAAAATTAGCTTATAAATGAGTATTGGCACAGTTACTCCATGGAAGAAGATGACAGCCCACTAGTTTGATACCCAGTCCCCTGTGTACACACCCAATCTGTCAGCTGTACCTTCAAACTGCTTCCCAGATCGGACCACCTCTCACTATCTCCTGGTTACCTGCTTGGCCAGGCCTCCACCTCTTACCCATGTTAGCAAAATTATCTAATTGCTCTTTCACTTCTTCCTCTTCTCCCCACACTCTATTCACCACCCATCTTTTCAAATTATCCTTAAATATGTAAATCGGACCTTTCACTCTTCTGCCTTCCAACTGTTTTAAACCAACTGTGCCCTAAGTTCTCACCATGACCTGCAAATCCTTGAGGTGGACCTTGGATAGATCTCCCATTAGATCGCCCTCTCCACAATCATTCTAGTCCAGCCACAGATTCCTCAAGAATTCTAAGTTAAATTTTACTTTAGGGTCTTTGGAGATGCTGTTCCCTCACTTCTAACAGTCTGTTTTCTCTCCCAAAGAGTTTTCATGGCTTGCTAGACATTTTGTCTACATTTCCCCTCAAAACAGAAACCTTTCTGGACTGCTTGATTAACCAAAGACAGGTTCCCGACATTGTTCCATAGCTCTTTTTGCCATAGGTGTCTATTACACAGCCATTTCTCTCCCATCTCTACTGGAATGTGAGCTCACGAGGGCAAGAAATTTGTCTGCCTACTTACCACAGCACAATACAGCAGTGTGTTTCAAATGGATTTTAAAAAATGTTAACAAACGAATGATGAATTAGTTAAGAACGTCAGTCTATAAGGAAGTCTTTCTTTTTTTCCCAGAGGACACATCCATAGACAAGAAAGAAATGACACCTGTATTTTGAGAATTCCCTGAAGGCGAATGAACTCAGTAATGCATTAATGGTTTAACAAAAGACACTCTGCCTATTTCAAAGGAAAAAAAAAAGTTCAATGGCGTTGTTCTAACTGTCAAAAAAAAGTACAAACAGGCTCGGCGCCTGTGGCTCAAGTGGCTAAGGCACCAGCCACATACACCTAAGGTGGTGGGTTCGAATCCAGCCCCCTAGACACACTAATTGTTCTGAATGCATATAAT
>NW_003852442.1:1808419-1833456 GCF_000181295.1 Otolemur garnettii
TTTGGCTTCATTGTGGACCAGCCAGGCTCCCCTGGCACAGTGCCAGCCAAAATCCTTAAGTTCCTGGTCACCCCAGAATTAATGTGCCAATGTAACTTGTTACTCTGCATGTCACACAGAGGGAAAGTAGGAAGAGAGTCCTAAGCACCCCCATATTGTGCAACAAATGACCCCTGAAGCCCATCACTGCTGAGCGGGGTGAGTTCATCAAACCATGACTTATCTGACATTGCCCTTCCATTCTGAGCTTGGTTAGACTGAGCCGTATAATCCTACCATTTTTATAGGTTACGGATAATCAGATATTGGCAATTCTGTAGATTTCAGCCTCATATTCTCATTCAAATGCATTAAAAACAAACAAAACCCCCATTAAGTGGCACTGTCTGTGGTCCTGAACCATGACTGCGAAGGCAATGCTGTTTCTCCATCTTTGGGATACGGGTGACTCACATTATTACTCTCTCAGGATTTGCCCCGCGTGAGGGAGAAGTTAATGATGGGACAGAAGAAGTTGTTGTTGTGGGGAGCATTGCTATTAAGACATTTCTGGGATTATATATTTTTAAAATTTTTTTCTTTATTAAATAATAAATGTGTACATTAATGCCTTTATGGGTACAATGTGCTAAATTATTATTATTTTTTTTTTGGCTGGGGCTGGGTTTGAACCCACCACCTTCAGCATATGGGGCCAGCATCCAACCCTTTTGAGCCACAGGTGCCACCCCAATGTGCTGAATTGATACACAATGTGGAATGCTTACACTGAACTGATTAAAAAAATATAATCTCATCCACAACTTTTATGCACATGGCTATAATTATTATTATTATTTTAGAGACAGAATCTCACTTTGTCACCCTTGGTAGAGTGCCGTGGTGCCACAACTCACAGCAACCTCCAGCTCTTGGGCTTAGGTGATTCTCTTGCCTCAGCCTCCCGAGTAGCTGGGACTACAGGTGCCTGCCATAACACCCAGCTATTTTTGTTGTTGTTGTTATTGTTGCAGTTTGGCTGGGGCTGGGTTTGAACCCACCACCCTCGGTATATGGGGCCAGCGCCCTACTTACTGAACCACAGGCACTGCCTGCACATGGCTATTAAGTGACCAGAATTTGGAGTTTTATTAGAGACTGACATATGTTTGCTTTCTTTCTTGTTTTTCAAATTAAAAACAAAAAGCTCATTTCTTGTAAAAAGAAAAAAAAAGACATTTCTGGGGAAAAAAGATTTTTTTTTATCATTGTCTGGTGAAAAATCCTAGTTAATAGGATTAACAATAGAATAAAAAAATCTCATCTTCTGGGGAAAATGGACAGAATACCTAGACCTTGTACCCTGATATTATATGGATCCCCAATACTGTGCTCTCCATTCAGAATGACTTCTTTCTCCTTCTCTGTTAAACTCTTTTATTTCATCATCTGCTTGTCTATGAACATCATACAGATAATCTGTTTGGTACACATCACCTTCTCTATTTCCTCTTTCATTTTAACATTTACTAAGCATTTCATTTTTGGTCTTGTGGTAAAACAATGAGGGTTGCAGATGTCATTCTTCAAGAGTGTCCATATTCTAGTGGGAGTGAGCAGATTAATGAAATTATTTTAACACAATTGAAGACACACAGGAACATACAAACGGGCATAATTCAGTGGTGATAAGAGAACGTGTAATTCTTTTTCATAGGGGAAGGAAAATTTTCTAAATAAAGTGTTGGCCAAGCTAAGTTTTGGAAGAGTCTTCTAGGAAAACAAAAGTGGAGGAAGGGATGGGACTCTAGGGAGAGAAAATTATGAGTTTATGAGTGTGAAGGTATCAAGTATTGAGATTCTGTAGACGAGAGGTCAGCTAAGTTACAGTCCACAAGCCATATCCAGCCCACTGCCTGATTTTCTGAATAAAGTACAGGAACGCGGCTATCCTCACTTTTTGATTTATTGCCTATGGCTGCTTTTGCACTAGTACAGTAGAACTGAGTAATTATGAAAGAGTTTGCATGGCTTACAAAGTATTTATTATCTGGCCCTTTACAGAAAAAGTTTTGATCCTATTCTATGTCATTTAGCGCAAAAGAAGGAGGCAGTGAAACATCCAAGGAGAATTATGACTCCTGATGCCGATTTTAAACCCAACTTCCCAACTTGACGTCTCCTCTCTCTCTCTCATTAGTTTTTATTTATTCAACAGATGTTGATTATACCTTAAGTTCTGTGGTTCTATACAAGACCCTTTGGTTTATAATAGTTACAAATAGTCTTAAGCTTTCTTAAACTTATCTAGAGCCACCATTTGGTAGGATTAAATAAGAATCAATTAATTGTCAAACATGGATTAATATGTATAATAAGGAGATCCCATTTAGATTGTGGATGGGGACTGTTCAGAGACGGCCTCTCTGATGGAACTTTACAGGAAAGAGGAGAGAAAAGCCTAGGCAAATTTGCTGCAATACTGCAAAAAAAAAAAAAAAATCTAGAGGGACCTAGCAGAATGAGAGAAGTGGAGAGGGTCTGGGATGTGGGCCAGGACTGCAGAGGTGGGTAAGAGCAGTCCAGGTGGGGTCCTGGAGACAAGTCCAAACATTTTGGCCTCTTTCTATAGAGCAATTTGAGCATTAAAACCACCTCATAGAGCCACTTTGGGAAACAGTCTGGTAATGTCTCAAATATTTAAACATATAGTCAACATCTATGACCCAGGAATTTCACTCCTAGACATATATCCAAGAGAAATGAAAACATGTCCATGTTCAGCATTTAAGAGCAGTATTATTCCTGATAACCACACTGTGGAAAGAAACCACTGTCCACCAATGGATGGATAAATAAAACTTGATAAATATCTACTAGTGGAATGTCGTTCAGCCATGGACAGGGATGAAGTTCTGACCCACACTAAAACACAAGGGACCTCGACAATATTGTGCTAAGTAAAAAATGCCACCACTTATTGTATGATGCCATTTATTTGCCATTCCAGAATAGGCAGATCCATAGTGACAGAAAGAAAGCTGGTGTTTGCTTAGAGTTGAAGGAGACGTGGAAATAGGGAGTGATGGCTGGTTGGAGGCAGAGGTGCTTCTGAGGTTCTCTGAATGGGCTACAGACCACTGACCCATATACTTTAAATGGGCAAATCTGGTGGTGTGTGAATTACATCTCAATAAGACTGCTAAGAACAAAACCTCTTACAGGTTAGAAGGTAGAGAAGGCTGGTGAGGGAATAACTGGTTCATTTTTGAATTTTCAAAGATCATTCTCCAACATGTTCTGAAAATGAAATGAAGAGGTACAAGAGGAAACTGAACAAGTGAGTTGAGAATCCACTCCAAGGGTACAGGGAGAGATTGTGATTGATGGTCTACACCATGGTTGAAATTTCCCTTATGGAATAATAGTGAGCAAAATTCCTAGGGAGAACATGTAGAGAATGGTATATTCTAGCTAGTTTGCTTCTTTTGAACTAGAGATTGAGAGAAAGTATATGGTATATTCTAGCTAATTTGCTTCTTTTGCACTAGAGGTTGATTGTAACCCTAAATCTGCCCCAGCTGTAGGTGGTTCTGGGACCCTGCACTACCCACCACCTCCATTCTCTCCTTTGCCAAATGGTAATAACAACATATTGCCCCCTACGTGAGGGCTCAATTAGACTAACAGATACAAAAGTATTTTTCAGTGTAAAGAAGTATATTCCATGTGGATGCCAGATTTCAGAGAATTAAAACTCAAGGATAAACATTCAGTACAACTAAATTAAAGTATAATCCTTCTCCGCAAATTCATGAGGCTGTTCTAACTCTTGAGGCCCTCAGGTTTTTAGGTATATCAGTGATAATTAATAACCTGTAGGTACCAAGAAAGGAGGAGGTGGTCCTGAGGTTATGATGACCGTGGAGTAACAGCTTAGATGAAGATTTTAAAAATGAATACATTGGGAAGAAGCAAGCCCAGATGTCGCCTCCCCTGGCAGATTTCTTGACACTCTCAGAGTCAATCTCTCCTCTGGATGGCCACTGCTCACTGCAGGGAACTTTAGGAAAGCTCCTGGGACACTGTTGGCCAGTAGAAACCTCTCCATCTCCCACTGGACCCTCAATTATTTGCATGAAAAATTAGTTTTGTCTCTTTCCCCCCAAAGTCTTGTGTACATGAGAGGCTCAGTACTTGATGGGCTGAATAAAGAAAATAAATCCATGAGCAAATGAACCACATTAAATGAGTGCCTTGGAGCTTTTTGTTTGTTTTGGTTTTGCAGACATAAGATACAAACAATACCCACCGCCCCGGAGCTGACGATTCATTCACAGCCTGTGGCTGCTCTGGTACTATTGAGCGATGGTCTCACTGGGGGGTGCACACTGTCCACCTCACACATCGTTTCCTTTTCCAGGGAGGGTAGCAAGTGCTGCTCCAGGGAGGTGGCCATAGGCTTCAATCTCAATGACACACTGTGCCCATAGCTGGAGGACTCCATTTCCCTCCCATGCTCCTGAGCCTTCTCACTAATCCCAAGTCTCTGGACTTCTAGGAACACCCCCTTGTTTCCCTTAGGCCAGTTATTTTTCTCACCAAGTTTCCAGTTTACAACCAGCCACACTGAATTCCCTGCCCTCTCCAGCATCCCCAAGCAGCTGACTCAGAGGCTCCTTCTAACTCTGTCCCTCTCTGGCTCCCTCCATAGCAGGCTCCCACCATGGGCTGGATCTGGCCCTGGGATACGCACATGAAAGGTGTCCTTACAATGCTCAAAAACTTACCCTTCCAAGTTAAGGAACCTTTCTATAGCTTGGGTTCAACATGATACCTGTCAACTTTTTGTCTCATACCTTAGCATTTTGCAAGAAAAATAACCATACAGCTGTTAACATAGAGTCGATGCCAATTTAAATAATTTCACTGCCAATGAATGGCGTACAGCATGCTTTCAAGTTGATCCATTTCCTGTGGTACTAATTAATTCTGTTAAATTACACATTGCCAAGAGCTTTCCGTCTAACTCTGCAAAGGAAGTGGTATAAGACAAAGTCAACATGAGAAAGGTAATTCTGGGTGACTTGATCTGAATTAGCATATTAATAATAGACAATTATTTCACAGGGGATTGATGCTCTTTGTTGTAGCAAGCTCAGTTTGAGCACAAACCAGTTTTCAAAACATTAAGGTGACATATCAGTTGATTTCCATCTCTACGTGAGTTCCGCACACTTTGTCGATGGACTTGAAGGAATGTTTCTTTAACCTTTAATTCTCATTAAACTGTTACCTGGTAGCATCACACAGCTTCGATATCCTTTAGATATCTTTTTTAACTTAGTACTTTCCAAATACTTCAAATTCAAACTAAGATATTGGCTGTGGGGTATTTTGTTCTTCTCAGATTAATGCCACAGCGGTTTCTAAATATTCCTAAAAGGAGTTCAGTAATCTTCATAACCTCAGCCAAAGATCTGATGGGCTCCAATTTGGGGCTGATTGATGATATGTTCTCATTTTCATCCCTCTCACTTGGTCTATGCTCTCTAATCTCAACCGGAACTAATGATAACAGAACCCCCAAAGCTGCTGGATTTCCTCCTATTTTGATTTACGGCACTGATGATCTGAGAAAAAAATATCTTCAGAATATTTTATCAGAAAAAGTCTGTTCTTACGGGGCATTCCCCCCCCCCCTTTGGTTGTTTTCATTGAGATGAGCGAGAAAACACTCTCATAAGGGGATAGACATTTTTAGATGATCCTTTGTTTTGACCCATTTGTGTTATTGCTAAATCGGGCAACTGTTTTCAACCCCTTGCCCAGTCTGCCACTCTTTAGCAATGTTACTCTAGACGTGCCCTAGGTGAGTCTTGGGCAAAAAGTCCTTTTCCTTAGACTGGTTCTGAAAGGGGCTTAGTCCAAGACAGCCAAGCTCCAACCCAGGTGTGACCAGCTGTGCCATGTGCAGTAGCATCATTCTGGAGCTACCCAAAGTCTGGTTCCTAGGATATCTAGCCTTTCTGTGGGTGGGCCATATCAATCACTTCATTTACATAAGGCTTTTGATGGGTGAGATAAGCAGGTGAAGAACTAGAAACAGTGATCTATTCACGTAGCCCTGAGGATGAGCCTTGACCTGATCATTAACTTGGAGCCTGTTCAAGCTTTCCCTCACCTTTCATTCTTAACGCCCTACACAATCTCTTTCTCTCCACTCGTCTCCTTTCTTACCTGGCAATATTTCCTTACTTCTCCTATTTCCATCACGGCTTTGAATATATGGCATGATGCTTTATGAAACTCGCTTCAATCCTTTATCACTAGCTTTTGTTTGGTAATTTTAATCTTATTCTCCTTGTTCTGAATGAAAAATACTGAGAGTTTCAATATTTTATATTTCTCTAAGAAGTAGGTGGTGAAGCCATGATTTATTGTTCTCCCTGCAGTCTGCTTTCCACGTGCCCAGAAACAACACGACAAAGGCTTCTCCTGATGGGGTAGGAGAGACTGGCTCATGGGAAATAGCTGCACCTGCTTTCCTGCCCTGGCTTTGATGACTGGAAGGTCTCTATGCCTCAAACAGTAAAATTAGAGCACTGCTCTTGCCAGGCAGTGAAATGCTGGGAATAAAGGCCAAAGGGGGAATGAAAGCCAAGGTGAACCCTAGACATCACAGCCTTGATAAACAAACATGCCAAGATTTTTACAAAGGAACAGAAGTTGTCAGATTAGTAGGAACAGAAGTTGTCACATTAATAGATACACATGAGCATCACAATAGAAAATGTCCCTCTCAGTTATCGTCAAGTAAAAGACAACAAGAGGAAAGACAAGAGTATTACTTTGAAGATGTTTGCCCAGAGAAACTCTTATCCGGCCTTCAATCCATACCTGAGCATCACTTGTAAGTCTATCTATTATACTGCATATATATGTATGTAAGTATGTACACATTATATATATTTTTCATGGATGTCTTAATGAATAATGACTAAATACTGATTTTGTTTTTGTTTCTTTTCCTTTTTGTTTCTTCCCTATCTCTGATTTTCTAGTGCCCAGCACAGGGTTGGACCAAATATGCCCATAAAATCCCAGCAGTGACTTCAAGAGGAAGATGGCACAGCTGTCTGCCCTCTGGGAAAACTGCTTGCACCCAAGACGTATGGTGCCTGGCCCTTTGTTCCTGGCAGACATCCAGAGTTCAGAGTTCACCCAACCAATCCCCCCTTTGATTTCCATGAGGGCACATGAAGAGGGTGACTTATGCAGCAGACTCACAGGGTCACAAGCTGCCTCCCATGTATGAATTTAGGACGATTGATGATTGCAATTATAATAAGCATCACACTCAGAAAGGCTACCATTGTGCTGAACATTCTTCTGCATCTTTAAAAAAAAATTGCATAGATTTAGAGGGTACAAGAGCCATTTTCTTGCTGGATATAAATTATAGTGATGAATTTTGGGCTTCTAGTGTGACTGTTATCCAAGTAGTGGCACCCCTAATGCCCGCTTCCCTTCCCAGGCTCCAGTGTCTATGATTCTACACTCAACTGTGTTGCTCCTGCCCAGCGCTGGGTAATGTCAGCAGGAGGGTCCACCATGGCTGAGTATAACTACTAAGATCACACAATGTGCTGGGTTCAAATGTGTTCTGCCTGACTCCCAAGTCCTTTCAAGGGTACTCAGCTCAGAGTTAAGGCTGAAGCCTGGAAGGTGGATGCCCAGGACTCCCTGGGAACTATCCACTAAAGACGAAAGTATGTCATGAAAGAGCTGTAAATGAAACTCACTTCCCAGACAGCCCCAAAGCTCTGAGAACGAGGTCATGCCTAACTCAGAGTGTGGAATGTAAAGACCACATGTGAGTGAAGATGACAGCAAGGTGCACCCCTGAGACCAGTAGAATCGCCCACGAGTAAAATCGATCGTCTGTTCATAAACCAAACATGGCCATTTTCTTCTCCTACTCTGGAACAGATGGCCAGCCTGTCGCTCAGCCCCAGGTGAAGGTGTGGGCTTGTCTTTAGTGTGTATAGATAGAAAAAAACAAAAAATAAAAAACACCACAGCATATCCACCACTGCTAGAATCACATGCTCAACTTGGAGATGCACAGTCACTGTGAACCCACAGCCACTGTGCAGGCTGCTTCCCCCTCACTCGGGCACATGCCAACAGGTGGAGAGAGGGGAGAATCACTCACCACCCACACCACCTAAACAGTTTTCTCTGTACATTTTTCCTAGCAAAATATTTGCCTTTGCACAAACTAACTGTGTGTATAATGTTGTTGCACCTAGTGACTCAGCCTAGATTTCCTGCCTATAAAGAAGGGTAGATGGCATGGCCGGGCTCAGATGGTTAGAAAGGGCCACATAGAAGGTCAAACTATCTATATCATCTACCCACCATAGGCAGCTATGAGATTTAAACAAACAGAAATGGTCTCGATGAACTTGGCAGTGATCATGTCAGCATACATTCTCAGGGAACCTCCTGTCCACATGGGACATATGGATCACACTTAACAAATGAGCTGGGCTCCCCAAACCTGAGAGGGGACTTTCGGGATGTCATCTGATCTAACTTGACATATTATTCTGGCTATCTTAGTTTAGAAAATAAGTTTATTATTATTACTATTGTTCTGAATACCAAATCATTTTTATATTTCTCCTGTATGTTCCTCTAATCAGCTATTACCCATTAAGACATATTTGAAAGAACAACAAAAATAAAACCTCATTTTTTGTAAGTCACTACTCTAGTTGGGAAGATATTTGGTTAAAAAAGAGGAAGAATACAAAAGAAATTATAGACTGTCACTTTCCGAAAGTGTGGTGGGGGGGTGAACAAAAGTTTATTAAAAATAAATAATACTAGACATAACATGCATAGCTCATTACACTCGGGAATATTTTTGATTAGAGCAATGCTAGACAACGGCTCTTCAAATGAGATTTGACAGCAGGTAAATTACACAGTGTGAGGGTTTAAGTTGATCTACAGAACAACAATGTCTTGATCATAAATAGGATTTGTGTGCTGGAAAATACATTCTATTATTAATGAAACAGACAAATGAACTGAGAAACATCATCTCGTGCCATCGTTTTAAGTAGCTTACCTTAGCAATGTAATATGGGTAACAAGTCACGCGTAAAACCCTGTAAAAGCTCATTAAGTCAGGATCAGTTTATTCAAAACAGCACATATTTCAAGTAACTGTTCTTCCTCAGCCAACGCCAGACACTACTGTGTAACAACCTCGACTGAAATAATGGGAAATGAGGCACCTTTCATTCATTGTAGGTTGCGTCCCTCTGGAACTCACTCCCTCCAAACATGTTATGTTAGTGAAGATCCGCTGACGTTCCCATCTGACCCTCTGCATCAAAGTTCCCTTAAAAAATCTTCCATAGCTTGAACCTATCCACTCGGGGAGAAGAACTTTTAAAATGGTGGCATTGCTCTGTTCTGAGGAGTTTTGTTGCCTTATTAGGATATTAGTGTAGAGTGACCTTACTGAAAAGGCAGTTGGTAGATTTCTGTAAAGCTGGAAGTTCAGGGGCAGTTGCTGATGAAGGGGGCTGCGATCCTCTGACTGGTTAGCAGAGAAGGGTGAATGCATCCAGTTGGACATCAGTATCTACATTTGTGGAATGCATGATTTCAAAGATAACTGCTCTCAAAGATCAAGTCACCATCACATCTTTCAAAATATCAATAGCTGTGAAACCTACCAGATACTCATAATTCAAAGACTCCCCTTTATAATGGGGCTGTAATGTGGAGTCAACCCAAGTGCCCATCAACCCATGAATGGAGTAAGAAATGGTGGGATATGTATACTGTGGAATACTATTCAGCCATAAAAAGATGGAGACTTTACATCATTTATACTAACCTGGATAGAGTTAGAGAACATTTGCTTTAGTAAAGTATCATGATAATGGAAAAGCAAGTATCCAACATATTCAACACTAATATGAAGCCAGTAGATGAACTAATATACGCCCACAGAAGAGAGAAACTTAATTTAATTCAGAGTGGAGGGAAGAAGGGGGATAGAGGAGGGAGAGAGGGAGGAGGGAGAGAGAAGGGGAAGAGAGGAGGGAGAAAGGGAGGAGGGAGAGAGAGGATGAGGAGAGAGGAGGAGGAGAGAGGAGGAGGAGAGAAGAGGGGGAGAGGGAGGAGGGACAGGGAGGAGGGAGGGACTGATGAGCTCTCACTTAACTGGCACAACGTAAGTGTATATGGCTCACCTCCTGGTGAGGGTCACAACTACAACAGGGACCTTAGCTAAGAAATGCAAACATTGTAACCTAATCGTTTGTACCCCCGTATTAACCTGAAATTTAAAAAAATAATAAAAATAAAATGGGGCTGTCATATATTTACCTATACACATAAGCAAATGGCTCAGAGGAGATATTTACAGGAGCTTCCAAAACAGTTTGCAAGTTCATGAACATGTGCCTGGGTTTCTCTTATTATTAGCAATGCTAATGCCAGTTCTTCCTATGGCAGGCCCAGATATGATGGGCACAGATTCTCCATGCTCTTGTAGAAGCCACATTTCACGTGAGCTTTCTGTTGACTCCCTGAGATAAATACAGGGATAGCCAGTGCTTTACAGCAGGCTCTGGAATGTTGTACCTGAGGCCAAGGTAACTCAGCTACAATACCAGGACTGGGAGGTAAGTACAGATTTTCTGAGGCTGAACTCTCCTGGCTTCTCCTGGAAGCCTACAAACTGCTATCCTCATTGCTATGAATTTTTGTGTGAATGTTTACAGTTTAGGTTTGTAGGCAAGAGGAAGCTATTGAGGTTTTTAAATTTCGTTTTGTTTCATTATACAACGTGGAGGTGTTGACTTGCTAGCATCCGTGTCCTCCTTTTAAGAGTAACAGCACTCTGCTTACGTTTGGGCCTCTCCCCCATCCTCTGCGGTCTCGTCAATCACAGTGTTATTTCCTCCAGTCCTTCCCAGTGACCCAACTTAAGCCAACCAGAACTTCTCTTCTGGCAACTGGAATCACATGCAAAGGGAATCTGAGTGGAAGGTGGGTGGAGAGAACTTTTTCCTTGGTTCTGTCTCTCCAAGAGAATCTCTAAGAGTTCCTGGCTGGGGTCCCCAAACTGAACTTGTTTTGTCATTTCTGATATCCAGCTGTTAGATTTAAAATTTGTAAACTACAGCCAGCATTCATCCAGTGATTCTCTTTTTACTTTACTCAGCCACTTCTTGTCTGTCCTTCAGTCCCAGAACCCTGAGCATCTTGCATGGGAACATAATTTTGAGCTGATCCACTTGTGTGTGCACAGACTTAGCCGGTTCATCTGTGTGGGCTTGCATGGGCCGGACCAGGGAGAGAAATGGACTGTGAAATCAAGAAAATACCAAAAGGAGCTTGGAATGTGAACAGATCAGTTAGGTAACAGGAAAAAAAAAATAAAATTGGGTATGTTATTTCCCAAGAGTCTTCCTTTACTAGGAAGAGGTGTATAATTTGCCCAACTGAGGAAGTTGACTGTGAATAAAAGAACATTCTGGGTGTCGTAGAAAACACAGATCTTGGAGTCACACGGATTGGTTTCAACCCTTCATGCCGCAGCTTATTGACTGCATGACCACACAGAATTTTCTTCCCTCTCTGAGACTCAGTTTCTAACTCTGTTAAATAGAGATGCTATAAAGAACTACCACAAGAAACACTATGACTATGTGAGGATCCGTGTATACACATTATCCACATGGAGATGGGCACATATGGGGATCCCTGACAGTGCAAAGGCATAAAGAGATAATCCAGAGGAAGGAACAGGATAGGATACCAAGTACTTGCCCTATACGTATGGGTGACTGGGATCTGGTACCCACAAAAATATAAGAACTTGTACCTTTCAATTTTTTAAACCAATCCCCTTGCTGCAAAGCTGTCTCATTTCTCGCACAGAGAACGCACCTCCTGATGAGGGAGTTGATTTGCTCCTGGGCCACAGGAGGTCAGGGAGGGATGGGAACCGGCAACCAAGACTTCAGATGCATTTTAAGCTCTACTGACTCACATGACAACTAGGAACTTGAGACCCAGTCGAGGATCTAATTATATCACAGACATGACAGAGCTGTGAGGAACAGAACTGAGATGTCAGAGGAGGTGAGGAGGGAGTGACACTTTGAGCAGGACCCCTGATGACAGGGAGGAGGAGGGCCATGGCTACAGCTGCCTCTGCCCTGGCAGAGGACAATCTTCCTGCCACAGTCCTTGGTGTGTGATGTGGGCCTTTCTGGATTGGGGTGAAAATAGTCCCGTGATGTGACTGCCGTAGCTGCTTCAGCCTCTGAATGGCTCAGATGGGGTCAGCAGGCTCCATTCTCTGGTCCTTTCACAGGCTGAAGCAAATGCTCCCGGGACAAGACTTTCAGCTGCGGAGTCAGGCAGACCGTTGCTGTCTCTCATGGGAAAGTGCGCTCTGTGGCAGCAGGGACAGTCCTGCTTGTCCATGCATGGCCAAAACGCTGCCCAGCCTATCGTACGGGCACAAGGGTCAATTTCACATGACTGAGGGAGAGAGGCTGAAATTACTAGGGTAAAGAGAGTGAAGAGGTGGGAGCTAGCCAGGTGCAGGGGTACCTGGGAGGAGAAGCCTTGGGGGGAGAGTAGGGAACGGGTTGGCTAAGGGCATGGACGCCTGTCCTGCTTCCTGTTTGAATCTTCACAGGGCTGACCTCTCTGCCTCCCTATACATATGTGTCCAGAAGTATGGGCACAGGATGGGGCTGTAGGAGGTGGAAAAATTCCACAGCTTGCCTGGAAATTGTAGCACACTTCCATGCCCCTCGTACACGTATCTGTTCACACTGTGCACACACACTTGCCCTTGTGGTGTTTCAGAATCTTTAGTATTCCCACTATTCATTTCCTGTTTCTCAACCAACAATCACAGGAACTAATTTACCTTATCAAAAATGCAATTACTCAGTATCTCAGGCTGCTATTTATTTGACAGCCTTCTAATTTTCCCACTTTTGCCTAATTTGACAGGGAATATTATAGACATAACTAGTCTTTCAAAATGACTTTCACAAGGTTAGTTCACTTGTTAATTGACCCTCTGTGATGGCAATTTATGAAGCATATTAATTTCATCTGTCACTTCCAACGCAAAGTAAATGTGGAAAATAGTCTATCTTTCATAAGGGACCTTGTAAAAGAAGTATGTCGGAATTCTTAATTAATATATGCAAAGTCTTTCAGCCATCGATATTGTGCAGAAGTTTTATGCCCACTCATCTGAAGCTTCTGCACGCCTTTTGTAAATGTTTTTTTTATTCCTTTAATGATAAAGGAGAGGGACCTTCACTGAGCATTATTCTGCCCTGGATATAAATCATCACCTCAAAACTAAAGCAGACATTTGTCTGGAACAGTGTCTGGAGTCAACAAAGGCAAAGTTGTAAGAAAAAATATTCCAGGGGAATTGTAGCAAGAGGAAAGTCTTCCTTTCCAGAACGCTGAAGGCTGGGTATTAATGAGTTGTTGCATGTCCTAAGTACTCCATGGAAAGAAATAAGATGCCCTGTCTGTCAGCTTTAAGAAGGCAGGCCTTGTCTCCAGGGGTTGAGGTGGACCTTTGAAGGACACCTGCCGGAGACAGTGCCCTCACACATGGATTTGACTTTGATAGGGATCATTTCCCAAAACTCACAGTATCCCCAACTCAACCTCAACCTCAGTCATTCCAAAATCACCCTGGTGCCTATTTATAGGCAAGCACTTGGTATAAAGCTGCAAACAGGACGGACACAAACTCAGTGTTGGTGGAGCTCACAGGTGTATGCAACAGAAGCAGGAACAGCCATCGGCTACAAGACAGAATTACAACATGGAGTGGTCAGCACCGGGGCAGAGTAAGGAGTGTGCTGGGGGCCCCAATGCAGCCATACTCTTTTTCTTCCTCCTCTTCTCCTGAGACAAAGACACAAAGGATCTGGCTGGCCCACTCCCTGAGAAGTTTGTGTCAGAAAACTCTAAACTTCCAGGCAAGCTGTGGAATTTTCCCACCCCCTACAGCCCCATTTAAAAGGGGTCACTCACTGCCGCCAGGTGCAGACGCCATATTTGCACTGCTCAGGTGGGTCACCTCCCCTTTCAGTAAACCTGGCCTGCTCATCTCCACCGTGGCCTTGTCTCTGGGTGTCATTGTTTACACCTTGCAGAGTGGTTCTGGGGACTCCTCAGGCACAGCAAAGTGACAGGAGGGCATGATCCAGGATAGAGGGAGGGCCTACCCTGGGCACCCAACCCAGGGGCACCTGGGGGCATCCTCTGGTTTGTGGTCTCAGTCTTTAAGACCCACCACCTTAGGAAACATCCATTCAAACTGCAGCTCTTGCCAGGACGCCCAGGCTCCAGGTGGGAAGTCAGGCAGAGGCGTGCCGTCCCCCCTAAATGGGGAAAGGCATGGTCATTCTAAGCCATCAAAGCTGCCCTATTCCCACATCCTTCTTGTTCTTCTCTTGCCTCAGTCCTCCTTCTCACGTGCATATTCTCCTTGTGACTTAATTCTCTCTCCGGGGTTTTTACTCAACTGTGACCTGTCCACTTGCCAGAGGGGAGCCCCCTCAGAAGCCAGGGCTGCATTTCATCACCCAGGTAAACCCTCTCTAAAATGTGGGCTTAGCAGGCTCCCTTGATTTGCATCTTAAATCACCCAAGCCTTTAAAGAGTACTGTTGTCTTTGGCTTTGTAATCTTAAGTGTCTCTTTCCTGCCATTTGCCTTATACTGGAAAAAAAACCTCCTCTTCCCTTTATAGGGAGACCAGATACAATTACCAAGTTTGAGGGTCTTTATGGAGGATTTCTCCAGAAAGATTCGAATCCCTGTTGGACCTTGAAATCCTACCAGAAAAATTCAGCACGTGTTAAAGCTGAGTTTAGCTTCATCAGTTAGGTTTTCTCTGATCAAATGGAGAATTTCTTTCCTTCAAGCTTCTTGCTAATGAGCTCCCTAAAAGGTCATTCCTGGCTTTGAGCAAAGCTAAAGATATATATGTTTGGAAAGAGTAAGGCTAATCTTTAATTCGACAGTAACGGTACTGTAAGGTTTTCTTTGTTAAAATAGCAAAAAAAAATATATATATATATATGAAATAGTAATGAAATACAAAACTATGTTAAGGCACATTTATCTCTGCTTTCTCCCCAATATATTTAATAAAGGCATATTTTAGAGCTCTTACAATAAGAATCATTTGACTTCTGATTGAGGTAATGCGGTGCCAATGATTTACACACAGAGCCTCTTTTTTCCAAAAATGCAAATTACGAAGGTGGCATGCGACAATGTCCTCATCAATCACAAAAATACACATATTTTGAATAAGTGTTGAAATATATAATCTATACTTCATAGATCCCAGCAGGCAAGCTCTGCCTTATCCAGCTAAGTGCAGCACATGTATTATCGGGAAATAATTACTCTGCTACTCCGATGTTATCACAGGAAAATACTGCTAAAATGCTGTTCTGAGCAATAACATTACCGGGGAGAAGAAAATTTCTTCTTCATTTAGTCTCAGACAAAAAAGGGGCAGCCAGGGGTTTGTGCATGTGTGTATGTGTAATGGGGTATCTTTCTTTTCTCCACAAGGTTAAGAAAAATATCTTTTATAATTCTTCTCCATATCTATTACTAACATGGTGGAATCATGTGCCCAAGCCTCTCCACTCCCTCAAGTAGCACTGTTTTTTTTTTTTCATTTTATTTTTTATCACACATAATGAAACTCCAAGTGAGAAAATTCATGGTTAAATAGAGTTTTCCTGGTCTTGAAGGATTAGGTGCTCCTATTAATGAAATTATCTTAAAATATGAGGTCAGAGCTACTCCGGACTGCCCACACGTCTGCAGACAAGTGCAATTAACATTTCAGACTCAGTGGAGAAATTATGGAACATTCCTGTTGTTTTAAGGTTTGATGGGTGTAGAGAAAGAGACATGGCATTGCCTTGAGCCCAAGTTTGATCTTTTTCTTTTCAGGGCAGGGAGTGGGATAAAAATAATAGAGGTGGGGATAGTAATTGTGCTGGGAATAAAACACACCGTGCTGAGTCTCAGATGTGCTTTTAAGGAATGCAACTTGGTCTCCACAGGCAAAGAGGATGGATCACATCAGGGTGGAGAGTGAATGTCACCATTTTCACTCCCAGGACACCTGGGGCTATAGCAGAAGTGACGGCAAACCCTCTCATGTCACCACAACTTTTCTCTGAGAGTTGGCAGCCCCACCCGACTGTGCCAAACTTTGAAGAGCGTATTCGTGTTGAAAAAGGTTTAATTTGTTCCACTATCCTCATTTAGGCATTACTATCTCGATGCTCAGAAAACAAATATGATTTTTTTTTTTTTGCTCTATGTCTTTGCACAGCTCTGTAGATATCAGATTGTCGCAGTCCATTTTGTGTTGCTATAAAAAATACTTGAGACCGGGTAACTCATAAACAAGTTTATCTGGCGCTTGTTTTCCAGGCTGAGGAGTTCGAGGACATGGTCCTGGCAGGTGGGAGGAGGGGAGATTTTCACACATGGCAGAGAAGATCAGAGGGGAAGAAGACACCCAGAGAAAGAAATCTGAGGGGTGTCCTGCCTTACAACATCTCTCCAGGGAACGGATCCAGCCCCATGAGAACAGATCCATCCCCATCACTCAAGCGCTTCTCACTAAAGCTCATCTTCTAATCCCCCACATGGGGTGTCAACTTTCAAGATGAGCTTTGATGGGAACAAACAAACAAACAATGCGAAAACCGTAACACATCTATCTGGCCTTAGATGTCCCAAATATCTGTACTGCCAAGGATGAGGTTAAGACACCCTGCTCTAGAACAGAGTCACCACTGTAGGACTCACATCAAAATGGCAAATTGGGTATTTTTGTTATTTTTATGGTGTAGATCAGGACTGAGGATTTACGAGATCAATAATAGCAATAGATGTGATTTCTTGGGTGTTTAGTCTGTGCTTGGCTGTCTACTGCACAGCTTTGCTGTACGCCATTGGCTCACCAGTGCTGCTGGTAAGTGGTATTAACCCCATTTTACAGACGAAAGAACATGAAGCCTCAGTTCCCCAGAATCACATAGCTATTCACAAGCTGGACTAAGACACAACCTCCCATGGGTCTGGCTCCAAATCGCATGCCCTTTCTCCTGTATCCCACTGCATCAAGCTCATAGCTGCTAAGGAACAGAGCTGGGATTCAAACTCAAAACGGGTAATTTCAACATCTAGACTTTTTCCGTGATACCCTGTTGCCATTCAAGGAAAGACAAAAACCTCCCCAAGTGCATGACATGTATGTGTGTATATACAAAAACTTTAGGAGATGCTGGGTACATGGGTAGATTAAAAGGTCCTGCAGAGAAGAGACAATGGACGGAAGGACCTAGGCAGGAGGCTTTCTGTGGCCAGCAGTCCCCTCCTACACACAGCTGGGTGCCTAGAAACAGATGTTGGTCAATACATCCAGGGATCCCCTCACTCCCCTGCTTCTGTGTGAATCGTGTCTAAGTACCAAGAAATCGTTAACAGCAGGACAGATCTTTTAACATCAGGGTGTGGATGCCCCAAAACACATCAGCTCGGGTCTTATACACCAACCTTACATTGGAAGCATTCTATTTTAGGTGGCAAAAGCTTCCTGGCCTTTAAGCTTAAAGAAAAGGCTCTTTTGTAAAATATGCAAAGTGGGGAAGTTCTGCCATGGATAGAATGCTTAAAGACTTAAAAAACTATGAGAGAGAGAGAGCGGGATTGTGAGTTTGCTCCTGAAGCCTAATTCACCCTTATTAGCAGCTTGGCCAAGGTTATTAAATCATATGAATTTACCCGCAGCCTATTAACCTGCAGGACATCTGCTTGATGCCTTGCTTATAAATAACTTATCCACTCTCTCCCTCGTACAACACAAATATTATCATTATTCCTCATTTCAGTCAAGAACATGTGCCAGTGGGCATTTATAAACGATATTCATGTATTTATCCAGCTGGCCAGTATCCCACGTGGATTCTGACTATTGCTCCATGTCAGATCTGAGTTGTCAGCTCTTAGATTCTGGTTCTCCTAGATGTGTTGACGCTTTGATCTTGATTTCTAGGGACTCTTGACAACTCCAGAAGGCACTGGAATCATCACCTTGAGTTCCTTTCCTACCCCTCAACCCACCTGCTTAACCAGCTACCTCATCCTATTCAGATTTCTCCTAAAATTATCCATACAATTTTGCTCCCTGAGATGCTGGTCTTGCCTCACTCTCCATTTCAATCAGTAGGTTCTTCACGATGGAACTGACACATCGAATCTAATGCTCTTTCTGCTTTGAATCCCACATCTTAAATCAAGGCTAAGAGGGCCCTTCACAATCCAGCTCTACCTTCCCTTCCAGCTTAATCTCCAGGCACTAGTCTGGTCTCTGGGCCACCCCTATGTCATCAGTCAGATAAGAGTACTTGGGATTGTCTGCGTAATTATGATCCTTTACATTCAATGGTGCTGCATACCCTGCAATGCTCCTCCCTCCACACCTAACATGCGGAGACTAGGAAACGTTCTGCTCGTCCTTCAAGACAGGCCAGGTCGTGAGACCTCAGGTAAGACCCTTCCTAGCCATGGGGGGCAGCCTACCCTCAATGTCCTGCCACCCGAATTGTCCATCGCATTCAGTCCTTAGGATCCCGTGCTCCTGCCAAAGTCCAGTTTAAGGGTGGGTAGGTTTGGAGGCTCAGAAAACAATACCTGAAGACGGGGTGTGTGGACCCTGTGGCAACACAGCATCATTCTGACCTCCCGTCCTCTGACTCCCAATCCCTTTCTCTCTCACAGCACAAGATGAGGAAATTCTCTCAAGCTTCCTTATCTACCTAGAAACTGGAACTGCCAAAAAAGAACACCATTGCCTTAGATCTCTTCCCTGATATTTCATTAATCAGAGAAGATTAAAACTCACATCATGAGAAAAAGCCTGAGAATTAAACATGCACCTGGAGTCCAGATGAATTTTATCTCCAGTTCCATTCAAATGTCAAAGACAATTATTTACTGCCCAGTGTCTGAGCATTAAGTCCATTCATGCCCCTAAAAATCATTCAATACTTGTCAAACTGACACATTTTCCCATCTCTTCTTTCCCTAGGAAGACGGGTCATAAAAGCATCTGGACGTCATTGGGTTAATGGGATCACCCTCCTGAGAAGTCCCCTGTGCTTGGCCCATTAAGTAAATTTGTCTGTCTTTTTCTGTCAGTTCCTTTTCAGAGGGCAGAGGGCAAACCTCCCAAGGGCAGACAGGAAGCTCTCCTGGACCCTACACTGCCTGTGCTGAAAAGCATGCAGGGTTCCTGTCCCTTCCTTCTTGACAGACAAGAGACATGCTACCCCTCTTCTCTCTGATGATCTTGTTGACAATGCTGGAGCCAGCTGGATACTGAACCTGAGCTACCATAGGACAGGAAGTGACGATGGCTGTCACAGATCAGAGAGATGAAAAGAACGGAGACCTTGATGAGATTTTTAAGCCACAGTAGCAAATGCCCCTGGGACCTTGCCCTTCTGACCTCCCAGTTGGATGAAATTTCTTTCCTCACTTAAGTTTTGACCAGTTTGGGTCAGATATTTCTGTTGCTGGAAGCTGAGGCGTCCTCAGTCCATCACCTTCCCTGACATCTCTGCTCTACCAGGGCTCGGCCTGGGGTCTGCCTCTCCGTCCCATCTTCACCTTTCCTGGCATTTATTTCGTAATCCTGTAGACTTGTCTGACTCCACTTTTGCACTCTGAACTCCGGAACGTCGGGGACTGTGACCTTACTCATCTCTTCTTTCCTATTTCCTGGCAAGTAGCAGATGCTCATAACATTTTGCAAAATTAACTTTGTTGAATAGCTCTGAATGAGGGGATAAGAATTAGGAGAAAATTGATGTCATGTCTATTTTCTAGCACATAAGGAATCCCATTTGTACAGTATGAAAAATGCCTTCTTGACACAAATGTTGGGGCTTGGTAATGTTATGAGTCGGATTTGACAAATGTTTGCAGGGCATCTATTCTGTGTCACTAACGTCTGCATATTTTCCCTTATTTGCTTGTCGTGGCTTTATCTATAATGCCAGTATTACATGTCCCTTTACACATTTTATTTTTTGTGGTTTTTGGCCAGGGCTGGGTTTGAACCCACCACCTCTGGCATATGGGGCTGGTGCCCTACTCCTTGAGCCACAGGTGCGCCCTTCCCTTTACATATTTTATAAAAATGAAGACCATTCAATTTATAATCACAAAAATGTGGAAACAACCGAAATGCACACCTACTCTTGAATGGATTAACAGGCAGTGGTATATGCACATCATGGAATACTATGCAGCCATTAAAATGATGGAGACGTTACATGTTTCATATTGACCTGGATGGAGGAACATATTCTTCTTAGTCAAGTATCACAAGAATGGAGAAGCATGAATCTAAGGCCCTTGATTCTAATAAAGCCAGGAGATGATCTAATACATACCCACATAAGAGAAAAACTCAAATCAATTCAAGTGGGGGTGGGAGAAAGAGAAAATGGCAAGAGGGGAAGAGGGAGAGGAACGGGTGTGCTCCCAGTTACGGGGCACCATGTTAGGGTGCATGGCACACCTGTTGGAGATGGGACACAATTCGAAGAGGGAGTTTACCTAACAAATGCAAACATCGTAATCTAATTCTTTGTACCCTCAATTAACCTGAAACAATAAAAAAAAAAAAAAAACTAAGGCAAGAAAGGGATAAAAGTAACCAGTGAAGGACGCATACTGGGCTGAAGATGAGGGGTGTTCTCTGATGTCATGTGGTCAGTAGCGGTCACCTTGGAACACTTCCTCTGTGCTGAGAACTGCGCTAAGCCGTCTGGTGTGTGACATCACACAATACTTACAATAAGAACGTGGGGGAGGCACTGTCAGCACATCTTCACATGAGAAATATAAGTTATAACTGTCTGGGACTTCAGCCTTAGTTAGTTTTACTCTAGATTCTGAGTTCTTAACCCTGCAGTGAGCAGAAAGCAGCTGAGATGACCATTAGGAAAGTAAACTTTTAAGCTGGAGATGCAGAAAATTCTTCATAAAGCCTTACAGAGTTACGTAGATAGCATCCCTGGAACAGCTTCTCCTACCCTGAGGAGAAGGCCCGGCTCTACCCAGCCTTGCTCAGCCCCTCCGTCCTGTGCTGCTCCCCCATCCCCAAGCTCTTCCTCCTGGGTAGCAGCCAGGCACCCTGACCCACGTGGGAGCCACACAGAGAGAAAAGCTCAGAAACGGCAAGGTGCGTAATTAAACAAGGTGAGGAGTAAAGGCAGCCTCGTACAACTGGACAGGGAAATCACTGAGAGGGAGGCGGAGTGGATAAATGTATTGTGGGAGCCAGTGGTTCTGAAATGAAACCCTCCAGTGTGTGTATCAGCTCACAATGTGTGCACATTTTACTTGCATAGTTTAACATCTTCAGGACACACGTGGCCCTTGGTGGAGGGAAACGTACATCCCTGTTTCCTTCCTTTCAGCCACCTCTTCTTCAATGAACCACCTCAGCATGGCACAGCCTACCTTGCTAGCATGTTCTAAAAGCATCACATACACAGTCCAATGTACAAATCCTACGGGGGCAGGTGGGTGATTTCTAAATACATTAACATGTATATAAGCTGGAAAATCTTGATATATAACCTTTCAACCCATTATAAAATGTTTAAAGTTTGCACTCGTTTTTCCTGAGATCAATACATCACCCTGAGTAGATTCTAGGTTCGAATATTATGTCCCAGAATTCTGCCCCACGTGAGCCCAGGATGTAAGACTTTCCTCATGTGTGTGGGGGACCAATGCATGAGCGGGCAGCAAGATGGAGCCAGCTCAGCGTGGCTCAACCTTTCAGGGCTCAGTTCATCTGTCTTTAAATCTGATACATTTTCTGTTTCTATGTGTCAGGTTTGAGAAAACGAAATGAAAAATATTTTCACAAAAGTGCGTGTTGTAAGCTTCAAAGCACTATGTACATAACATTAAGTGTGTGTTTAGCAAATGTGAATATGTTGAGCTGTTTCTTGATGTCCCTAAAATTAAGGATGAAATGTTAAACTTGATGAATTTCCAGAAATTCAAGCTGCAGAGCACCATTTCCCTTTTTAAAAATTTAAAACTTGTGGGCAGCGCCTGTGGCTCAAAGGAGTAGGGTACCGGCCCCATATACCGGAGGTGGTGGGTTCAAAGCCAGCCCCAGACAGACACTGCAAAAAATAAAAAAAATTTAAAAACTCATATTTTTAAAATGTCACATAATTGTACATAGTTCGGGGGTAGATAGTGATATTTCGATACATATAATGTGTAGGATGAGATCGAGTAATTAGCATACCCATCATTTCCGACATTCATCATTTCTTTGTCTCAGGAACATTCCATCTCCTCCTTCTGGCTATTTCAAACCATATAATAATGGACTGTCGTTAACTACAGTCATCAACATAGTGTTTTGGAACCTCCCACCCAACTGTGATTTTGTATGCTTCAAAGTATCAACTCAAAACGGATCAAAGATCTAAGTGTAAGACCCAAACTTATAAAACTACTAGAAGAAAACATAGAGGAAATGCTTTAGGACATAGGTCTGGGAAAATATATATGTTTTGAATTCTGATTAATATGAGGGTACAAACGATTCGGTTATAATGTTTATGTTGGTTAGGTAAAGTCCCTGCCATAGCTGTGCCCCTCACCCAGGAGACACCTCTTTAATCTCTTACCCTGTGCCCATTAGGTGAGAACACAACAATACCCTCTCCCTCCCCTCTCCCCCTGCTTCTTCCTCCCTCCCCCCAACTTGATTTAAATTGAGGTTTTCTCTTAAGTGGGCATGTATTAGTTTTTCTACTGGATTCATATTAGAATTGAATACATGGGACACTTGATTTTGGGAAATGATTTTATAACCAAAACCTCAAAAGCACAGGCAACAGAAACAAAAACAAACAAATGGGATTCTATCAAATCAAAAAGCTGCACAGCAAAGCAAACAATCAACAGTAAAAAGGCAACCTACCACAGGAGAGAAAATATTTGCAAATTATTCACACGAGAGGATTAATATCCAGAATGTATAAGGAACGCACACATCTCAACAGGAAAAAAAAAAAAGAACAAACTGATTTAAAAAAATGGACAACTGAACAACTATTTCTCAAAAGAAGACATAGAAATGGCCAACAAACAAATGATAGGATGCTCACCATCACTAATCATCAGGGAAATGCAAATCAAAACCACAAGGAAGCACCGTCCTCCCCAGTGAGGGCTGCTGTTATCAAAAGTTGAAGAAATAACAGATGCTGGTGGGGGTGTGGAGAGGAGGGAAGGCTCCCACACTGTTGGTAGGAATGCGAACCAGTGCATCCGCTATGAGGCTCCTCAAAAAAGTACAATTAGAACCACCAAGGGGTTTAGCAGCCCTGCTACTGGGCATTTATACAAAGGAAAGGAAATCGGTACGTCAAAGAGACATCTGCACCCCATGTTTATTGCCGTGCTAGCCACAAAGACCAAGATATGCAATCAACCTAGGGGTCCAACAAGAGGAATGAATAAAGGAAATATGGTTTATATGCCCACAAAATCCTGTCATTTGCAGCAACGTGGAGAGAACTGGACATTACGACATTATGACATGAGCCAGGAACAGAGAGGTGAACACTGCATATTCTCTAAGGAGATGTTTGTCAAAGTGGTGTTTTCTAACTTAACCTCTTTTAGTCCAATGCTCTGATTTTATCATTATCTATAAGCTCTTTAAAAGTAGTGCAGATTTCCAAGATCATCTTTACTGATAACGGCCTCCTGGTGCACACACTGTCATGTAATCCCCTCCCCTTGAGTATGGGCTAAAACAACAGACTTGTTTTCAATGAACAGAATACGGCTAAACTGATGGGATGTCACTCCTATAAATAGGTCACAAAGACTGTGACTTCCACCTGGCTGGTCTGTTGCCTTATTAGTTTGTCACTTCAAGGAAGTAGCCGTGTGGGTTTCCTACATGGCAAGGAGTAGAGAGTAATCTCCAGCCCACACCAAGCAAGGAACTGAGACCCTCTCTCTGACTGCCCCTGCAGAATTCAATTGTGTCAACAACCAAGGAGGCTTGGAGGTGGATCCTACCCCAACTGAGCCTTGGGATGACTGCAACTCTGGTCAATACCTTAATTACAGCCTGAGACCTCTAAGCTATGCCCAGATTCCTGAGGTAAAGAAGCTATGAGTTGATCATTATATGTTTCAAGCTACTAAGTGTTGGGATGACTTGTTTTGCAGTGATAGCTAACCAACACAAAGCTCCGTGAATTCCCAGTACTGCAGATAATGGAGTAATGACTGTTATTTTCTAAGATATCCTTTTTGGTCAGTGACTCTGTTCTTATCATTAGGATGCCACCTTAATGAGAGCAGGATAATGTAGATGCTTTAATCTACACTAAATAAAGCCAGGGTCTTACAGAGTGCTGACACCCAGGAGGGACGCAATACAGTTTTGTGGAATGAACGACAGATAATCAAGTAAATCAAAGTGATCTCCAGTGATGCTGAAACACATGCTGAGGAAAAGTAGGTGAGTGGCTGGGGACACAGCAGGAAGATTAGGGAATGAAACGCCACAGTGTAGGTGCTGCAACCGGGGTGCATTGCATCTACTGGTCTGTGACATATGCCGAGAAGCTTCAGGTAAGGCAGCGTCATTTCACCATCTTCCCTGACAGTCTTTTTGGGAATTCATCTTATTTTTCCGTGGCCTGAAGTGGAAACTCAAACAACTCAAACATCTCAAATAAAAGAAGAATAAAATAAAGAGGAACATCCACATTGTGATATGATCTGCAGTCATTAAAAAATGATGATATGCATGACTTAAAAAAATATTATCTCCATTCAGATGAGATAAAACAGGTCACA
>NW_003852442.1:1833571-1839198 GCF_000181295.1 Otolemur garnettii
CGTTGTTTTATGGTTCTTAGTATTTTCTAATTTTTTAAACAACAAGCATGTATTACTTTTACACTCAGAAAAAGTAAAGGTTATATAAATGTATTGCAGAATACATAAAACAAGGAAGATGCCTTAAAGATAACACTTCCCTATTAATTCTGACATTGGAAAAGACATCATTGTGTAGCGTGAAAATCCCAGCAGCTCCTCCTGCTTAATGATCACGGAACTGGAATGTTTTCATGCAATCCTCAGTGAAGCAGGAAACTTCAGGGGTTTCGGGGCCCCTGAACCTTTGGCCTTTCCAGGTCTGAAGGTTAATGGAGAGTGACCAGTGCCACTGCTGGTAAAGGTTTTTAAGGGAGATCCAGTTAGCCCACCTTCACCACCTCCCAAACAGATGCCTACTCCGTGGTGTTTTTAAGTGCTCAGGAAATATGGTTTTAACTCTAAACCAACGATTCTTACAAATTTTTTAGGGCAAAAAATGAACTGAGAAGCTCATTTGCAGTTCTTTGCCCTCTGCGAGGGATTCCTTTCGTAGGTTTGGATAGGGCCCAGGAATCCAGATTTTAACGAAATATACTCAAGAAATGTTGGTGCCCACTGCCTGAGGGCTGCCCATGGAGAAATACTGTTTTCAGAAGGTGTTATTCTTGCTGGCTTGCTTACATTCTACGACAAATAATATATTTATCTGCATTGATGTCTCCCATCTTTTTTCCTTATTTACACCAATTGCAGAGAACAGAATAGAGAAATAGGATTCCCCAAGAAGGGTCTGAATCCTTGGGGGTCTGAATCCCACTTGGAGGCAGTGTCAGGCTTCTAAAGTCTAGCGTGAATATCCCTCAGTTAAGTCTACTTACCCCATTCCCTGTGTCTCCCGTTGATTTATTCACTCACAGAAATATACTAAGCAGTAATGTGCCAGGCACCATTCACACTGAAGCCCTATTTGATGCTGAAATCTCCTTGGCTGAAGTATGTCCCGTATCAGGTTCTGTATCAAAGACTCCAACGTGTTGGCAAAGACAGTGAACTTCAAACACCACTGGGCGCAGTGCCTGGCACATAGTAGGTATTCAAAAAAGTGTTCAGGGGAAGTCAGAATGTACTGGCTCAGGGAGGTAAGTCAGAACCATCTGAGAACCACATTTTCTGCATTCCTTCCCAAACCCATCTCCCTGCTCTTACACCTTCATCACCTCTGGTTGGTACGATTTTTAAAGTTTTTTATTTTGCTTTTAATTGATACAAAATGATTATATCTATTCGTGGGCTACAACGTGCTATTTCCATACTTGTGCATACCATGTTAAATGATCAAATCAGAGTAAATAGCATATCTGTTGCCTCAACACTTGTCATGTCTTGGTGGTGAGAACCCTGAAATCTTCTATTTTAAGTATTTTGAAATACACAGTCCTGTAGTCACCCTAATGTGCAAGAGAACACCAGAATTTATTTTCTGTATAATTGCAACTTTGTACCCATTAGCTTATCTTTTTCTCACCTCCTCCCTATGACCCTTTGAGGAGGATCTATGGAAATAGATTCACAGCCTTCTGGAGGTCCCTCTCTCCTTCATTCCACCTGCTACACAGCCATTTCCAAAACACACATCTAATTTCATCATTCTCTTAGGCTCCACTGGCTCTGCATTTTCTCAGCCCATGGAATATGCCAATCCATCACAAAACTGGTTCCATCATGATTTAAAATCAGAGCATCCTTTTTCTCCAGGAGGACACACATTTGCTATTGTATTTAACAGCTAAAGTAAGTTGCAGAATATTAAATTATGGTAAGATTGGTGATATGATGTCAGTATGAAAACTGTGTGCCTTACCCAGATGACTGAGATGCACCTGTGTGGGGTGGTGGTGGTGGTGGTGGTGGTGGTACAGATTAAGAACTGACGACTTGGGATGTGAGGGTGATCTGGCTGTGACATCTGCCACTCCAGTGATTGCCAGGATTGAGTCGGCAGATGTGGCTGTCTAGGTGGGTGTCCCTTCCTCCCTCATTGCTCCACATACATCCCTCCTGAATCTGCACAGTGGGTGGAAGAGGATGACTTTCCCTGATAAGGGAAGACCATTTGGTCAAGGGTGTTGTGTAGCTGCACTCTGGAGCTAAAACCTCCAAACAAACTTTCAAGAACAGACAACTTATAGCCAGAAGGGCAGATGCTGTATCACCCCCAGCACTTCCAGGCAGACATTACTAATAGATCACCAAATTCTCTCATTTCTCCACTCTCCTGTCCTATTCCCCATTCGTTTTTTTCAGATACATCTGCCTTTAAGCCATAATCCTACTCATAAGGCTTATTCTTCTACACCTTGCACTCTTATGATCAATAACAATTCTTGTCACTTATCTTCCAGGCTGACCACAGAGTGTCCTTCTGAATGTGCCACTGCCTATCTGATCCAGGGTGGGTTACTAGCTAGCAGTGTGACTCAAGTTTTTCATCCATAAAATGGAAGTGTAACTTCAGTTACGGGGAAATTATGAAGATTAAAAGCGAAAAGGCAAGTGAGGGGGGCAGAAGCACAGAGAAAAGGAGGGAAAGCACATCTCAAAAATATATTCCTAAGGGCTACACAGATTGTCCCTGAGAAAACAATGCTTAGAATGTAGAAAGCTGCTGTCCAAGAAATTCACTGTATCAAATCACCTGTACACAAAAGGTTATAAAGGCGCTCAGTAACAGAGAGACTGCATTCAATGACTAGAGTTTAGTTTCTGAAAGACTAATGACTCAGCCATATACAACTTCAATTCTCTAAATTATAAATAGTTTTTCCTTTTATTAATAGACACTTAGGTTGATTCTATATCATGGCTGTTGTGAAAAATGCTACAATAAACATGGGGTGTGGATCTCTCTTTGACATACCAATATCCCAATATGATTTCCTCTGTACATACACACAAGAATGGAATCGCTGGGTTGTGTGGTAGTTTTATTGTTAATATTTTGAAGAACTTCCATACTGTTTTCCAGAAAGGCCGCATGTATGTCATTATCAAAGTTTTGAGATATATAAATACCAAGAAACATAAAAGTCACACCAATGGAAACAAATGGAGCCCTCCCAGTAACATGATAAGCTGAGCAAGCTGAAACCTGCACAGGTGAATCAGAAAGGAAGCTGTTGACTATGTTGCTTGGAAGTGAAATAATGGACCACAACACAGTCTGTTTCAAACTCCTGCAGTGACTCACGTACTAAGATGCATTTCCAAGAACAGTGTGTAAGGGTTTCCTTTCCTCCACATCCTTGACAACACTTGTTAACATTTGTCATTTTGGTAATAGCCATTCTAACAAGTGTGAGGTGAAATCTCATTGTGGTTTTAATTTGTCTGATGATTAGTGATTTTGTGATTTTTTTTTTTAATATTCCTATTGGCCATTTCTGTGTCTTCTTTTTGAGAAATATCTATCAATATTCTTCACCTATTTTTCAAATCAGGTTATTATTCTTTTTGTTGTTGAGTTCCTTATATATTTTTTGGATATTAACCCTTTATTAGATGTATAGTTTGCGAATATTTTCTTCCATTCTATAGATTATCTCTTTGCTCTGTTGATTATTCCTTTTGCTGTCCAGAAGCTTTATAGCTGACGTAATCCTATTTGTCTTTTTTTTTTTTTAATTTTGTTACCTGTGCTTTTGGAGTCATAACCAACAAATCACCACCCAGACTAATGTCATGGAGCTTCTCTCCTATGTTTTCTTATTGCAGCTTATCATTGGGTCTTATGTTTAAGTCCATAATCTATTTAGAATTTATTTCTGCATATAGTGTGAGAAGATAGTCTAATTTCATAATTCCACTTTCTCTAGTATCATTACTGAAGAGACTGTCCTTTCCTCAGTGTATATTCTTAGCATCTTTGCTGAAAATCAGATGTGTGGATTCATTTCTGGGCTTTCTATTCTGCTCCATTCATCTATTTATCTTTGCTTAATGCCAGTGCCATGCTGTTTTGGTTATAATAGCTTTGTAGCATATTTTGAAATCAGGTAGTATTATATGTCTCCAGCTTTGTTCCTTTGGTTCAAGATTGCTTTGGCTATTCGTGGCCTTCTGTGGTTCCATACAAATTTTATAATTATTTTTTCTAGTTCTTTGAAACATATATCATTGGTATTTTCATAGAGATTATGTTAAATTTTAGATTGTTTTAGGTAGCATGGCCATTTTAATAATACTAATTCTGCCCATCCATAAACACAGAACGTATTTATATTTGTTAGTCTTTTCTTCAATTTCTTTCATCAGTGTTTTATAGTTTTCAGGGTAGAGATTTTTTACTTCTTTGGTTAAATTTATTCCTAAGTTTTCATCTGTAGATGTATGTATAATCAAATGTAGCATATAGTATATACACACACACACACACACGCAAATGAATACTATGCAGCCATAAAGAAGAAGGTGTGGGAAGCAGGCAGACTGAATTTCTCACGGGCCTTCCAACTCAGGGTAAAGTGTTCAGTAAGGGGAATGTCTGCTTGACTATCCCTGAATGAGGAAATCAGCCTTACAGGTGGGGTGAAACCACCAATTAGTAGTTTAGACTAGGGAATCAAAGATGTCTGCTTGTAGAGAGGAGACTTGCTCTCTCTACTCTCTCTTCTTCGCACCATTATCTGGCCACTTCAGATGTTCCATTAGCCTATATCCCTGTTTACCCTTTACCCAACCTTCCTGGGGGCTGCAATCCCCACTCTCTCCTTTTTAACCTTGACAGCTGACTACTGACTGCTGTGCCTCCTTGCACGGATACTCTGTTATGAAGTGGGACAGGGTGCTGCATTGTTTTCAGGCTGCTGCCTGGCACATGAAACAATATATGCCCTTCCAGGCTTTATGCTATAAGTTTGGTGCTAAGTCTCATGATTTCCCTAGCACGGTCTCCCTTGCTGACCACTGTCCCAGGTTGAGGTCCATGAGAACCTCAATAAGAAAGAAACCTTGTTATATATAACAACTTAAATTTGGGTGATGTTAGATTAAGCTAAACATCCCAGACACAGAAAGACACATACCACTTAGTCTCACCCATATGTAGAATCTGAAAAAAGGTGATCTTCTTGCAAGGAGGTAGTAAAATGTGGGTCACCAGTAGGGTGGTTCTGAGTCTTGAGGACAATATCCTAGGCTATTGATAGAGATACAGTCTTGCTTCTCATTTGGCTTTGTACAGAAAACAACTGACCTTCCCCACATGACTGCTAACCATGCTGAGCAACAATTAGAAATCTGAGCTCCATTTTTTTTCCAATGGCCAATCTGTTCTGCATGTATTTTTCTGCATATTTTGTATCTTCCAAATTACAGCAACAGCCCCAGAAGGAATGTCTGTGTATCTCCAGCCCCAATACGGTAAGCATTCAGTAAATGTTTACTGTAAATATAACTTAATGAAGGTCCTTTACTGATGGCCAAGCAGGTCTCTGATCTCTTGTCGGAGGATTCAGTCCTTTTCAGCTGTGGGTAGTGCAAAAAATATGTCATAAAAGCTCAATGCATTTTCCATTGCTGATAACCCATCTTTTAAAAAGAGCACTTCATAGTATTTCATGGTGTACATTTTATGCAGCCCTAAAGAA
>NW_003852442.1:1839693-1854238 GCF_000181295.1 Otolemur garnettii
AGTGACTTCAGTGCCAAGAATGTGTTCAATTATTTAATACAAATTCAGTCATTTATCCAATACCAGCAACCATAGTATCAAGTACTAGGATATAATTACCCAACAGGAGTCATAAAACACTGTTTTCTGAAAGCAAATTCATTTGTGTCATAAAAATTACTTAATTCTTATTAATGTATTATGCCATGTAAGTATAAATAAAGAAAAAGGAATCCAAGTCTAATCAAGCTAAACAAATGTAACTGCTCAAGCTCTTACAATACTGATTTTCTAGAGATACCCTGAGGAAGTTCATAGAAACGCACTGCTAATTGATAGTTGTTATTGTCGTTATTTTTAATGAAAGTCCAAGTCACTCCAATTAAAATATTTGTAATCATTTTTGTCATTCAAAAGAAATTGCCTCCTTGGTGAGAGTACTTGGTAGGCTTTATCCAGAAAAGGCATGCATAGCTTCTACTGTTTGATTTGGGCCATGCTATCCAAAACAGAAGTAGATGTTGCAAAATAAAGCTAGACCTGAATGCTTTGTTGTCATTGTGGCTAAAAGCTGCTCCCTTTGATAATGCACTCCAAGCAGTCAAGGGGAGAGAAGCAGAGCGTTCTTGCTCCCTATCAGGACTACTAAAGGCCATCAGGTTCCCCAAAGACCCACAGGGAATAGTGACACCAAGACAGACAGAAAGGTCCAAAACTAGACAGCATGAGAAGAAAACCAGACCAAACCAGAATTGCAATAGTAATGACGCTACTCTAAGGGTCTGTCTGCATGGGAAAGAAGATACCACGGCCTCCCATTGTGATTGCAACGGTATATGAACCGGGTTTTACCAATGTTTGTGTTCATGCTTCAGTTGAAGTTGTTTACGTTTACAGAGAAACTAACTGCATTGATCTTACATCTTGTTACAACCTGCTACTTAGGAACTTTGTACTTTCTGAACTAGTTTGCTGTGTCTCATCACTCCCGGGTGTAACATGCATCTATGTTTTGGGCCCAAACTTTTGGGGAAATTAAAAAAAACTCTTGTTTAATGTTTTAATTCAAAACTGTATTTGTTTTTGTTTAGGTACTTGTTATTCATATTATAAATGAATTCTAGCATTTCCTTTTTCACATACAGGGTGGCCATGAAGTCTGTGTACATATAGTTGTCTATTTTAAATTGTACATGAACTTTATGACCACCTGTATTATGGAACAAGAAAGAAGTACACTTTCAATGCATAAGCATAAATAAGAGAACTAAAAATATTTATGTAGATACAGAACAAGTATTATCCGGGTATAATGCATATCCTTATTTTTCCCACAAAAATTCAGGCAAAAATGTGTGTGTTATATACAGCAAAATACGGTTAACATAAACAAAAGTGGTGACACAGGCCAGCAGTGAAAAATGATACCCAAAGGATATTACAAATTAACTCTCATTTATGCAGATGAATTCAATCACTCATAACCATTGGGAACAGGCTTGGTTAAAAGTGATGTAATAAATTTATATATAAAAAATAACTTTGGAGAACTTTGACCTGGTCAAGGTGACTTTAGCTCCGGAAAATAATCATAGAAAACATTTTTTGAACATACAAGATAAATTAAGGGGCAACTCAGGGCATTTTTCATAATAATTCAGGCAAAAATCCCACCTGGCATAAATTTAGGTCAAAGTAAATTGGTATTGAATTATCTACCTTTTCCTTGCTGTAACCTTCATTGGTTTGAAGTTAGCAGTCAGGGCTACTTTTATTTTTAGTGACCTCAAACAGTTGTGAGGGCCACTAGGAAACTTATTTTTGCCCCTGTGGAGATAAATCGGATAAAATCCTACCTTAGATTGCTTTTGTATTGGGTTAACAGAGCAGCAAAGGAAAATGCAAATACTATTTTGAGAATTTCTAAAGTTTTGCTTTGAACTAGGCATATTAATAGTTGCTGTATTGCTGGCCTGACCACCAGGTGGTGGAAAGGAGGAGAAGGGACAGTTGTGCCCTGGGAGTGGAGCCAGGTAGGGAATACACTGAAGGTTGGATTAAAGAAATGACAAATTTTCCTCCAAGATGAAGTATTAATATGATCTCCTGAAGACGTTCATTCTGTGACTTCTATCGAGAATGAATCTTCAAGCAACAGAAGGAATGTCTCAAAGATTTCCAATTAACTAAGTTGATTTATCCACTTAGCCATTGCCTCTTTCATTCTTTAATCAAGCAGAGCCAACCGCTTTAATGCCTGTGAAGCATGCAGAGACGACTGAGATCAGGCTCGTGGCTCACTGCTTTAAGCAAGGCATAGTCTTGGAGAGAAAGAGAGCTGTGCCCTCCAATACCATGAGAAGGCAAGTCTTGTTTCTTAATTTGACTGCTGGTTCTGGAGGCGTGATGATTTGGTTAAAATTCATGAAGCATTGTATGCTATGTGGAAGTATAGCTCACCAAGAGAGCTTCTTGTAATGCTTACATAAAACAGAATACTATGCAGCCATAAAAAGACAGAGATTTCACTTCTTTTATGTTTACCTGGATGGAACTGGAATTTATTCTTCTTAGTAAAGTATCTCAAGAATGGGGAAAAAAATACCCAATGTACTCAATACTACTATGAAATCAGTATATAATTACGTACACATTCATAGGAATGGAAAACAGAACTATAGTCCAGAGAGAAGGAAGGAAGAGGAGGGAGAGGGCAAGGAAGAGGGGAGGGGAGGGGGGATGCCGGGAAGAAGGAGAGTACTTGGGGGGACCTCACCTAATGTGGGTAATGCAGTGATACATTTCAAAACTATTAACAATAGAGTATAAATGTCTCACCACAACAAATAAGGGAGGAGATGGTTATATTAATAGGTTAGATGTAAACATTCCACACTGCATATCAAAACAGCACATTGTGCCCCATAAATGCATTAATGTACACAGATATGATTTAATAAAGAATATAAAAAAAGAATTTATCATGTATGTGCCAACTTTATGAAAGACACTACCATAAATCCTTCTCATGCATTACCAGGAAAGGAAGTATTATCCCCATTTCACAGGTGAGGAAACCAAGGCATCTAGAGACTAAACAACTTATCCAGGCCAAGTGATGCAGAGTGCTTACTCCCAGCTTCTACAGTTTGGTAAACATGTCTTTAGGTGTCTGTGGTATTACTAAGATTAAAATTTATGCACTAGTGAATCTTACAATAACGAATCCTAACTGTTTACTATATTAAGGTGGCCTCAAATAAGATAAAGGATATAATGCAACGGAGGACCTATAGAGCAATGATTCTCCACCCCGGCTGTGCATTAGAATCACCTGGATGGTACTGAAAAAATGTCACTATTTGGGTTTCATGCTAAAGTGGAGCCAGGGCATCTGCATTTTTATAAAGCATCCCAGGTCATTCTGATGTACATGCACAGTTACCAAGCACTGCTCAGGACAGCAGCCTAGAAAAAAGCTGTTAGCAGACACCAAAAATAATGAGATTAATATAATTGGGTCCCAGGGTTGGTGCTATGATTTCTGGGCAGAACAAGCCAAAAGGTCCCAAGGTTGGGTTATGCACTATTCATTTCCTGACAGCCAAGTTTAAAGCACATTCAAATGCAGACAGTGAATTCTTTCTGCTCTTTGCCTTCAGCAAGAATTTGTCATTTTGGTCCTTGCAGGCCAGGAGGAGGCAAGAGCTCATGAAGCAGTTCACTCCTGTTCCACTAAAGACTCACTTGATGAATGTAGGAGTTTCACGTTTTTCTCTTTCCAAAGGGCAAGCCATGGTGGTGTTCCAAAGCCTTAGGGAGCTGTAGCGAGCAGGCCGTTAATGTGGGCCCAGGTTGGTTGATTTTTCTCCAGCAATACAACTGACATCTCCATTATGCAAATCTAGGCAAATGTTCAAAAGGATGCAAATACCATTGTCTTCTCTGTCCAATATCCTTTAATGTTTTAGACCGCTGGTTTCATCAACAGCATTAATTTCCATTTAGATCCCACATTTCAAGTGATTGCACTGTGGCTGCTCTTTTCACAAAGAAATAGAGACACGTCCACTTGAGTTTTATGAAAGGGAAAATAATTTTTGAAAGTGTGTACAATATTTGTTGAAGGCTCTTGGGCAAAGGTTAAGCAATTAGCTTCCAAACCCAAGTCTTGTGACTTGTGCTTCCTTCTCAGTAACTCTCTGCTGGGTGAATGTCACTGCAGAGAGGCCCTGCGTGCAGAGCTGGCTGTGTGTGACTCCTTTCGCTGGGGGGATGGCTTCCAGGAGGCTCAGGCAGCTGCCTCTGTGACTTTGTGCAGCCTCTGACTTCTGCTTCCTTTTTTTAAACTCAACATCATCCAAGCAATGGGCTTGATTTGATTCCTTTTTCTACCTAGTGTAGACTTCTGCTGGATCATTTAACCTCTCTGCTCTTCTGTTATTAACAGATCCCACAGCACAAAGTTGCTGGGACTTAAAACAAGCTGGTGCAGTGCAAAATTCCTTCACCAAATGCCTCTCACAGAGCCCAAGGGCAGGAGCTCATTGCCATGGGCTGGACTTAGGGGAGGGCAAGTGAGATGCTTGCTTTTTGCCCCCCCTAAAAAGCGATCTCCAAAAACTCTGTCCTCAAATAATATTTCAATGTAATATTTAAAAAAAAAATCACAATGATACAAAAAAGCCATGATGGGTAAAACCTCAAAATTTAAAATAAACACAGAGTTGGTCATAGTGCTAACACAAGCCTGAAGCAAAAGGGAAAAAAATATCAGTAATGTGGATGCTGTCTTTATTAAAAATGTTGATGCTGTGTTCATGATGGATTTCCAGCATTAATTTTGATCCTGTCTTTATTTAAAACTTCGTTCCTCATGAACACTCACACGCATTCGTTTGGGGCTTTTAAAAGGTTGCATTACAATGTCTTTATTCTTACTGGCCAAGGTTTTTGGCCCTGGAAGTGAGTGCCTTACTGGCCTCATTCAGCTTGTCTTAGCCCAGGCTCTGGGGACAGGCACCAGGTCGTATGGGATGTCATATCCCAGCTGCCTTGGGGCTCATCTCCGTGCCGGGCTTTCTGAGCATTTCACTGACTTTTGCTGAGTGAATGTGGACTGTAAAGTTATCGGAGGCATTTCGAGCACATGTGGCTTTTCTACACATGCACCTTTACCCACAAACCTGGGCTCATGTTGGTGACCTTAAAACGGATGAACAGCATCTCCTAGATGAGAAGAAGAGGTGCCTTCAGAGGTTATAACACACTCAGGAGGAGGGGCTCGCCAAGGGGACAGGTAGGAACTGGGAACCTGGTCCCTGCTTCACTTTGCACCTAGCATGGGGCGGAGTCTACCCACAAGAAGAGGATATATTTTTACCTCTGACAATGGTACCTTCTGAAGCTCATATTTGCACATTGGTGAAGCTGCATCTGATCAGAGGGGTGCCTTGAAAAAGCTGCACAGTGATAGCACAGGGCTAGCAGAAGCCCTGGGGACAGTACTCTTTGCTGCTTCACGACTTTTTCTCAGTGAGTCTTTTTCTTCCTTTCGTGTAGGATTTGTTAATAAGGACATTTTCTCTCTTGCCGAGAGTCTACAGATAGGATCCCATTGATACCGTGGTCACCTAGACAAAATGTACTTCTTCTTTGTACTTTCCATAAATATGGAAAAAAAATTGTCAAAGTAAATCCAAGTCTAATATGGTATGTAACTGACATGGGGTATTTTGGTACAAATACGGTCACCGAAATTGCCAAAAAACTTAGAACACATTCTGGAATCTAGTTACTCCCTCTGTATCTGCAGGAGATGGGTTTCAGAACCTCCCCCACCCCACACCCAGATCCAGGATGCACAAGTCCCTTATATAAAATGGCATCATATTTGCATATATCCACAGACATCCTCCTGCATACTTGACATCATCTCTACACTGTGTATAATATCTAACACAATATAAATTCTATGTAGACAGTTGTAGTACTGTATTACTTTTTATTTGTATTTTTTAACTTTTTGTATTATTATTTTTTTATTGTTTATTCTCCCAAATATTTTCCATTCTCAGGTGGTTGAATCCAAGGATGCTGTACCTAGGTACATGGAGGGCCAACTGGACTTAACAGTGGGCAGAGGCCACCTGTTAAAACTACAACAAATCAACTACAACATAGCTCAATCATGCCAAGAAGAGGCCACCCGACCCCCTAAAACAACCTCATCATTACTGCCTCAAGATTTCACTTCTAATGGACACAAATAATTAAAAGTACCGTTTAGAAACTGGCTAGGACCAGGCTGCTTCAGGGAACTATGAGCCCAGATAAACCTGCTTCATGACTTTTTCTCAGTGAGACCTTTTCTTCCTTCTATGTAGGAATTTGCTTGTTCATAAGGACATTTTCTCTCTTGCCTAGAGTCTACAGATCGGATCCCATTGATACCTTGGTCACCTAGACGAAACGTACTTCTTCTAAAGGTTAGGAAGCCCTTCTAAAACACAGCAAAAACCAAAGGAAAAAGAAATCACGTGTGAGAATAACTGGATGTAGGAAGATCTCTGAACTAGAGTGAATGTGTGTGCAGAGAGCACGTGTAGGAAAGTCGGGCAGGTCTTTTGCTATTAAAATACAGCTCAACAGAGCTACAGAGTTTCTTTATTTTGTTGTAAAAATAATTTCCCTGCCAAGGTTAGGCCTTTGTTTCTTTCATCTTATTGTGAAAGCTTTTAAAAAAATACATATGTATGTATATAGATACACACATGCTATATTTTGCTGTATTACACTATATTATTTTCTATGTGAATCATATATTAATTAGATCTATCATATATTATGCTAACCATATGTGTTTTAAACATACTAATTATAAATATTTTGCTATCCTTATGTTTACTATGTTGCTATGTTACATTATGCTATGTTATTTGTATTATGTATTGAAAAAATTTGCCATTTTTTCTGCATTGATTTAACCAGAGAAATTCTTAGCCTGGGGCATGGCTGGTAGGTAGGAAATGTTTGTTCCTTGTCCTCTTTCACTAAAAGGTGCTCAACCCTGTTCACAATGGCTTATGCTCTTTAATCTTTATCTCCTTTTTGTTTCCTGTAGACCATCATTTCTGGAGTGTTCACCATGTTCCTGCCACTATGATAAACATAGTCAAACGAGTGGTCTCTTTCATTCTTGTGATTCAGACAATAATGTCCTCATTTTTCAGATGAGGGACGAAGTTCTATGGGGTGACTTGCCCAAAGTCAAACAGCCAGTGATGTCAGCACCACCTAACTCCCTCCTTTGACTGCTCAGATTAAACCCATAGGTAGTCTCTGTTCAGGATTAAAAATCCAAACTGAGATGCCAAAAGTGAGGGTTTTACAAAGGCCCAACGCTTCCCCAGAACTAGAGTTAATCTTATTTAACTATATAATTGACAATAACTCCTTACTCTTTGAAAAGTGTAGGCTGAGTTGGCTAATCAGGTTGTCTACGAGGACTAATACTCTATTTGATAATGTGGAGACTACAGGACCTTGGTTTCAGATCTCGGGGAGGGCGGTATTTGGTTCTAAGCTTGTATGAAGACAACCATCTGCTCTCATTCACTGACATTGATTTATTCATTCAGCAGTTTTTGAGGGCTCACTGCACATCAAACACTGGAACAGACACTAGAGAGACTTCATGATGAATGAAATAACATCCTGAGCCTCCAGGAGCTTACAGTTTTAGACAGGAAGATAATTTGCAAAAACATATTATTATGATAAAACGTGTATCAGAGATGTAAATGCCGCAGAGTTTCCCGGGAAAGGAAGATTATTTCCCAATGAAACCAAGACTTCAATAGGGATAGAGGAAGATGATGGCAGAGTGGGATGGAGAAGCGATCTTAAGGACGAGAGCACCATGGCAAGAATTCTAAAGAACATTTTATAGAGACATCTTCCCCTGACTATGGAACTTTTTTTTTCTTTTCTTTTTTTTTTAATTAAATGATAGCTGTATACATTAATGCAAACATGGGGTACAGTGTAGTGTTTTCATATACAATTTGAAATACTTTCATCAAGCTGGTTAACATAGATTTCATGTCATTTGCTTAGTCACTGTGTCAAAACATTTATATTCTAGTTCTAGAAAAGTTCACTTGTACCCTTGTTAGAAAGATATATAGGAGATCTTTCCAGTCACCCTCCCACCACCCGGCCTCCCTTCTTCCCTCCCCTTCCTCATAAAACACATTGGTCTCCACATCCAGAGGTTCTGGCAAGGGGCTTGGGTGTTGGTGTTATCCAACATCTCCATGGGTGATTCAAACATTCAGCCGGGATGGTATGTGCCTGACTTAGGGATTAAAAAAAAAATCCATCAGGATCTAGGGATCAGGCCAGATGGGAGCAGAGACTTAAGGGAAGAGAATCAGCATTTACTGAGCAGCCCCAATATGAGATGAGAACTTTTCTGCTTCTAAATACAAAGAATCTTACATAATTCTTTCATGGATATGGTAGGTAAGTGGTGAATAACTGAATTAATTGGGAGCTTGCTGTGGCTTAAAGTTGTGCTAAGAGTACTATACAAATTATCTTTTTTAATTGAATATCAAATTTATGAGGTTGCTTGTCAACCATAGACACCCACAGAAGCCATCTGGTCAAGAGAATGACAGGATGAAAATATACTCTGATGAAAATTCATCCATCTAGATCCCTGAATGAAGAGGGAACAGCATTTAGAAGCCCCTGTAATCATCTTGGGTACTGGAGGAATTTATTTCTCTGGCAACTGATTTTCTTCATTATTTGACACTTTCTTGTTGATTTACAGAAGCTCTTTTTGTATTAAGGACAGTAGCTATCAGTTATATATGGTGCCAAATTTTTCCATCCTATTGTCATCCGTCCTGTAACCTAGTGATCTCCCAAATACACAGGTGTTTTAGTTACTTATATATTTTTATTCACTGTGTATGAATTTGGAGCCCAGCTAACTAGCCTTTCACAGTACAAAACTGTATTTTTAGCATCTCCTATAATACACAAATACATTATTTTATTGTGCCCAGCTTCATTGCATTTCACAGATAAAGCTTTGTAATTTTTTTTTTAATTTTTATAAATTGAAGATTTGTGGTAACCCTACTTTGAGAAAGTCCATCAGCATGTATGCTCATGTTCTGTCTCCCTCCGTATCACATTTTGGTAATTATCACAACATTTCAAACTTTTCCACTATTATTACATATGTGATGGTGATCTGTGATCAGTGATCGCTACTGTTACAATTGTAATTATTCAGGGGCACCATGAACTGTGCTCACATAAGATGGCAACTTAATCAATAAATGTTGTGACTACAAAGTTAAAGTTCAGGAAGGAAACTAACAGTGCTACTCCTGGGAACACACAAATGATGATAAAGTGAAACGGTCTTCTTGCTGACATGGGAAAAGTTTGAGTGTTCTAAATAGAAGGTCAAATCAGACATATTCCTTTAACCCAAAGTCTAATCCAGAACAAGGCCCCAGTTCTCTTCAATTCTAGGAAGGCTGAGAGAGGTGAGGAAACTACAGAAGGAAAAGTTTGAAGCTAGCATAGGTTGGATTATGAAGTTAAGGAAAGAAGCCATCTCCATAATACAAGAGCACAAAACGAAGAAACAAATGCTGAAAGTCTAGGGAAGATAATCAATGATTATCTTCTAAACAGATTTTTGATATAAAAGATACTGCCTTCTATTGAAAAAAGATGCCATTTATGACTTTCATAGCCAGAGAGTTGGCCATGCCTGGCTTCAACACTTCAAAGAACATATTGCTAGGGGCTGATAAAACTTTGATTTGAAGCCCATATTCATTCACCATTCTGAAAATCTGAGGGCCCTTAAGAAATATGCTAAGTTTACTTTACCTATGTTCCATAAATGGAAAAACAAAGCCAAGTTGCCAGCATATTTCTTTGCAGCATGGTTTACTGAATATTTTATGACCATGGTTGAGATCTACTGCTAAGAAAAAAATATTCCTTTCAAAATATCACCAATCATTGACAATGCACTTGGTTAGCCAAGAGCTCTGATAAACATGTACAAGGAGATAAATGTTGTTTTCATGCTTGATACCACAATATCCTCCCTGTAGTCCAGGGATCAAGTAGTAATTTTGACTTTAAAGTCTTATTATTTAAGAAACACATTTTTTTTTTTATTAAATCATAGCTGCACGTATTAATGCAATCGTGGGGTACAATGTGCTGGTTTTATATACAATTTGAAATGTTTTTTATCAAACTGGTTAACCTTCACGGCATTGGAAACACATTCCCTAGTGCTACAGCTGAGTAATTCTTCTGACAGATCTGGGTGAAATCAATCAAAAGCCTAGATGCCATTAAGAACATGCATGATTCGTGGGAGGAGCTCAAGTCCGAAGAAGTTGATTCCAGCTCTCATGAATGAACTGAGGGGTTCAAGACTACTGAGGAGGAGGGAGCTGAAGATTTGTAAATAACAAGAGAATTAGCACTAGAAATTAAGCTTGTAGATCTGACGGAGTCACTGCAATCTCGTAATAAAACTAGAAAAGATGAGGAGTTGCTTATGAAAGAGCAAAGAAAATGGTTTCTTGAGCTGGAATCTATGCCTCGTGAAGATGCTGGGAACATTGTTGAAACAACAACAAAAGATTTAGGCTACTGCATAGACTTGATTGATAAAACAGCAGCAAAGTTTGAGAGGACTGACTGTAATTTTGCTGTGCTATCACAAAGCATCACACGTTACAGAGAAATCTTTCAAGAAAGGAACAACATGTGGCAAACGTCACAGTTGTCTTATTTTAAGAAATTCCCACAACTCCCTCCCCCACACCCAGCCCTCAGCAACCACTTGATCAGCCTCCACCAATAGTGAGGTAAGAGACTTTTCACCAGCAAAAAAAATGACTCCGTGAGGGCCGAGATTATGATCAGCTTTTTTTTTTTTTTTTTTTTTTTAGCAATAACACATTTTTAATTAAGGTATATACATTCTTTACAAAGAATATATGTATAAGTTACACATATCCAGTAAAGTAAACATAATATTTATATGCACTGGGAAAGCAAAACATTCACGTGATTTGCCTTACAGTGACATTTGCTTTATTGGGGTGTTCTGGAACCAAATGCGCCGTATCTCTGAGGTACACCCGTATCATCTTTTGATTTGTCTTATGGCTTCTCATTTTTGGATCTCATATCCATCTAAAAATGTGTATCACTGTATGTTGTAAAATAGGAAGCTAATGGTGTTTTCTCCAGTTGTGTAGCCAATTGTCTCCATCCCATGCATTTAAGGACCATTTCCTTCCAGGGTAATTTAGACTTGTTAATAAGGGTGGTTAAATTGCCCCTGACCTTTAAGGTGAGATTTAATGCCTCTTTTTAGCAGCAACTTCCAGGCTGTGGCAGATCTGTGTCTGAATGATGTTTAGTTTTCCCTAACCTCTGGCATTTGTGTGTCAGCTATTGTGCCGTGGTTTTCATCTAGCAGAATTTTGAAACAATTATTTTGTGTGTGGATCCAGGAAGTCCTTGGCATTGAGAATTTTTTAAATTCAAACTCAAGAGTGGAAAGGAGGCATGTAAATCTCTGCTAACAAATCCTCCAGGAGGAAGTATTTACTTTCTCTTTTACTTCAGATCTATAAAAAGAGTTGACTTACAATGACTTAATTGGAATAAATCTTGCCCTAATATTAGACTCATTTATATCTGTCACACGGAATTCTTACCTTTAGCTCCCCCAGGAACTTAAGGCTATTCCCTGTGACCAAATATTCTGGTCAAAAAAAATCCCTGTTTTGCTTTTGTCTTTAAATCTAGCCAGGTTTTCTCCCCCATACTTAAATTGAATAGTTGAAAGTTTGCCATAACTCTGGGGACTATTATGAAGTGTATTTTTCTAGAAAAGGAAAACAATACTTAGTGGTTAACTCCTGGTCATGTGGCGATTCTCAGAAAGACCTTCACCTTCTTGAAGAAGGGGGAATATCAGATCTTACAGCAACAGAAATAATAATAATTTTAAACAACTTAGATAGATAGGGTGTTGACTGTTTGACATAGCATTTAATTGATCAAAGATTTAAAAACTACTTCTTAAATAAATTCAGTTTGTTGCTCAAAAGCAAACAAAACTATCAAACTTTTAGGTCTCAGGATTCCTCGTGTCCTTAGAAAATCTAAAAACAGTTACTAATTTATTTCAAAACAACTAAGAGGATATTATAAATGTCTCACCACGAAAATAAGTGAGGTGATGGTTATGTTAGTTTCATTTAAACATTCTGCATTGTATATCAAATCATCCCGTTGTACTCCATAGATGTATAACAGTTATGATTTAATAAAAATTAAGTTAAAAATTAAAAAATAATAAACCCATCACTTTTTAACATAAACCATACTTAATGAAAAATAACTATATTTTCTTAAAAGAAAATGCATGGTTGGCCGTAGGCTTTACTATCTGGCTTAATGGAAGAACCTGGCTTCTCTTATCTACCCTACACTCAGTCTGGTTTAAAGGTACACACCAGGGGGACTTGGGAAAGCCCGATGACTTCATGTGGGAGATGGAGGGGGGAAAGGCAGGTGGCATGTAAGGAGAATTATGAAATTAGTTTTGACTAATGAACTCCCTGAAAAACTCTCGGGAATTTCCAGGGATCACATTTTAAGAAATACCTGCTTTTTAAAAGCCTTTATAACTTCTCAAACCGTATTATACACCGGCATTTGTTAAAAGGCAGATTCCCTGGGCCTCACAAATACAGATCCTTACTCAATAGATTGGGCATGTGGTTTACGCATCTGAATTTTTAATAAACGCCCTGTACTCTGGGAGACACTGTTACCTTACAACCTTCAGACAGTCTGTCCGGCCTCCCATATGAAGGCTGAGACGTATTTGTAGATCAGATGAGCTCCCACCTGCATGCGAGGTCCTAACCATGAGCAAGAAAACTTCCAGCTGCATATCTGGGCTTCCCCTTGGGAGAAGGGCACTACTGCCTCCATCCCGCCTGCATTTACTGAGCCCCTGCTACGTAGCAGGTCCTGTTACAGCTCTGGAAACCCAAAAGTGCTTGAGAGACAGTCACTGGCTGGAGGTGCTGGCAGTCCCATGGGGTACAGCACGCACAGCGGGAGAACAAGAGGGTGTCCTCAAAGCCCTCACTGTCAACCATCTCACAGAGGGTAGAGCTGCTCTGAGGGGCTCCTAAGGAATGAGCCTGGGGCGATGGGGAAAGCAGACCTCAGCTTGATACAGCACGGAGCCACTGCTCAAAAGGATGTGGACAACAGACAGAGTGTGGGGAATAGTTTGAACTGAATGATCACCGTCAGCCCTTTCAGCCGGACGTTCCATGACCTGGCCTGGGTACTGGGGTCTCATGAACTCCTTTCCTGCCACATGACTATTTTTTTGTGGTTATTTACATGTGCATAATCACCCTCTGGTTTTCATTGTAAGCCACCTCAATTTTTTCTAACTCAGAACTCAAAGTACACAATTGAAAGCACTTCATTAGTTCATATGCCCTTGAGGGCAGTGACTGTGTCTTATGCAGGACACTCCCCTTACCCACCTGCCCTCTTTACTACCCTCTCACCCTGTGCTCTGGCAGTATCCAGAGGACCTATTAGTGCTGAATAAAAGGCCTAATGAGTATGGAGTGTACAATACATTCTGTGGGTTTAAAAATAGTATATAACCCAATCTTGAACTCTGTCGGTATAGTTCACAGAGTGGACACCCCCCTCTTCCAACCCGGAGTCATAGGCTAAGCCCTGAGTGTTCAGTGATGCTGGGGGGGAGATGGCACCCCACTTTGTGAGCCCCTCCCTCCTACTCCATGCCTGGTTAGGTCCCTTGTGCCATCTTCCTCTCCTCCAGTCAATTCAACAGATAGAGAAGATAAAACACAGCTCCGTCGGAGCAAAGCAGCCTGGATGAGCATTAATTTCGGTGTGGTCTTGTTTACTCTGAAGGAGCCTCTTTGTGCTCACCGTCTGAATTCAATTAATCTGATCAGACAGGAAATTAGCAGCCAAAATTGCCTTTCTATTAGGTGGACATGACCGAACAGCATGTGCAGAGAAAGTATGACGGCTGCCCTAATTTCTCAAGTGTCATCTAATCAAAAGGGAAAAAAAAAAAGCAGAAAGAAACAAGAATGTCAATATTATCGCAGGCTACAGTGGCCCAGCCCTGCTGCTTCCCTTTATTTGAACACTGCTGTGTGGGGCAACCTGTGCATCAATTCCAGCATTTATTGGGTGCCTACTGTGTGCCAGGCTCTGTGCTGGGGAATGGAAGGTGTCAGGAGCAACTCAAAGTTCCTCACCCTCCAGAGCTAAAGGGACAGTGTGGCTGGGGGCAGGAGCAGACAAGGTCTCCGGATAGAAATAGAGTATACGTGTGTATAGGGAGCGCTAAGTGGGGTGAAGCAGGGCGGTAAGTTTGGCATTTATGGAGCTAGGATCAGGGAGGGCTCAGTGAGATGAC
>NW_003852442.1:1854421-1862695 GCF_000181295.1 Otolemur garnettii
AAATGAGCATATTTAACAAACTCTGATACCAGGGTGTGTGGGAACTGCAGCTTTAGGAGCTGGGGATCTTTTAATAAATTTACATAATCATTATTTATTTATTTATTTTTTTCAGTGCATTTGGCAAGTTTCACAAATAATTCTGTCCTGGGTGTGGAAATGTTTCTGAAGGGAAGGACAGATTTCCTTTCTTGAAGGAATACACTGCTTCGTGGGATAGATAGATATTAATCAGACAGGTTCCACGTGTAGTGAGGGCTTTCAGGAGGCATAGCGTAGAGAAATAGAGCCTGCACTGGAGTGTCCTGCCAGAGCGAAGAGCAGCCTCACTTGGTGTAGGAGCCAAATGAGTGGGAAGGAGGACATTCTAGCCAGAGGGAAGATCATTCATCAAGAGCCTCAGCTCAAGGGTAAGTCTCTGATCCACAAATTCTCCCATCAACAAGGACCTTCCAGAAGATTCCCTCTGCCTTTATCCTTGGCTGAAACCAGGCTTTCTCCTAAGGCCACCTTGCACAGCAGACCTGCTGTCACGGCAGCTTTTAAGCAGGTTGGGACATGACTGGAACCTCCTTTGTAGGGATGTTGGTGTTGTGCTGCAGAAGATGGCTTGGCCTGGGGACAGGCCCTACAGGATGGGCTTGAGGAGGCTGTTGTAAGGGAGCAGATAGAGGAAAGGGGCCAACCTCAAGTGAGGGATGGGGAGGAAAACTGGAAAGTGAGAGTAATCTGAGGCAAAATTCACATTGCCGCACATGGTGGCCCATACAGGCTAATGGTTTGCAGCAGTGGTTCTCCTGTAGTGACCCACAGGCTGTATTAAAGGGCATTGAGAACCACTGGTTTAGAGCTTTAAGGTCCTGTACATGGGGCTAGACAGCCAGGCTCTGTACAGACTGTTTGACCAATGCAGCTGCACCTCTCTGAGCCTCAGTTTTCCTATCTGTTGCATGAGGAGATAACTAAACCTGCCTTATACTACAGCTGTGAAAATAAAAACCCCAGCTCCCCAGCTCGGAAGTGCTCCTCCCCCAAAAACCACCAGAGATGAACGCCCGGTAGCTGAAATCACATCATTAAAACACATCTCTGCTTTTACACAGCCCTATGTGGCAGCTTTTAAATGGGCCACCCTGTAGGCTTCTTAAGAACTGACATTGTTTCAGGACCATTTTGCTTGATTTAAGAAGTGATGTGCACCAAAACTAGGGTGGAAACCTGTTTGGCGAATATTAGCTTTGTGGCAATTCCCCAAGACACGTGAGGAAGTTGTAAGTTTAAAGCCTGCAAATCAAGCACCAGCCACGGCACAGAGTGTGGCAATAGCACCAGGAATCTGGGTGTGTGAGCAACAGTGGCCCTTATTAACAACTGGAAATGGAAAAGTTGCTTTTCAGCAAACTCGCCGTTAGCTCTGATAGAGAAATCCACTTTTAAAATCCCCACACGGAGGAATGATCTGCACAGAATGGCCCTCACTTAAAGCTCCCAGGACCATTTAACAGATCAAATTTCCCCACGGCTTATCCTTTCCCACAATTTTTAAGGAAAGCTATTTAAGTGTGTCCTGTCCAATCCCCATGATTTGGGGGGAGTTTCTCCAGCTTAGGAAATCTTCAAGGACTGCGCAGACCTATTAACCCAAATGATCATGGTTTGCTGGGTGCCACCCCACAGGCTGGTGGACCAGTCAAGAGTGGAAAAGTGTGGTGATCTCTGCCCTGCAGTGGTGGAACATCTGTAACTCCACAAGAGCATGCACAATGTTTTTATGTCTTTAAAAATTCAAGTTTTAACACCCCTAGAAAAATGCTCATGTGGCATTAAGTTGTAAATATAAATATAGAATGGGTTGCTCCATGTGAGGCAAGAACTGGGTATTCCCTTTGCCCAGAGTGCTGTCCCCTTGGCCCAGCCGGCCATGCCATTTAGGGTTGCCCACACTTTACATGGAGGTATCAAGCATTTCTTATCAATTTCTACCCCTTGGCTTCTTAATACTTCACATCTCCTATCCCTGGGTCATAATACTTCATATCCCCTGTCCCTGGGTCATAATACTTCACATCCCCTGTCCCTGGGTCATATATTTGTATACTTTTAAAATTCACCTTCTGTCTCCCTCTCTAGAATACAGTTTCTTTATAGTTAGAGACTTTGCTTTATTGGCCACTGTATCCCCTATGCTTAGCCTAGACAGAAGTACTCCATAAATTTTTTGTTAAATAAATAAACAAGAAGCACTCAAATATTGGTTGAATGAATTATCTAAAAATCAATATGAAAATTAAGAGAGAAAATGGATGGGAAAGCACTTTGTAAACTCTAAGGCACACCACAAATGTTTATTACCATTATGATATGCGAGATGCATCAGATCAAAAGTAATTTCCAGTGACAAGAGCTTCACATGGATCACCTAGGTTTGCAGAGATTAATCCAGCTGAAGAGGCCTGAATGTAAATTATTTCCTCCCAATTGCAGAGGCACAGATGATTGGACAGAAGCATTTTTATTGGAATTGATTTGTACTTAATATTCACGAAAAATTTATTGCAGAATTTTTCTCTAATTATCCAAAGTAAACAATTCTGGTCAAATACTTTGCAAAGAAAGATAAAAGGCAGTTTCTATAAATAATGCTGGCTCATAAGTGCTGCATTTCCCTCAAACATTATGAATTATTTCTCTGTTTTCATTGAGAAACCAGCAAAATCATGGTTTCCAGAACTTGTGGTCTTGGATATGCACTTCATCCTTTTCTGGACAATTACTTCTTGGTACTACCTTTTTAATAGAAGCCCATTGTGTTGGATTGGGACGTAAACAGCAGCCATCATTTTATTGATCAACTCGCCTTGATGGGAAGAATCCAATTCAAGAAGGCTGCCAGTGTGGTCTTCCGGCAAGATAAGCTGTGCCGAGCACTCCTCTATAAGACTGACTCACTAAAACATCACTGGAAATACAGTTTAGTGAGAGCAGGTTTAGTTAACACAGTGCTGACCAGTCACAAGTTACCTAGTAACATGAATAGTTTCTATGTAAAGTTGCCGGTCAGCAATGTGTTAACATGGCAGCTGCTCCCTGCTCCATTTCTCCCAGTCTCAAGTCCCAGTTGTCCCAAATTCAGCCTGTTTTATTCTTCCTCCCCTTCCTCATCTCTCAGCTGCTTATAACATAGAATCACTTAGCACCTCTAACATCTTAATAGACTTCCTCCAGGAAGAGTGATGTGAGATTCAGCTGTACCATTTTTTCTTTAAGAAGCCACTGGGAATGGGATATAGAGTTCAGAGGACCATGTGTCAGTGGTTAATAATCAATGAACTGCATTCCACGAATAGAATTCTATTTGCTGAGGGGGAAGGAACTTGGGGCCCCTGATGGTAGAGACATGGTGACGTTCATGGTTGTATTTCTAGCACTTGGGGCCTGGTCACTGTAAGCACAGAGCAGATCATTATAGAAGGACTGTTTATAAATTCAAGGCTGGAGTTGAAGTCAGGAGAAGAAAGGAACGGTGAGAACAACCATAAGAGTTTCCCCTTTTGTTCTTGTGTGTGGGACTCACTTTCTCCTTTATAATAAACATTCAGCATTTTCTAAAGGATATCAGTTTGATATGACACCAAACTATGAGCCTGTCCAAGGTCTTCATAGCTGTAGCCAATCCTGTTTGCTTAACCCAAGTTCCTCAGTTCCAACCATCAACTCCTGCTTGGATCTGATGTCCCAGGAGCCTATAATTGTTTCCCTTCCAACTAGATAAAGCGTGTACCATTTGGTAATGCAAGTGAGTTGCTGTGTCTCCCACATCGTCTGGAGATGCTCTGCTCTCCATTGACCTGACTTTCAGATGGAACCAAAGAACAGACAACGGTTGATCCGTAACTTCAGGGTAATCCTTGATGAAATCTTAAAACCAACCATTAAAGACTAGGCCTGACGGATACCAGTCTAGGAGGTGTTTGTGAATTACTTTTCTCAGTGGTATGTGAGATTATTTTAGATGGTATGATGATGAATATTTGAGTTTTGTAGTTTATGTTAAAACAAGAGTATAATACAAAATCTATGTTTATATCTCTGTGTACATAGATATTGTAGAATTAGCATAAGGTGAGCTAGGCACCCAAAGAGAACAGAAATCACAAAGTCAGAAAGGGAATGATGGATGTTGGGGGAACAGCATTAATCCTTGTGCTAATCCCCACCCCTCACACCGTGGAACAGAGCAAACCCGTGGAGCAGATGACCCAGGTCAGGGCCTCCAGCTGCCTGGGTTGGTTCTGTGTGAATGAACCCTCTGTGGTTCTGCTGAGGGCCAGCCCCGAGTTCCCTCCAAGGGGTCAGGAGAAGTACAGGATGCTCCATCTGGTCAGGGCACTAATTTTAGGTGCTTCCCTTTTGTCTATTTTTAAAAAAATTGGTAGAGCTGGTTACAGAGCTTCCCTGAATCAGGGGCTTTGTTTACAGAAAACTTGTACAAAGAGTCGACTCACAGGCTGATCGAAATGAAACAGGTTAAGGGGAAAAATGTAAATTTTGCTTGTAAACGAAGGGAGGAAAGAAAGAAGGAGGGTGGGAGAAAAAAAGAAGAAACCCGGCATCTGCAGAAATGCATTTGGCACTAGGAAAAGAGGCAAATCTATAAATGTAAATGATGTGTAAATAATTCTTATCATGAGAAAACACGCCTGGGAGGATAGAAGATGACAGATAGCAACGTGTCTTGAAAAATATGAAGCACCCTCTAAACACGAGGAAGAATTAATAAGAGCTAAGTCTGCACCCGGGAGCACCTCCACGCATGCAGACGGGGGCTCCCTCACCCCTGGGTTCACACCTGCACTCGGGCGCCACGCACATGCCAGGGATGTACGTACATCTCTCCCCATGGATGCGACGTTGATGATTTATGCTCTTTACTTTGTGATTTTAAGATTTTACATTACACGGTGAGGGTAGCTTCATAAAGGAAGCTTCCCATCGTTGGGCAATGGCTGTAATTCTCAGATGCCAACACCAAACCCTCTTTCCTCGTGGGCATATTATTGTGGTGAAATGTGGTTTTACATCCCAAACTGTAAAACCTGAGTCTTTTGACTTCTCCACACAGAGCTGTTGCCTAAATATACATTTTATTCCACCCAAACACAGCGTGACAGGGCCATTTTAGCACTAAGAAAGTCATCAAACACTCATGTTATACTGTTTTAATTACAAGCTGCCCCCTTTTCAGGGTTATTTCAATAGATTATTGCCCTGCTGTGTCGCAGCATATAAAGAAACAGCAGTATCTCTTGCTGGTATATTGTGGAAATTAAAATTCTCAATACTACTTCCATAATTAATTTCCAAAGAGAAACCAGTTTAGTTTAATAAAGAGATTAATGAAAATGTTGCAGAAGATATATTTCTCAGGAGGTGTAGTACATTACTTTCTTATATTTGAAAATAATAGAACCAATTCAAAAGACTTAGTAAATCTAGTCTTAATCAATTCTGTTTAACTTAGCACAGAAATGCTTTTTAGGGGTTGTAAGAAAACAGGACAGACAAATCAGATCAGGTCATCCCTAAAGCATGGAAGGGATTGAATGGCTCTTCTGTGAACAGCTCCTCTGAATCTGTGCCTGTGTCTAGGACTTCGTGGAGAGGAGCAAAGCTAGGCTAGGAAAAGGGAAGTTAGTTAGAGGTCGGACAGGAGGTTACGGGACACTGCACTTGGGGTATCAGGTAAAGATGGTCAGTATGGGACATTATACGACCAAACCTACAACTACCACCACCTTCCATTATGGTTAAAACACCCCTGATTCTTTTATGCATGATGTTATACACATATTATTTCATTTATCCTTTGTAATCTCCCTAGGAGAAGTGTATTAGTGTATTAATATCATCAAATTCATTTTGGATATAAGGAAATCAAGGTCTAGAGAAAACAAGTTATTTTTCCAAGATCATCGTAAATTAAAAGAGCTGGGACACAAATTCAAAACTTATTCCAAATCCCATTTTTTTTCTTTTTTTTTTTTTTTTTTTTTGGTTTTTGGCTGGGGCTGGGTTTGAACCCACTACCTCCAGCATATGGGGCTGGCCCCACTCCTTTGAAGCGCTGCCCCAAATCCCATGTTTTTAATACATACCCCATTCCCTTTGTCAAGTGCCCATTCAAGATCCTCTGGGACAGACCCCTGCCTCCTACTGTATAAATCATGAAATGGAACTCTGGAGTAGGCATCAACCACAGCTGAGGTGGACTTGGAGGACTCAAGCTAAGAATATGATTCTTTGGGACAAGAATACAAAGAGAAGAGAGATAGTGCTCCTCACCCCTGGAATCACAAACAATGTGGAGACATAGAGCCAGGGTGTGTTGTGAAGAGAACAGAAACTGAAGCTATTCACAGGGCGGCAAATTCACTAAAGGCAGCCATCTTGGCCAATATGGCCCCAGGAAGCTTCCTGGTTCCAACAGACTTAGCCCTTTCATAGTTAGGACAAGGGTGGTCATGATTGGTGGCCATCTGTGACTAGCAAGCACTAGGCCACTAGAAGCCAAGAGCTCCTGTCCATATTTCCCCTGTAGACATTTTGAACAGGGGTGACCCGGGGATTCTTACTGGCCTAGAGAAGAGTTCCCACAACGTTGTGCCCTGCTGTGACACTTCCCATACCGTTCTAGTAACTGCTGAGAGATTCCCTTCTCCTACCAGAATGCATCTTCACATCCATACACCCCGAGGTCCACAGAAAGATGACCTGGCTGCATAATCACTATTTCAGAAAAGAAAAGCTGTGTGTCTTTTTATGATGTATACAGTACATCATAATACATTGTACATAATACAGTGCATCGTAATACATTCTATTAATATAATACTCTATGAAATTTTATGATAGAAATTGTGGGGACAGGCTCCATCCTGCCCTTTAGATCTTCTCAGGGGTCCTGAGAAGGGGACGTGTAAGATGGGGCGTGCCACCCAGTGAGTTCTCTGCAATGATGCTATGACAGGCTACGATACATCAGGTGAATTTCTAAGAAGCTTCGTGTTTTCAAAAGTTGGGATAGAAAATTTCTAATAGAAAAGTCATGACGTTGTTTTTCCATTTAAAATGTCAACAATAAAGGCATCTTTACAGGTATATTTCATTACTGAATGCTAACGCTAAGGAAATTGGCCACAGAATGGAAGGAAACAGATCTCCAGAAGTCTTTGATGACATTCCCATCTTTCTAGTCTGGGCTTGCCCTTGAAGTTGGCTTGTGGCAGAGTTTACTTCCAACAATGGAGAACCAGAGAATGCCCAGCAGAGCCAAAGAACTGGGTGATGAGCAGAGCAACTCCAGGGCCCTCTGGTGCTGTGCTGAGACACTAACTTCTTATGAGGGCATGCTCAGCCTCTATGGTTATTCCCAGCAGGAGGTCATGGAATAACAACCGCTCCTTAATTAGTCAACCATATCATGTCCAACTGAAAAATTTTGACAATTTTGAGAGTAGGAGGAATATTTACACATGGGAAAATGACTGAGACCAGGACGCTATGCACGTACTGAGATGGGTATTTCATTTGATGTCATTAATGCTCTAAAAAAAAGTACAAATGTATAGTTTTTATAACATAATTAACACATGATCTGAATTTTTTTATAATTCATATCACATAAATGAATTCACAGAGGAGAAAAAAAAAGCCTATCCGATTGTGTATCCTGACAGTTTGGAAACACCGGGGCAACTGTAGTGACAGCTGTTGTGCCTGCCCTGGCCTGCCTGCACCAACTGGCAAGTAGCGTCTCTGTGAAAACAACCAAGAGGTGCTAGACACGTCAGGCTGCACACAGCCCATGAGTAGTGTGACCATTCAGTTGGTCTCCTGCTTGCACTTCCATGGAACTTTCTGTCTCTCCTATATGTTGTGAAGGTTATATGTAACACGATGTGGACACCCATACATATGCTTGTATACACACATATCACTATGCTAATGTCAAGCTGCAGTGCAGTTATTTTTAATGTTTATATTATGATTATGCCATTTCTTGCTATCAGGGGTTTATTCTGGTCCTATTACTGCGTTAATATTGATGCGTGAATATGCACATATGCACACGTGTGTGTGTAGGTGTATATATATGAGGGTCCACTACATCTTCACACCAGTCATTTGGCCAAAGAAGCTATCCCCATCCAAACTTAGGGAGAAATCTTGATTAACCTGCCTTTCGTGGTCCTCTCATTTCCCTTGCCTGTGATT
>NW_003852442.1:1863119-1866359 GCF_000181295.1 Otolemur garnettii
TCATGGGCAGAGCTCTCACGGGCCTGATTGCATTTTAAAGGTCTTGCCTCGTAATACCATCACTATGGCAATAAAAATTCAACATGAGCCTTGGGACATTGAAATCATGGCAGAGATAGAAAGGGAGAGATGCCCGTCTTTCACTGTAACACTCAGCCGTGCAGCCATTCTGCAGACATGGAGAGAGTTAGCCTGAGGATGATCCAGCAGACCCCCAGTGACAAGCAGAAAGATGGAAAGAACTCTATCCTTGATGCTAGGGAGATGTTGAATTAACCAGCCCCAGAGCCTCCTATACCTTGAGGCTTTGTGTTTTGTGAGATGATAAATTTTCCTTACTGTTTACAATAGTTGGGGTCAGGTTTTCTATTCCTTGCCTCTGACGGCATTGTATCTGTGCGTGAGGCACGCAGTCTCTGTTACAGTTCTGGGCTTTACCAGTTCCTCCCCAACAAATCCCTAATGCTGAGAAGAAAAGTAAGGCTGGACGTCACTGGCAGATAAAGACGTCTATACAGACAATAGGATCCAGGGTGAGGGAGTGCACCGCTGCTGTCAGGACCACTCAGAGCAGGAATAGAAAGAGGAAATTGGCTGAGGCCTCGGCCAAGAGGTAGAGGTGCCCTGGGACACAGAGGGTGAGCGAAGACACTCCCACCTGAGACCAGGAACGGGGAGCGAAGCCTGGGCGTCACGGAGAATCGCTGAGAGGTGGAGGACTGCAGGAGAAAGTGCCCTTTGTCAGCCTTCATGAACAAGGTGAAAGCAGCCACGGTTTGCAATGTTTGCGCTGCTGGGAACTTTAATATTAGGAGATATCAGTTTAATGCTTGCCATGTACTTTTCCTTTATTTAGACCCCTCACCTTGAGTTAAGGGGCTGGGTGAAAGACAGAGTCTGCCATTGTTTGGTTATTACCAGGAGTACTGAGACGGGAGCCCAGGCCAGCAGAAGGGACTTTCTGAGGAACATGTGAATGAGCACACTGACGTGGATGTGGATGTTATAATTAGAATATGCAAGCGTCACTCAGGATGAATTCAGTTTTCATAATGACCACAACTTCAGTTAACTTTTCTGCCTCACTGGGGTAGAATTTACATAAATTAAAATGGACATTACAGAACATATATCCACGGAAGGAGCTGCAGCCCAGCTTGAGGTCAGCACTTACATCTAAGGAAACCTCTGTTCCTGAGTAGTGATTTCCCACAGGAAGGAGAAGGAAAGGTAAGCATTGAGGGAGTGTTGCTAGCACTGTCCTCCAAGGCAGAGTAACATGAATTGTTTCTTGCTGTGTGACCTTGGCAGGAGTTGATTTAGTTCCCTGAGCCTCAGTGCTCACATCTGTAAAATGGGGATGCCATTTGCAATTATAAGTTTAAGAATGGAGTAAGGTAACATATGTGTGAAGTGCCTGGAAAAGGGTCTAGCCCTTACCAGGCACAGCACACACTCCACATTCACTGTTACATGGGCAGTTGGGATGCTACACAGGCACTGGCTGGATTCTCACTCATGCAAGCCACCTATATGATTTGTTCAATGGTGTTCTCTTTAACAACCTGAGGGAATCCTATTTTGATTTGGGTACCACAGTTTCAGATTTTAGATCTTCCTCTATAATAAGACTTTTAAAAACTGGAGTATCTATAAACAATGAAGCTATATATCAAAATGTTGGTGGCAAAGACTAAAATAATAATATATCACCAGAGTGGATATAAGATGAAGTTGAAGACATTTATATAGAATTTTTGAAAAATATGTAAAAAGGAAGTGAAACATAAAATTAGATATTAAATTCGGCAATTCCCTCACCTACTGAAATGTGTCCACCTTAGATTTCTACAGCTGGCCAAACTTGCATGCCCAAAGGCAGTACAACGATTTTTTCAGGTGTGCAAAATATATAAGTGATGGAGAAGTCAACTAAAAGATAAGGGGTCTGGGGAAGAGGGGATTCAACCCGAGAGAGAGGCAAAGAGAATTCCCAGTTTGCTGACCAGTCAGGGTGATGAGTTAGAAGCCGGCTTAGAAGAGGAGGCTGGTGGGGGATACAGAGAATTCCAAAACAGAATAACAAACCAAACACAAGGAAACAGGTTGCATGGTATGTTCAAAGACCCTGGGAGGGGTTTTATGGTTCTGCCGGAATGTCTGGCGCAGAGTTTAATAGCAAATATAGAGAAAACTAAACAAAACAAAAAGATAGTGACTAACACCAGGAAAAAGAAAAATATTGACAATAAAGAAGATACTATCACAGCGGTATTCTCTATAAATTCTGTTTTCAGCAGATTCTCATAGCCATGGTAACATAAACCCAGAAGGCAGGTGGAAGGGGCGATAGATTGCGTGCATACTTTGGGAGCTAAATCTCCAGACCTGCAGAGTGAAGAAGTAAGTGTTTATAATGGGAAATTATTATACAGTAGTATCATGGTACTATCTGGCTCTTTTTCTATGACAGAAAAAAGATGAGTTGCCTTTAGGAAATACAAATTAGGAGTAGACACAGTAGACTACAAGCCATGAACATGATTGGGTGTTAATCATATAAATATATCTCTTCAATCAAAAATAACTTTAGTAGTAGTTTTATTAGTCTGAAATAATACATACACAGTATGTAATACATATAATACATACACAGTCTACATGCATGCTATAGGTACACATACTTACATATATGTATATATATTCTTTTTAGAATCAAATGCAAAGTTATATTTCAAAAAGCAATTGCCCAAACAAAGGTGGGAGAGTTACAGGCTGCTTAGAATTTACATAAAAATGACTGGAGAGTTCAAGCTGCCCATAAACTCAATGTGACCCAACAAAAAGTCTGGCATCTAAAGTGACAACCTGTCTTAAGTTCCTCCTGAGCAGCTGACATTTATAAAGAGGGGTCACACTGGATGGAGAAGACCCACCAAGGGCAGTGGGCAGCAGTCTGCGCCCTGTCTGCTGTCTCGCCATGAAGAGGGGGTCCCCGACTTACGATAATGGCTGTGTGTTGAGAAAAGGACATTGAGAAACAGAGGTTGGGGGTAGAGCTACAGGAGCTTGGGCAGTTCTATCTTAGAACCTTGAAAAAGGTCCAGGGAGATTGGGATCCTAACATTAGAAAAAAATTATTAAATTATTAAAGAGTTAAATGAGCCTCTGTATGAGAGACTTTCTGGGGTCTGCTTCATAATGTTTTTTTAAAAAATCTTTCTGCCATGGCAAGTATCA
>NW_003852442.1:1866483-1873578 GCF_000181295.1 Otolemur garnettii
CACCAATTAGCCAGGGGGATGAGAATACCAGAAAGGGGAGGCAGTCAAAAGCCTTAGTGGCGGGCACGATAGAATTTATGGCTTCATGAATTCTCTTCCGGGGCCAATCTGCATCCCGAAAATCCTATTTTAAGAGGCTATTTTTTCATATCAAACCATCCAGGGGAGGGTGTCTAGGAAGGAATCAAGAACATTCACATGAAGAATAGCCAAGGAATCTGTCCTCAATTATCTGAGCTCTGTCATGTGGAATGGCTGGTGTATCTCTGCATGTTTCAAGAGGAAGAAACAGGAGGAAATGGCTATTTTCTAAAAGGCAGATTTGAGTTCAATACAACACTACTGGCTTGATTTTCTGCAAATGAAAGGTTACTGTTATATATTCACTGATCCCAGAAAGGTTCTGAATGTTTGAGGAGAAACTGCACAACCAACTCAAGTAAAAGGACGTTGTGGGCATGAAGTTATAATAGTTGTTTTCTGCCTTTATCTCCTACCCGAGAGCTTATGAAGACACCTGTCTCACGGGATTGACAGAAAGATGGCTGGGTCTCATTAGAAGCCCTGACTCCTGTTTTTCTGGCAAAATCACACTCAGCCCATCCATCGTTTCCCTCCTCAGTTATTTATATCCTTGGTTAAGTTGTATTCATTTATTTAACAAAATGTCCCTGAGGACCAGACAGCATGCCAAGCTCTGAGATATCAAGCTGAAAAGAATATAATCCTATTTCCTGTTAGTCACATAGTCATTCTTAGGACCAAAAAAAAAAAAAAAAAAATCCTATCAATTTAGCTGGTTAGTTTGAAATATAATTATGCTAAAGCCTAATGAATTTAGACTAATTAACAAAAATCTTACTCCATTGATGGTACAAATAGACAACATAAAAATGATGGAAAAGAGCTTTTAAAACCATTGAAACCACCCCAAATATTTGAGACATCTGCAAAAGAAAAATTGTTGATATTTCTGTTACCAGTTATTCTAGTGTTTATTATAGCCATCTCATGAATTTCTTAGGAATCCCTAGAATGTTAACAATTTTTTTTCATTATTCCTTTATACATTTTTTCCTGCTTTAGATATTTCCTTTTTAATTCCAATAGTTCCTCCCAAGGTAAAAGAGGGGGACTTCAGTGAGAACATTCCCCTGGGTCTGCAACAAAATCCAGGTCTGGATTTTGAATGTGCAAAAACGTGTTTACACTTCCCAATGGCTCCCATGGTGTAATTAGAAACCCCCTAGGTGATTCACCTGGACCATACACTATTTGAAAGGAAGTGAAATTTCTTCTTTTCAAATAAAATGTCCCCCCAAGTCTGTCTTTACTGGCAATCATTTCAGGTGAGATGGCAAGAAAAGAGACTCCTCCAGCTTGCAGAGTCTTCTTGCACATCTGGTTACAATACACCCGTGTAATGTCCTCTCCCCACGGGTAAATCAAGAGACGTGGAGGCCCATTATCCACCGTGCAGTGTGGTCAAATTACACTTGTGGGGGGGGGGGTCACACGAAGCTAAACCTCACACCCAGGTCTCCAGGGGTGTGTGCTGTTACCCTGTCACGTTCAGATTATATGACTGAATATTAAAGAGGAATAAGCCGGTTGTGTGTCTTCCGCCTGGATATTTTGAGAAACTCCACAGCTATTAATCATTTGGTAACTTCTCACTGTGCCAGCGTGAGGACAGCTGTAACAGGTGACCTCAGACATGAACCCCCATGTTACTGCTAAATTAAAACCCGGTAGGCTGGAGTGACTCCGGAATGTGGCAGAACAAATCTGATTAGCAATGGAGGAATTCACACGTTTGTTATGAAGTTTATAAGGTTCAATTTGAGTGTCTCCCCCAAACCCAAAAGAGACTAGTTTTCAGAGGTACGGCAAGGAGGCAGGTGTCCCAGAACCTAACTTTCTGTCATCTGTGAAATGAGGAAAGTAGAGAAAAACATCACCACCTTGCAGGCTCAGCACATCAGACAGTGACATTTTGGATGGGATAATTTCTTTGTCCTGGGGGCCTGCCCTGGGCATCATGTCATGTCCAGCAGCATGGCTGGCCTCCACCCACCAGATGCCAGTAGCACAGCCAACCCAGTTGTGACAACCAAACTTGTGCCCAGACATTGCCAACTGTCCCTTGCAGGGCAAAACCATTCCCAGTTGAGAACAACTGGCTTAAAGGGGGATTAAGTTAACACAGCTATCAGGTGCTTGTCATCAAGTTGGCGCTCGGCAAAAGCACTGCCCTCCCCTCAAAGCCATTTAGATTTTCAACAACTCAGCATGCTGTTGCTGTGTCTGCCCACTCAGCACACACGCCCATTTGGATCATGATGGAGTCATGATGACCCTGTTGTAACACACAACAAAGACGACGTCAGACCTCTGACCGAAGCGGCCATTTGGACTCTCCCTGGAATTTTGTCTACTGTAGGGACCTGAGGTCTCATGGTGCTGGTTCAGTCCAATGGTCTCCCCCACTCCCTGTTACCAAGGCCCAGGGCTTGGCCCCTCCGTGGCCTCTCCAAGGCCTGGTTCAGCAGTTTCATCAGTTTCATTGTCATTCTTGGTTGATTTTTTTAGCTTCATCCGAGTGATTTTTAAACATTTTCAAAGGCATATTAGGTGGCATAAGCAGGCTCTAAAAGTGAGGTGATGGCCTTGAAGAAAAGAAAGGGCTGCGGATGGCTGCTTGGAACCCCAAGGATTCGCTATTGTGTTTTCTCTTCCTGCACCATTCAAAGTACGGTCAGCCCACCCCAGGCACCAGCAGCACTGGTTAGAGAGGGGGAATCTCAGCCCCTCCCAGACCTGCCAGGATCCCGGTGACTCAGACGCACCACGTTGTTGAAGCACCAACAGATAGACCTGAGTGGACTGTTCCCACAGGTTCCCTTGGCAGGAGGCTGGGCTGTACAGAACTGACTGTGCTGGGGAAGGTATAGGGAAACAGGAGAATTAGATACTAATAAAAATATTAATTCTTTCCAGAACACTGGACACCTTGCCCCACTCATTCCTGTCCCTCCACTTAAGTACTTTTGTAGAAATATGTTCTTAGCTAACATCTCGGATCAGGTTTTTTTAAACCACGTGTTACAATTCATTTTTAGATCATGGAATCAATTCACGGGTCATGACTAGCATTTTAAATAAGGGGGGGACAATAGAATTGAAACTAGAAACACCTGAGCAGTGGCTGTAAGATTTTGTTGTGTGTACATGAAAGTATTGGGGGGTGCAGGGTTACAATTTGAAACCTATTTTTTCTTGGGAGACCCTGTCAACGTTTTTGACCTTGACCAAAAGATGTCCCAAGAAAGAGCCACACAAGAATTTCTTTTGCTTCGTCTGCCTTTTAGTTATTAAAGTTATTCAAGAATCATGTTCCTTAGGATCTATGATGATCAATCCCAACTTCATCTGAGACTTTAGCGTCCCCAAGAAACCGGCTCTTTCATTGGAGAGGTGCTATGGATGCCAGTGCTGAAAACACATGACTGAGTGAGCTGTAGTGTAGGTCTCTTTGTCCCAGGGCTTAAGAATTAAGTTTTGCCCCAAGCTGAGCTCCCTCAGTCAGGGTGCAAGACTGAAAACGTTTCCACTGACTGCCTTGTCATAAGTGGGTGATGGCCGCTGCTCCTCCGCCTGGGCTCCGTGTGTAATCATGCCTTGCACATTCTTTCTTTTGAGGTATTTGTAAATTATTCCCCCAAACCGATGTATAAAAATGAATGTTCAGAACATCTTTGGCCACCCAAACAAGGGTGCTGATAAAGGGAGGTGGGTGTGAAGCCATGCCCAGGGTTTTTTCCCATGCTCAGAAGACAGACTCTCCAATCTGCATCCGTCAACCTTTACCAAAGACTCACCACATGCCCAGGGCTGGGTCAAGTGCCTTAGAAATTTCCCCAGTTTCATCCAGAGAAGCATCCAATGATATGAATACCAGATACTCAGTAGCTCCATCTCACAGATGAAAAACTGAGGCTCAGAGGCACTGGGCAGTTGTCTTGTCCATAAGATCTGGACCAACCTGACTTAGAGCTCATCCTCTAGCCACCGTGCCACCCTGTCCTCTTTCCCCTCCCACCACCCAAACCGCCGTGTCCGGGAGTAGGCATTTCCATCTCCCTGTCCAGCCACAGCTGCAACCAGGAGCAACATCATCCCCCTTCCCAGCAAGACACTCGAACACAAGCCGTGATGATGATGTCAGCCCATCACACAGCCCACAGCCCCCCTTTACAATCTTTTCTGGTTCCCTTAGTCTATGTATCACATGGAACAGGGCTCACCTTCTTCAAAGGGAGGAGAGGCTGTGATGTGGAATGAATCTCTCAGAAGTGGGATTTGACAGTGAATGAAAGGTTTATTCAAATGAGGACTGGTCATGTGTCTGTCATTTATAGCATTGCAAGGTGCTCTATGCCATTAACTTTTAATTAACTCAATTAGAGCAGAATGTCTGGCACCACAATGAGCACATATAAACACCCCTGCTGGTGGCACGTTAGATTAATGTCTGAACGGCGGGTTCTCTTTCTGCGTTAATGGGTTTGCCACCATGGCTCCCTTAATTGTCCCTGGCACCTAGGGGTTGGTCACACTGGAGACAAGCCAATGGTTCCAGTGCACATTCACCATCAAAAGCCACGAAGCAGACAGAACGCCATGCACTAGATCCTTCCCAGACTAGTGTTCCCTCACCCTGGTCAGCAGGAACGATGGTCTTCCCAGCGCTAAGGCCTGACTGGCATTTGTTTTTATTCTAGTCTAGTCACTGACACTGGCTAACTGTCACCAGATAGCTTTCAGTCTAATTTTTATTGGGTACATGAAGAAGGCGTGAAATTTACTAGGTGCAGAATACAAATGTCTTAACACAATAACTAAGAAAATGCCGTGAAGGTTATGTTGATCAGTTGGATGAAGCATTTCAGATTGTGTGTGAAACCAGCACATTGGACCCCATGATCGCATTAACGTACACAGCTATGATTTAATAAAAGAGATAATAATAATAGTCGGGAACCAGGACTGTTAAAGCTTGCCACTTTCAATAGGGTGTTGCAGTTCCAAAAAAGTTATACCTTTTTTGGCTCATTCAGCTAAAAATATTTGGGATAAAAAATGTTTTTTTGGGAGTAGTCGGACTTTGGCTGTAGACCTGTGCTTTTCAGCTAAGTCAGCATTGTCACTTATCTTAATGAACGCTGTTACTATGGATCATTCTCTAAGTCAAAAACAGCCCCCAAATATCCACCAGTTTGTGCCGATTACCAAGGCCCAGCTTAATTTATCAGCTCCTACATTAAAACAGAGTATGCAGTGGTAACTCTCTGCGATGACCAGCGTCACCTGTGTGTGGCCTCTCTGCAGTTGGTCTTCCTATCAAATTCACAGACTTACCTTTCCCAAAATGTTTTCTTTGGTAAATTTCTTACATCACAGATCTGCCATTGGGAAACTGGGATTGACAAAGTTTCTCAGACGCCCCAAAGCTGACGGGGACGGGGAAGAGGAGACCAACACCGGGGACCTTGCCTGTGCCATCTGCTTCAATACGCCTTATATTAGTTTCTTATCCTCTTATTTTATCTTTTAGTAAAAAAAGGGGAAAAAAAAGAAAGAAAAGAGAGATGGGATCTACAGTTCCACTCAATCAGCAGCCCACTGGGCTTCTGTGAATTTGTCAAGCTCGCCGCTGTGTCCCCTCCTCTCAGCCTTTGGATATTCTATGCATTGTCCACGAATCCTCATTTACTTTTCTCCTGCTCCCCCTAACCCCCCGAGTTAGAAGAATCAAATGCGACTTGCTTAGCCTTCCTCCACCCTCAGTCCTAACAAGGACACCCCAGTCTGTCTTCCTGTGGCGCCTGTACCTTCCCTTCAGAATCACTCATCACACATTCAGCATTTCCTTCTCTACCAGATAGCAAGTCCCGCCTTGAGCCTCCCCCACAGCACACAGGCTCTATGCTTGTAGGGAGGATGGAAAGTGAGGAAGCATGGTCTACATGGGGGCATCGCTGCTTTACAAGGGCAGAGCCAGGCTGCAGGTCTCTGACGGGCTCAGGAGGATCTGGGGATCCCCTGCGTTGCAGGTGCCTATAAAACTGTTTCTCTTAAAAGTGTGAAAGGCTGTCCCTCATGTCCTCACGACCTCCTAGAGCTGAGTTGACAACACTTAAAATGAAAGGAATGTTGATCCTGATGATCTCAGATAATTAATTTCTCATAAATACGCAATTAATTTTGAAAACATCACTTAGGCTGAGCTAATTTATACATACCTATTTAGTCCTCAACAGCCCTAGGAGGTTGAGTCTATATCAAATCCTCTTAAATTTGACCATAATCAAGGTGCCAACCCCCTCTTTTCTGTACCTACTGTGCACCTAGCTCCCTGCTGGGTATTTTACCAACATTGTCTCATGTGATCTTCAGAGTAACCTCTCTATGAAACGTGAGTTCATATCCTCATTCTGTAGATAAGGAGACCAAGAAGCTATGTAGCCCCCTCAGTCAGGAAGAGGCGGAGTTGGGACTGAACCCAGTCCTGCCCACACCATGGTGCTCCTTTACTACAAATATTAAAAATAGCACAACCCAAGTCACCCTGCACGCTGTCCTCATCCAGCTATCAGCCTGGGGAATAATGAACTAGATACCAACAGGGTGATTTTCAGGGTTGGGGAGCTAAGGTTTGGGCCAGCACAGGCTTTGCAGTGGGAACCAGTCTGGAGCAGGCAGGTGACCAGGTTTTCTTGCTGGGCATCATGGCAGGGACTTTCCAGTGTGGTGTAAATGCCAAATCTCTGAATATGCTCATGAAGATATTTCCCCGTATTTAAGAGGCTTAAATGTCTTTTATCTGTGGGAAATCCATTTTCCGCATGTGTTTCTAATTTTCTAATGCAAATACAGGCACGCACCTTGCAACCAGCCCTGGTTCAAAGCTGGGGAGAGGGGCAGGAGGCCTGGCAGTCTCAGGCATCCCTCCACTTCTCTTCTCATTGTAAAGCCACCATCCTGGCCGCATAGCCCATGCTGAGAAAGTCATAATGTGCCCAGATTCTGCAC
>NW_003852442.1:1874303-1891075 GCF_000181295.1 Otolemur garnettii
AAGTGGTTTCTGATTCTTAGGTCTAAAGACATTCCACACATTAGTCTTCCAAGAAGCCCCTTGGCACTGTGAACTTGGAATTCCATTTCAAATATGGAACTTGAAACCGTCTACCAGATAGTAGGCAGTGAGCCATGAGCAACACACGCTTTGTTATACATCACATACACGTAGTAGCCTGGGGGCACAGTTGTGGTTCCCATTTCCCAGGTGGGAAGGCTAAGATTCAAAAAAGCATAATAGTAATTTGCACCGGATGCCGTGATGAACAACCGGCTGAGCTGGCTGTGAACCCCCAATGCCAAAGGCAGCCGGCTTCCTTCCATACGTCAGAGTTTCCCTGAGTTTTGTGTCTCTTAATTCCATCTTTGAAAGGAGTGTTGAGTGTCCCCTCCTTCTCTCAGAAGTGCTGATCAAATCATAAGCCACTCATTTTTGTGGGTTCAGGGTATTGCTTTTACCCAAGATTCATTCTGGACACACCGTTATTACTGCAAAGGGTTGGGTGAGCCGATGTTCACTGTATCTGTGGGCACTGTCTGTTCACGCGCATGTCCACGTGAACTGGTGCAGTATGCAGTGCACACGGCCCTCTAGTTATGCTCACGTGCTGCAGCTGTGAACACAGAATGGCAAGTCGATGTGAAAGTCACGGTAATGATAGCTAAGAGAGCACCTGTATGCCAGGTTCTGTTCTAAACGTGACCTGCGTCTTAACTCACATGACCTTAAGGGCATTTGGAGGACAGTAGCCTGGTCTGTCAACCCAAGACAAAATGACCTAGGAGGGCAACATGGCTTCCAAAGCCCAGTGAAGGGCTGAGCACTGCCTGAGGCTGATGGCTCACCACGTCCTGGGCTCAGCTGGGCTTTGTGTTCTCAGACCTGCCCCATCGCTGAAGGTATCCTGTAACTAACCTTCTTGGTTCTCTTGATGTGAACACACCCACCTCACCTTGGACATGGACAGCCTCTCACTTTGACCAGGATGACTGACTGGGAAGAAGCCCAGGTTGCTAAATCAGCATTCCAGGGTCACATTCATGCAACACTCTGAGCTTTATGTGCTGAGTCCATCCCAGACCTAACTACTGTTGGGCACACCATCCTGGCAACAGCAGAGGGCAAGCCCCCTGCCCACAAACCCACACCTCTCAAAGGAAGCCTTTTATAGAAACATAGGAGAAAACAACCCAGCTTAAAGGATTTTGATACCAAAAATACAACTTCCTAAAACTAAATTAAGCCTGATTTGGAGCTTTTCCCTAGTTTATTTGAGGAAAGCAACAGCCATCTTCACAAGAGTTACAATTTCTACTTCCACAGTGTGCTTTGTGCCAGGTGCTGTGCTGGGGGCTCAACGCGTCCCACTTGCATTCTCTTACTCTTGTCTGAGCTGGGTCTAATCACCAGATCCATTCTCTGAGTTAAGGTCAACCACTCAAGGACAGAGGTGGGATTTGAAAACAAGTTGCTCTGCTTTCTGATCCTACTATGTTAATGGTGGACTTTTTACCCAGGGCACTGTTGACTTTTGGGGCCAGGTAATTCTTTCCTGGGGGGAGGGGCTGTGCTGTGCATTGCAGAGTGCCGAGCAGCAGTCCTATATGTTAGATCTCAACCGCACCCCTCCCAAGTCATGACAATCACAAGCGTCTCCAGAGAGGACCACATGTCCTTCAAAGGGATCTGCACCCTTCATCCCAGATTGGGCCTTGACTTTCCACCAGGGCTGAGATCATATCCATCCCATACCTGCCGGTAAGATCTGACTTGCTCAACCTCGGTCTCTAGCCATTCTTAGCCCAAGAACAGAAAATAGGACTCACTTTAGGAACAGGTATACTCCTAAAATGTTTTTCATGAGCACAAGGATATAATGCTTTTAAGATTATCATCCTTGGTTAATAAAATCTTATTTTCCCCATTTGCATTCATTAGGAAGTTATGGCCATGATTATATTAACTATAATATCCTAATAAATTCTTGCCTAAAGATGTAGCAAACACATCAAAAGAAATTAGCCTCTCTCTTCAAATTTTAAAAATGCCACTCACAGCCTAAAATAAAAATGTACTGGGGCGGCATGGGTGGGGGGGGCTCCTAAGCATGCTTAGCACAACAGCTTGAGGATGTCTAAGGAAAGATCTAAATGTTGGGATATTGTCAGAGCTTAAAAATCCAATGTTCCCCCTGGACCAGTCAATGCAGGACACTTGGGCCTACAAAGATCTTTACAGGGATTAGGAAGAGGCATTCCCTGGGGGGGTGGGTGGGGGGAGATACCAATTTAAGTTTTAGAAAGCTCAGCTTGGTAAGGGGAAGGTGTCTTTGTGTAAAGAAGAATGTTTACTGCTTCTAGCTAGACCTAGACTTTGTGCCTCCGCCAGGTGACTTTGAGGGGTACCCTGATTCTACCAGAATGTTGCAAAGTCGTCACCTGCCAGCAAGTTGTGGTCCCCAAGGTGGAAAGACACGGTCTTCCTTCCCCAGTCCAGCTGTCTAGATCTCAGTGACCTCACAAATAAGGCCTGAGTCAATTGCTACAATTTGGTCCCACACCCTACTTACTTCCCCTTGATGTTCAGAGTTCAGACAACTCCTGGTTGGACCCACCAAAGTTAGAACAGAAGAGACAGAGGTCCCCTGGGGGGTGTGACTGGGAACCTCAGCTTTGGAGATGGACCATCCAGAACCAATTCCGGCCTCACCACTTCGGTGGGTGACTGAGCAAATCCCTTAACCAGTAAAAGCCTCAGTTTCTTCCCCTGTAAAATGGGAACAATGCCAGAATTCCCCTACACATTTCTTACAAGGATTAAATGCAATAATTTATATAAAATACTCAGCATGATGATCAGTACTTGGTAAAACACACAAAAGAATGGAGCTATTATTACTTTCTTCATTAAACTTCCTATTTTGAGGTAATTGTAGATTCACATGCAGTTGTAAGAAATAACACAGAGAGGACCCATGTAACTTATCCCTAGTTTCTCCCAAAGGCAACATCCAGAAAAACTACAAATCCCGAGTAGGATACAATTAAAATGCAGAGGATTCCACCAGCACCAGCAGGATCCCATGCTGTTATTTTTATTATCCACCAAAGTCAGCAGTGGCCGAATATATTGGGATGTTTGGCCTGGGGGCTGTGGGGCAGTAAAATATCACTTACCACATCACAGAGATGAGAAACCATACTGTAAAAGTCTCTTTCCCCAGTTTTTAAATAGATAATACTTCCTTATAATTTAATACACCTGTTTCAACACTGTCAGTGAAACACATGTTACCACGTTTGCATAACAATGTTACTGATTTTGCAACAAAGAACTGAAGTCAGTTCCATATCCCTTGAAGACAGAAAGAGCACAGCTTAGAGTACCATTCTATAAATAGACTCCTAAACACAGACAGGAGTTAGAAAAGTTTCTAACCTGTTTGGAATCCCCAGCAGCCCCTGCAAAGGCTTAGAATAAATCCCAAGTCATAAGCTTTGAGACCCTTTCCTCTTGGAATTATTCACAAACCAGTATTGTCTTTCTTGCTACACTTCTACCGCGTGGCCACCTCTCAAATTCTTGATTCCTCCAAGGTTGCTGGGGTCTCTGAACTGTTGCCTTGATCTGACACATCTCACTGTGCACCTCCACGTGGCTGCTTTCACAGGAGCACTTGGTTCTCTGCTCAGATGCCTTTCTTGTCTCCTCAGCCCTGTTCAGGCAGAGCCCCTGACTGCAGGATTCCGTATCACCTCCTTTCACTTTCCTCCTGCCGCTCACCATTCCCTGAAGTTTTGGTTGTATTTGGCTCCTTTTTGATCCTGCGTCTTTGCTAACTAGAATGCAAACCATAAAAGCAGAGACCCTGCCCATCGCCTTCATCCTTTATTCTCAACACTGGGGAGAGTGGCTGGTATGAATCAGGCAGTCTTTGAATATTTGTTAAATTAATAAACAAAAAAGTAACAGGGAAAGAAGATGACATTTCAAATGTGCATGAAAAATGGATCAATGAGTTTTTTGTTTTGTTTTGGTGATGATGGAAATCTTAATAGTTCTTTCTTCAGGTTTATAGAAAAGCTAACCTAGACCAAAATCATTTCACATCTTAAATACAGTGATAATTTACAATTACTATCATTCTAACACCCAACGACATGGTCATGGTCTAAAGGTCTTGGCACTCAAGGTCTGGGTAACTCAAGTTAATCTGAGATCTCGTAGGCCCCTATTGCAATTGTTATGCCCTTTGGCTAATATCAGCAATGCTATTTTAGAGAGACTGTTACCAAAACGTCTGTAGAAAGAACTTGAAGAAGTTCAAATGTCATTGGGCCAACTTGAAGAAGTTCAAATGTCATTGGGACAACAGACGTTGTCATCCAAACAGGAAACTAGACCTGCTACATGAACACTTTTTGTGGATGATCTTTAATACTAATTTCTAAATTTCCAAATACTATTTGTTCCAAGAATAAAAAATATTTAAAATCCGATCCATGACAATTTCCAGAACCATTGTCCTGAAATAGGCATTATTTAGAGGCAGAGATATCCCTATCTGGATAAAATACCCCCAGCCAGGTTTCTAACACAGATTTACCTAAATGGCATGGGCCTTTTCTCAGACATGTGGTGCTGAGTCTTTCCTTGCTGCGGGTTGATTTACCCCCACAAGCGTCCATTTGATTAACTTGTAAATCAGACAGAATGATGGCACCTCTCTCATAAGATTGTTGGGGATTAAATGAGATAAATTGGTGAAGCTTTAATGCAGTGCTGCAAGCAGACTATGGTAAAGCCATTGCTAATCAGACAGAGCATTATGTTTGGTGAGGACAGTGACCTGAGGTTAAGTGTTTAACCACCAGCTCTCTGAAAAAGTGAAAATCAGCTTGGTTTACAGGGTTTGTACTTCCCCATCAGCCACAGCTGATGTCCAGCTATAACAGACAATCATCTCATGAGAACTGGCCTGAGCAGGCTCCAGCACAACCACCACTGTGTTAAAGGACACTGTGGTTTGGTCAATAAATGTCAAAAACTTGCAAGAGAGAATCAAATTTTGGCAATTGCTCGGTGGAAACTAAGATCAAGGTTTAACACCAAGTAACTGGTGAGTTGGTGTGTTAATTGTTGGGCTCTACTCAAAATCATTCCTAGAGTCAGGTGAGAAACTACAATTTACAGTTTAGTCCTTGATACAAAAAAACAGGGTGAGGGGTTACAGACCCAAGGAATGAAATATATTAGAAGTTTCCTTGCTAAAATTAAGGGCACAGGATAAATGTTGAGTTCAGTTTTTGGATACATCAAAGAGAAGATGGCCGACATTCACTGGGGATGATTTATATGGGCTGCTGACAACATTGAATTCTAGGGGACGGCTCTGAGTCAGACTGGGCGATTCCCTGCACAGAGTGACGGGGTGAACTATCCATGGGTGTCATTAAGATTGACAAGAGACAGGATGGGGAGGAAAGAAAGGGAAGAAACTTGGGAAAGTCTCAGTTTAAGATTAGTAGGAAAAGAGTTCATGAATATTTTGGGAGGAAATGAATTCTGAGAAGCAAAGTGGGGAGTGGAATGTTAGTGTCACAGAAACCAAGAGCGAAGAGATTTGCTGCAGTGTATATATGTGCTTGATCTACCGACCTGCTGACGACTCTTCAGCCTTACTTTCATTTTAAGTCATTTATCTCTTGCACGTCCCGCCCCTGAGGTCCAGTTTGCCTTCTCGACCCCCCCTTTCTACTCTCTCTAGCCAACAGTCTGGGGTTTCTAGGACTCCAGCAATTGCACCTGGACAGATATAGCAAAAGGAAAGACCCTTGCACGTGGGTGGCATTTAAAGAACAGCATCTCTCTCTCCAGAATAATCTGTCCTGTGGAAGCGTGTTTTATTATTTGCTGTGCCTCACAAGCTGGCGTCCAGAGGATGCAGGTGTCTTGGTCTCTGGGTCCAATATTAAAGTGCTTTTCGGTTTTCCCATTGAAAGGATTTTGAATTACAGGTGGGATGGACCCCGGAATGATGATATGCCATTCCTATATCTATGACTAAGTGTAAAATAGACCACATCATTAAAAGTGGTATAAATAATAATTCCTCATTTCCCCCCAGGTTTCGTAAAAAATACAGAATTATCACAGTAGAAAATAACTAATAAGCCACATGCTTAGAGATGATTTAGTGGGTGTGGGTGTTATCTGGTTCTGAATCACACATACTGTGAGCAGATGTTTCAGCACACCGGACACTGCCCATTTTGTTTTAAATAAAAACGACGACAGTATGGGCTCATCTTCAGGCTGCTCAGAGTGTAACAGAAAGGAGAGTAACTGGATTATGACACAAGTGTGTGATTGGTGCTATCTTGAAGCACACACAGCCATTAAATCTGCTTCTCACATTTCCTGCTCATCACAGCTCAGCCACGGAGGTTTACTTCTGGAAGCTTGTTCTCCCCGAGACTCTAAGTAAATTATCCACATCTTCTATCCCCTCCCCTCCCCATAGCCCCTTCTAGTGGGCCTACATTAAATGACCTGCTAAAACTTTGTCTCTCCCTTGTTCAAAACTGTGTCTGTGAACTGGTTCTTCCCTCCTTTCTGGGATGGCATAGACGGAAATGATCACCAATGAATCCATATGTTCCCCCAGTCTAGGGCTACATGCCTGACCCAAACCCTCCTACATTCTCACCGCTGCCTCGAAGTGTAATGAGACAGCCTTCCTGGCTCATCCACCTGGGCTCTGAAGCCATCCCAGCTCCCCATCAGAGAGGGGCATGCAAAGTCAGTGAGGAGAGGAGTGCATTCGGGAATAATGTGCAGCTCGGCATGGCGGGAGCAGAAGGGAAGGAAAATTGAACAAGATAACAGATGGCAGAGTCCTGTGTGGACTCATCCTCAAGTCAGTGGAGAAACATCGATGGTTTCAGCAAGGGAGGGATCAGCTCCCGTGCTCAGCCTCTGGCAGCAACCTGGCAGGAGAGCAAATGCAGGGCCTCAAAGCCAAAGAGTCGTTGCACCTGTTCAGGTGAATCCAACAATAATCAGAACTAAGAAAGTGGTGCTAAAAATGGAACCATGTCTGAAATATTTCATAGCTCAGAACAATAGAAAGTGGTGATTTCTTCTAAAATACGTATTCTAGGAGGGGGAAAGAAACAGTGAAGATGCGTGAACGGTGCAGAAATGTAGAGAGGGGGAGGAATGCTGGGGCAAAGGTAGGATTAAGAGGTTACAGAATCCCAGGGAGGGCAGAAGTCAGCAGAGCAGAAAATCGAAATGAGGCTGCTGATGAGGTTAAGATTAGGAATGGGATGTTTGCAAATGCAAATGGAAGGAACAGTCGGGAAAGAAAATAACCAAGAACGCTTCTGACAGGGGAAAAACGATAATTTACTAACCGAAAAATACCGAGCCTTGTTCAAGTTTTCACATAGAAATTCCCACAGGTCAATTCTTAAGGCTCCCCACTTGGAAATATTATTGGAAACCAGCTTCCTGTTTTATCAGTGATTTCAACCTGGAGAAAGGAGAAATTCTAATCCAAATGCATAACTAAACAGCAACCTATTCTGAGGTTTTCACCTTAACAATAAATAAGAACTAATTCTGGTTGGGACCCAAACCTTCCTGGTGGCACAAGAAATAAGAATTTGATTTAGTTTTTAATAGCTGAAAATACATTTAAATTATATCTCAAAGTGTAAGCTCTAACACTGGCTAATGTTTCCTGCATGGAGAAAGGATTTGAATTTACATTTCAAATAAAAAAGCTAATTATTTACTTAACAGGTAACCCCTTGATTATAGGGATGTAAAGATCACATCTATTAATGCTAAGTCTGGATAGATTTACATTCCAAAGGAGGCCAGTTTGGCTTCAGCGCTTTTTTATTGGGTACCTCTGATCAGAGTCTGAGACATTCCTTAAATTTAGCAATTATCTGTCAGTGCTGGTGTGTAAAGAAAAAGACTTCAATTTTAAAATTGTCCTTTTTGGCTATGGATGTTCTCAGCATTTGATTTTAAGTTAAATAGGATAGATGTCATCCCCCACCTCCAAAAAGGGAAAACTTCTTGGAGTTGTTTCCTGCAAAGCCAAAGTCTCCTGAGAGGTTCTGCCAGTGGTTGCAGGGAGCCCGCCTGGTTACATCAGTCTGGGCTCTTAGAGTCCAGAGGTAAAGAAATCAGTTTAGTTTTAGTTATTGCAGGTTTTTCAAAATTATCTGATTATGGAAATATGATTTTGGTCTTGCTTCTGGCACAGGGTACCGAAAAGCGCTTATATGGCAGATATGAGACAGCTGCCCCTCAAAGGCCAGCCTGCCAGGTTGGCTGTTGGCTTTTGTTGGAACTTGGATTTGGAAGGGTTTCTACTATTTTCTAACTGGTAAGAGTGGCTCCCTGGGCCTAAACTGTGCCAATATATACGGTTTATGCTGAACACCTGCTTTCCTTCTAGGAGTCAGGGATTTTGGTGCATGTCAGGCCGAGGGTGCCTGTGTGACCAGCCCTGAACAGAAGCTCTGAGCACTGAGACTGCAGTGAGCCCCCCAGCAGACAGCAGTTTACACCTGCTGTCCCAACTTGCTGCAAGGGGGATTAAGAGTGTCCTGTGTGGCTCCCCTGAGAGAGCACCTCTGATGCTTGGGCCTGGTTTCTCCTGGACATCACCCACGTGCCTTCCCTGTGCTGATCATGCCCAGATTCCTTTCACTGTAACAAGTCTTAGCAATGAACACAACTCTATGCTGAGTCCATGAATCTTTCTAGCAAATCACTAAGCCTGAAGGTGGGTTGGGGACCACTAACACACAGAGCATTTGTCAATAGTCTGCCAGAATGAAGGTTTCAAGGACATATGTAGAGAAACACTGCCCGACACCATAGATCTATTGGGAGGAGGAATGTTAAATGCTGAACACAGGGTCTGGCAGATCAGATGGGACCTGTCAGGAGCAGGCATTAGTACTGTTACTCCAGCGTTCTTACTACTGATAATATCATTTTCGGAAAACGGGAGCTTTCTTTGCCACAATCTTGAATCTCTGCCAGGCAACATATATGCTGCTTTACACACAGTAACCACCTGCTGGATGTTTGTTGAATGAATTCTGAAGCCTTTATTTACATAGTGCTGTGCCAACATGGCCCATTTAAAGCATGCAGCCACAGCCCTCTGGGAGCTCACAAATCTACAGTAAACACCATCAGTAAAGACAGAGCTGAAGATGAAAATGCAGACAGAAAGTTTGGCAAAATGAATGGATGCCGAACAAAAAGAGTGGTCAATATGCCTTCCCCAGGCAGAAAGCTCGACACACACAGATGTGAGGGTGGACTTCAGAAGTCCCCATTTCTAGAGATGTAACCTATGTGGTTCCATGACAGCCTTTTCTGCAAAGCGGGTAAGCCCATGTGGGAGAGGACTTCATTGTTAAGGAAGAAGAACATGCTTGAAATGGTGATGTTACCTTTCAAAATAATTCCAAATCTAAGCCTGGATATGGTGGATAACCTGGATGCTGCATAAAGAGCTTATTCAATAAGCTTCTTATTCCAGGAAAGTTTCACTTTCACTGAGGCTAAGGTCTCGTATACTCACTGACCATGAGTATAATAACCTATTATTCCAGCTTGCTCTGGACAAGACTGGCTTACAGCTGTAGTCCTGACCTAAATATTAATAAGGTTTTTTCACTCCCCAATGTCCCCTAGATTTGGACAATAAATGCATTCTATGATGACCATAGGTTGAATCCTATGAAGCCAAGAGGGACACAGATTGCCAACTGGACCCCCCAGGCTGGTGGACACAGGTGGAGCCTTATCTATGAGTGATAGACGCTCCTGAAACACCAGGCAGCTCATGAACCTGACATGAGGCCGCTCCTTGGAGGTGCGTTGTGTGGAGGTTATATATTCAGTGGTTAACGACAGCCTGGACACTAGAGCTGGACAGCAGGGCTCAAATACTGGCTCTACCAAATCCTTGCCATGTCTTGGGTAAGCTACTTAACCCCCAGTGCCTCAATTTCCTCAATATTTGAAAAAAGAAAATACAAACATTTGTCTCATTGGGTTCTTATGAAAAGTGAGAAAAGATATCTGAATAGTATTTGGCACATGGTTTGTGCCTGGAAATGTTAACAGTATTTGAAGACACTTCCCTCTGAGCCAGGGAAAGTGAGAATTCAGTTTGGTCAGGGCCTATGTATGAATGGTATCCTGGTCTGTGCCCCAAGACAGAGGCTGTCAACTGGCTCTAGTTCTCCGCTCAGTGCAGTCTGGAGGTAGCTCAGAGTCTTCTTCAACATGGATCTCCAAGAAGGTAATCCTCTAAAACACTTTCTGGAAATTCTCCCAAGTGTCATCACTTTCTCTGAGACAGAAATTCAGTCTATTCTGTGGGGATCTTGTCTTCTCCTGACCTAACTCCCGGAGGCCGCTGTGAATCTCATGAGAGACACTGATGGGCTTGTTCTGCACCACCCTCTGCAGTAACCTACAAGTCCTGCCCATTCTGACTGAGCCATTCTACCCTTTCCAAATACACTTGATTTAGAAAACCTTGCTTTATGATTATATTGGCTATAACGCAGATGATTTTGGGAAAAGACTCTTTTAGTGCTAGAAGATGACCACTCCATGTATCTAATGGCATTTCCACATGACACAGGATACGTCCCAACATTCTTCTGGGTCCTGTTCCTCCCACTCATCTCCACTTTAGTAAATGCCAATCTGTTCTTCTTTCTTCCTTTCTCTCTCTCTCTCTCTCTCTCTTTCTTTCTTTCTTTCAAAGTCCTGGAGTTCTCACACTATCTGACCTAAAAGCATACTGTTAAGTGACAATAATAAAAACTGTGTGTGCTGACATAAAGATGGAGATCTAGTGTAACAGGACAGAGAGCCTATAAATAAATCTTTATGTACATAGCCAAGACGTTTTCAACATGGGAGCTGAGGATACACAAAAGGACAAGGACAGTGTCTTCAATAAATGGTTCTGGGAAAACCAGATATCTACATGCAAAATGTGAAGTTGGACCCTTACCTTATATCATATAAAAAATTAACTTAAGATGGATTAAAGACTTGAGTGTTAGACCTAAAAATATAAAAGTACTAGAATAAAAAAATACAGATAAAACTTGAAGACATTGGACTGTACAACGATTTCTTGGATTTGAAACTAAAAGCATAGGCAACCAAGTAAAAATAGACAAATGGGGCTGCATCAAACTTACAAACTGTGTAAGGAAAGAAAAAAATCGTAAGAATGTGGATGAGAGAAATCAGAGAAAATATTATAAATCATACATATGATAAGAGGTTAATATTCAAAATAGATATAGAACCTCTACAAATGAACAACAACCCTCCCCACACACATAACCTAAGAATGGGTAAAGAATTTGCACGGACAATTCTCTAAGAAAGTTGTACCAATGAGTAGTGAGGATAGGAAAATACGCCAAACATCACTCAGCGTAAAAGAAATGTGAATCAGAACCACGGTGAAGCATCACCTCCCACACTTACTAGGGTGATCACTATCAACGGAACAGAAAGTAGTAAGTGTCGTCAAGATGCGGATGAACTGGAGCCCTAATCTATGTTGGTGAGAATGTACAATGGTGAAAGCCACTGTGAAAAACAATATGGAGGTTCCTCAAAAAGTTCAAAATAGAATTACCACACCATCCACCAATCCCACTTTGGTTACCCACCTGACAATTTAAGGATTTCAAAGGGATGTTTGCCCACCCGTGTTCATTGAGGTGTAATTCACAATAGCCAACAGGAGGAAGCAAATCGAATGTCTCCCAGCAGACGACTGGATGAAGGAAACATGGCACACGTACAATGGAATATTATTTGGTCTTAAAAAAGGATTTCCCACCATAGGTGAAGACATGGTGAACCCCAGGATCGTTATCCTAGGCCAGATAAGCCAGTCATGAGAGGACAAATACTGTAGCATTCTACTCATGTGAAATACTTAACATGGACAAGTTAGTAGAACCAGAAAGTAAGACGATGGTTGCTCATATCTGGGGGCGGGGAGGAGAAGAGAGGAAGCATTAGTGTTTAATGGGTAGACCTTCAGTTTTGCAAATTGAAGAATTTCTAGGGACTTATTACACAACAAGGTGAATGTCCTTAACAGCTGTGAACTGCACACTTCACGATAGTTAAGCTGGGCATGGTGATGCATGTCCACAGTCCCAGCTACTCGGGTCCTGAGATGGGGTCTGACTCAGGTCAGAGGACACTCAGGCATCTTGCTGGACACCCACCCATGTGGCTCTTGTTCCCTGCAGGTGTCTCTACAATTTACAACCTCCACTTTCATCAGAACTCTGTTTAGGTGTCTCCTCTTCAGAAAGGCCAGCACTGTAGGGTAAGCCTCAGCCCTCATTTCTTATCCTCTGGTCCTGATTCATTTTACTCAGGGGACTTTCTCAGCTGCTGCCTGCTCTCCTGCTGGACGTTCCCTGAGGGCAGGAACTCTGATTTGTTCCTGCTTCCTAGTATCCTGAATAGCGCTGGGCAAATAGCAGGAGTTAGGTCGTGTCTGTTGAATTAATGAGTGAAGGAAGCAGAGTAGAGCAGGTGGAAAGGGCAAGCTCACTTCTAGAACAAAAGAGCTCAAAGGAAGACGTGAGCTGACCTCAGAATCTTGCAGAAAGGTTTTTGGTTAAATGCAGCCTCAGAGATTAGCCAGCATGATGTACCCCAAGCTTGGCGGGTAGCAAAATAAGAGCTTCCTGGAGTTGCAGTGTTGAAGAGAGGCATGTGAATCTCACCAAGACCATGGCTCCTCTGGGAGATTAAAAAATTATTAATTGCTTTCAGTACATAATGTGTGTTCAGAAAGGGCTTTCCCCTCGCCAGCTGTGACACAGTGGCCGGGCGGTAGATCACGGACTTCATTTCCTCCTGCCATTCATCTTCTTTATTTCCAACTTGAGGAACTAACCCTGCTGCTCTCCCTTTGCTGTGATAACTTATAACTGAACTACTGCTGATCTCCCGCGTTAATGAAACCTCACTTTATTTCTCTTAAGAATGACACAGCAGAGCTGTTCACAGCAAGTGTGACAAGATGGGAGCTGTATTTAGAGCGGGGAGTGAAGCACCAGCCTCCAGGCCCACATGGAGACTTGGCTTCTTAACGTTCCTCGGGAATGTAATTGCGAAGCCAGCAAGAGACGGGGGTGAGGGGGGCGGGGACGACGTGGCTACACTGGACCCATTTCTCAGGTCAAGAGAGATGGCGCATTTCAAGCTCTGCCTCTCCTGTTAGCCCGGAGATGAGGAGAAGGATGTACACGACCCTTCCACTCAAAGCAGAACTTAGTCTGTGCCAGAACAAGCTCTCCATGACTTGGAGACAACTTCACATAGAATGGAGAAGGAGGCATTTAAGAATAAAAGCTTGATGCCATCATATGCAGAGACTAGATGAACATACAGTTTGTCTGAAAGATTTAGGTCCTTTGATGCCTGAGATGACAGAGACCAAGAGCTCTCCAGTCCAGCCCAGAACCTACCTAGAACCAACCTAGGCAAGAAAGAGACCAGGAGACTCACTCACATGATCATGTGTTCTCCTAGGATTTCAGATTCTACAAAACATCCCATCTCAACGAAGACCAAAATAGTTTGTATTTAATGGACCAGGTTATAGGAAAACAAGATCCATTCCTCAGTAACTGGGACTCCAAGGCAAAGAAGTGCAACGCAGCAGTGGCTGATGGACTTGGGCACTGGGAGCCTGCATGTGACTCCCCATGCCACCACCTGCCTCTGATGCTGAGCATAGCTGCTTGACCTCCTGGGGTCTCCTTTCTTCAAAGCAGCACTGTATATATATATGGCTGGATAGTCACAATCAGGAAATACAAATGATGTTTATGGAGCACTTACTGGTTGCCCAGTCCTGTGCTCTTAACACGCGATCTCCTTTGTCTTGACAAGAGCTGTGGGGAGCAGAGTCTCTCATTCGCAGGTTAAACAGCTTGTCCCGAATGACGTAGCTCAGGAGAGACCAAGTTAGAATGTCATAATAGTAAAATGTAGGCCTGTGTCCTCAGGTGGGAAACCTGTGGCCTTCTGATTTCAAGGTGATTCTTTTTTAAGCACCCAAGGGGCAAGAAAAGCTTCCTCTCTCTCTGATGCGCCCCTTTCAATAAACGAATTTGTTCTGTAAAATTTGGATCCAGTCGAAGCCTGCACTGAAGGACCTAGAAGCCAAATGTGCCTTAAGGTGGCAGGTTCCCCACCCAGTCCCTTACTTTATGCCACAGGTAAAGGACCCTGAAAGGTGACTTGGTGACTCACTTCTGTCTTGGGAGCAAAGACATAAACGTGGGTCATCTGGCCAGAGTCATTGGCATCACCGTAGTGTGGCTGTCGGCTCAGTGCCCTGCTGTGGTGAGCACACCCTGCTCCTCTCTCAGTGTCCCCTCTTGTTCAGAGCACCTCTGTGGGCTACAATCCCCTTGAACTTGGTTCACGTGCAAGTCACCTGTGCTGTGGGGAGGAAGGCAGCAGGACACCCCTCCTGCCCCCTCCTGCCCCCTCTGCCTCGCCCTCTCTCCCCACTGGTCCTCACACTTGGGATTTCCTGCTCTGTCACTCTGGCCTCCCTCACCTTTTTATGTTCCATGATTTTTAAATTGAGGGAAAATTCACATAAAATGAACCATTTTAATGTGCCATCTAGTGCATTCATGATTGCACACAATCATCCACTCTACTTGGTGTTTAAATATTTCTACCACCCCAGGCCTGCTCAGCATTCACTCCCCCTCCTGCCACTCTCGGGCTTGTGTTTCTGTGGATTCACTCACTCCGCACCTTCACATAAACGGGACCATGTAGGATGCCTCCTTTCCTATCTGGCTTCATTCAGCATGACATCTTTGGGGTTCACCCAGGCCGTGGCCCAGATCAGCACCTCCTTCCTTCTTACAGCCGCATGACGTTCCATCGTATGGCTGCGCTAACACGTGTATACCCAGTCACCAGTTGTTAGACCCCTTTACCTCTCAACTTACTGAAACAACAGGAAGTGTTAGTGACCTACTGCAGGAACGGGGACAGGTAAGCCAGAATCCGTTCCCAGAAGTGTCTTTCCCGAATAACCATGTCAGGAAGGCGTTATGAGCACCAGCCAGGCCTTTCCGGGCCAACCATTTCTCTCTGGTTTTACTAATTGCATTTTTTCTCACCTACATTATACAAAGCGTGATGTCTGTAATGGTTAATGCTTCTTATAGGGTAATATTTTTAAAAGATTTGCTTTCTTTAAAGTGTACATATTGGCTTACACACATTTCTTGACTATAGGTCTTCAAAAATGTCTTTACGGCATGAATGTGCATTGTAAATTTTAATGAAGCAATGGTAGTTTTCAATGTTTCCCAAATGTGCCTGACAGAGCACAGAACTCCGGCATCTCTCAGTTGTTGCCAGAAGCGGTTGGGAAAAGCTATTCCATATTAACGTCTAAATCCTTTTCAGGTCCATACAGTGGGGAGGAGGAGGGGGAGCTCATCCACCATCTTTAGAGGTTGGAATGCTTCTGCCAGGCTTAAAATAGGCGCACTTGGAATCATAAGTTAAATATCTTAAATGCATTGAAATGCAAATTATTTCTGAATTAATCATATAAGCTATATAAAGCATCATGAGTTTGAATTGCAGTCAAATGGTAACAACTCATAACTTATAACACAATATCCACTTGAAAATATCCTAATCTTTTAGCACTTCATAGCACACAAGTTTGAGGATCTCAAAGGCAGTGAGTCATAAAGAGAAGAGAGTCTTTGAGAAATGCACTTTCCCCCACATATCCTATCCTCAGTATATGGATTAATACTTAACATGTAATCTGCTTAAGTGTGCCGTAGAGTTGGAAATTGTGTTTCTGAATAATATCTACATAATTTTCAATAAAAATAAACTTGCCGTAAATTATCTCGATCTTAAGGTATCAAAGACAAATGGCCTCTGCTGGAATTAGTTCTCCCTCAGGAATAAGAAAATGGAATTTGTCTTCGGCAATGAAAAAAAAATTTTTTTAAATGCCACAAAATAAAAAATGATCATTGTTGAATTCTGCTAGAACCGTATCACCTGATGCCTCTCAGAATTTGGACAGTGGTGTAGGTGGGGCACTGGCCTAATGGAGCCCTGGCAGGCCAAGATTCAAGTTCAAGTCTGGTCAGTGAAGCACGGCTGGGTTAGATGAAGGCCCACAAGGTATGGCTTTCAAAGCTCACAGCAGTGCTGTTCAGTGGGTTTTATTATTCTTATTATACACCAGGGTTTCTCAGCAGTGACACTACTGGCACTTGGGGATGGATCATTCCTTGGGGTGGGGACTGCCCTATGCATTGTGGGGTGTTAAGAGACATCCCAGCCTCAACCGAGGCATGTCTCTAACCCAGTTGTAATAACCAAGAATGTTTCCAGGCACTGCTGACTGTCTCTCATAAGCCAATTTGAAAACTACTGGCTTACAGTGAACACACCAAGTATTTAAATGACGAGTGACAGGGCCAGTGTGAGGAGCTTGGGCTGTGGTGGGGAGGGAGTGGGTTGGTCACGTGGTTCTTCCACTATCAGCCATGTAACCTTCCTGACACTTCCCTAAGCTTAGTTTTTACCATATGAACAAGAGACAAAAACAATCTCTACCTTCAATGTTCTAAGGAGGATAAGGCCAGGGCTGG
>NW_003852442.1:1891268-1893903 GCF_000181295.1 Otolemur garnettii
TATTTGGATCTGAGTTCAAGGCACTTCCCTCCACTGATGTTCCCTGAGGAATCAACACCCCATCAGGTCACCCCTGCCTCTCCGTGGACAGAAGGGCCTCAGGGTAGGTTGCTATTTGGGGGCCACCTCTCGGTGAGCAACTGAAGTAGCTCTGAGCCTGAAACTGCCCTAAACACCAATGAAAATCCCATGTCCTGCCATTCCCTGACACCTACTCATCCTGAAGAAAATGGTCCTCACAAAGGAGCTAGGTGATATTGAAGGGAGAGAAATGGGGAGGTTGTCAAAGAGTCTAGGACACTCCCATCATGCTAGGAAAACATATCAGACAAACCAGCTTTGCCTCAAACTGCCTGACCCTTGAGAGAGAGGGTTGCAGCGTTGCCCTGGGGGACGATGGAAGTGTCTTCTCCCTCTGGTTGTCCATTACTGGAGCCAGCAGAAGAGGAAGCCCCTTGCACACATTGCTGGTCACAAAACATTCCAGAGGCGACTATAGCTAGGGACAAAGGTTAGGATCACTGTGTGGCCTTGGGCACGTCCCTAACCCACTCTGGGTCTCCATTCAGCTCATCTGTAAAAGGGGTGTGATGGTAGGCAGACTAAGGGCCCCCAAGGATGCCTGGAGCCCAAGAATGTGCTATGAAAATGTAAAGAGGAATTAATGTTACAAATAGGCACAATTTAAAATAACCAGCTTATCCTGGATGACCCACGTGGGCACAATGTAATCATGAGGGTTGTTATGAAGGAAAGAGACTGGGAAGTGAGAACAAGAATGACGTCAGGGACTCTGCCCACTGTGGATAACTGCAGGCACCCTGAGCCAAGGAGCACAGGCGGCCTCTGGAAGTGGGAAAGTCAAGGGGGAAGCTTCTCTCTTGAGCCTCTGGAGGAGCCAGCTCGGCTGACAGCCTGGTCTAGCCCAATGAGACGGTGTTGGAGCTCTGACCTATGGAACCGTAGGATAACAAATAGCCTGTAGTGGTCAATTTTGTCCAAAATAAGAGACTAATACTCATCGTATCCAAGCAAAGATTTGTGCAGTGGTGTCTAAGGACCAGCAAACCCACAAATAGCTGGGCGTTGTGGTGGGCGCCTATAGTCCCAGCTACTTAGGAGGCTGAGGCAGGAGGGATTTGAGGTTGCTGTGAGCTATAATAGCAAAGCACTCTACAGAGAGCAACAAAGTGACAATCTGTCTCAAAAAAAAATTACAGTTTTCCCTTGTCTCAGAGCCCAGATGTCATGGGCCAGCCCCAAATAATCCCCCAACACACACACTCACTGTGGCATTCCAAGATTGTCTCCTCTGCTTGATGCCCTGTAAGGCAGTTTCCTAGAAATCAGCTCAGATTTGGGAATGGGGAGTCAAGGGGGGGTGAGTGTGTTTAGGTTGGACACCCAGGAACATTCAGATCTAGTCCCATGCCAACTTGCGGGTGGCATCAGCTGGGGAAAGCTGCCCAGGCAGTCCTCTTGTGTCTGCTCTTTGAGCTAACACATACACTTTGGAAACATATTTCTTTTAGTGGGGAGCTAAAACAGCCTTGCTCATTACCAGAGCCTCGCGTTAACAGGAAGAAACCCTGCACAGGAGCTAAGGTGTCTTCAGTAGAGTTCACAATTAGGCTGTGGGCTGAAAAGTCAAAAGGAATAGAAAACAAATCCATGGCTGGCCCTGAAAAGCCCATCACTCAGTTTTCTGAGACTTTAAGACCACCTGGCCAAGACTTCTCCTTTGGGCCTACCACCCTTAACTGTGCTATCCCCCGGTATTAGTGACCAGCTGAAGAAGGCATGGTCAACCTCAGTGGAGCACAGGGCTCTTTTCCCCTCCTGGCATCCTACTGTCTGTCCAGCAGCACCAACCCAGTCTCAGAATGTTTTAGGCACTGATCCCTCATTTAATGAGGATGTGACCCCTCAGTCTGCTTTCACTGTCCCAGCTCCAGAGTGTCTGGTCTGACACACTGAACAAGGCTGTTTTGGCCCCATTTGCAGGGCACAAACACCCAGGAGTTACAAAGTACAAGCAGGCCCAACATGGGGACCACCCGTCTTCCCAACATGGAACCAGAGAAGGTGGACTTCAGACTTTGCATAATAGGATCCTGCAGGCAAATATCTGCACCTTCAGAAACAAGAAAAACAGTATGGAAATGAACTTTTGGTACCTAGCGCTTCACTGAGAGGAAAGATAAGCTTTCCCCACAATACAGACCTTAAAGCTGATACCAATCAAAGGAATTAACAGCTCACGGCTCTGACCAACTGTGTTTAATAAATAATTTTGACATAGCCCACTGATAAACCCCTGTAAGAGAAAAAGAACTGAAATTTGAAATTTTAAAAAAGAATATTTACTTGGCCTGGAGATTGAGCCAGACTGAATGGGCAGGACCAGGCAGTGCAGAAAACGCATTTAGAATAAAGAAAGGTTTTCTGGTTTCCTGTGTCTAGAAGGAAACGTAAAGGCTGAGCTCCAGGAAGGTTTTATCTTTTATCTCTTTTCCCCAGGGCCTGGGAGGTAGTGGGTTCTCAACAAATGAACGCATTTTTGAATTAATTTCCATTGCATGACTATTTGAATATTATTGTTGACTTGCTCAAATATATCTTATCTCCCTGAAAT
>NW_003852442.1:1894188-1920172 GCF_000181295.1 Otolemur garnettii
CCTGCAACATCCACATCTGATCGTGGCACTTTTCAGCCCCAAATCCTCCACCACCTGTCCCTGCCACCACAGGGGCATTACGTCTAAGCTCATTCCTTAGCAGATGTGTCCCACCTTCAGCAGTCAGGAGCTGCATTTCCCCCGAGGTGTCACAAGCTCTTTCTTCTGTCCCCTCTCTTCAGAGTGACTGTCTGCCCTGTCTAGCTCCCCACCACCTGCTCGCTCCTCATTCTTGAGCATCGGCTTTGACCTCTTGTCCTCTGGAGGCCCACTCCTGTCCCCTGACCAGTGTCGTCACCTGTCCAGCCCCAGCAAGACCGTGAGCACCACCAGCAGGCTGTCTCTTGTTGCAGTGCCCAAGAGGCAAACCCGGACTGACCATTCACACCTGATGAATACTGAGTGGACAGACCAGGAGCTATTTCAGACCTCTAAGTTGCCAACCCCGGGGCTGGGTGCCCACAGAGCAGAGAAACTGACAGGTGCTCTGTAGCATCCCACAACCTACTAGATGCCATTGTGACAGCCATTTCCAGATGTCCCCTAGAATAGCTTGACATGAGGGACTGGTTTTATGGAAGACAACTTTTCCAAGAGGGGAGAGAGGACTAGGCAGAGCTCAGGCAGTGATGCAAGGGATGGGGGATGGCTGGCGGCTGTAAACACAGATGAAGCCTCTTTGCTGTATTGCCTGCTGTTCACCCCCTGCTGTGAAGCCAGTTTGTAAGTTTCATGGAAGACCATTTTTCCGTGAAGATAATTTTTTTCATAGGGAGGAACATAGGGTGGGGGCAGGAGCACGGGGTGGAGGGGTACAGCGCTGCAGCCCGGCTCCTAACAGCTCCTACGCGACCATTCTGTCTACTATGAGTCAGCCCCAGAAGACAGACAGGCATATTCCAGGTGAGATATGGGGCTGCTGAAGGGCAGGTAACCTGCTTTCACTAGGGAGAGGCTGGCCAGCAATGGATGATGACGTGTGTGAACTAAAACGAAATCTTAAGCCCCCAGCCTAGTGAATGGACCCCAGAAATACCCTAAAGCAAGCTGTGAGAGGGGAGGTCAGACATGCCTGGGCACGCCACTCTCCCTTCTTAGAGATCCCCTTGGTAAGGTCATGCCAGACACAGCTTAAGGCACACCTGCAGGTCATCAGTTTACTGAACAGGTCACTTGAGTCTGGGTACACGTCTGATTTGTCTTTGATTAACACATCCTTAAGTTGAAACATTCCAGACCTGTAGACAGAGCTTTATTTCTTTAACCAGTTACAAATCAACGAATCTTTAAAGCCCCCTATAACCCACATTTCCCTGCTTTGAGATGTCCCACCTTGTTGGGCCCAACCAACGTATACCTTTATTGATTTATGAGTTTGCAGTTAATTCCTGTCTCCCTGACATGGCTGAAACCAACTGTACCCCAGCAGAGCAGGGCCACTTACTCAAGGCTTCGTGGGCATGGTTACCCCCACAATGTCAGTTTAGAATAAACACCTTCAAATTATTTTACAGAGTTTGAGTTCTCTTCCATTGATTGATGCCTGGGTCACATTTGCACATCTCCCCTGATCACAGGGACCTGGGCTTCTGACCTGCTCCAGGGGAGCTCGGCCTCCATCAGGGGTCTTATTCTCCACATATTTCCTGAGGGCTCCAAGGCTGGCTTCACAAGGGTCCCCACCAATGTCACTTCCACACCACCTCCCAATGGCTGCTGCTTCCTTATTGGAGCCCCTGGAGGGAAATCTCCACCATGATACACCCCTAAGGACCTGTGTTTCCCACAGCCACACTGCTGCGAGTGTCTGCGTGTGTGGCAGGGGGGCAGGGAGGGGCTCTTTCCAACTGTGTAGCCCCTGTCCCCTGGTCGCATGGCCATAGTGCTTAAACCCAGACTCTTACCCAGTCTTTTGTGATCAGTTTAACTGGCTTCTGGATCTCACCTTCAATCTTGCAGAGTATCTCAAGAAAATATATTTTCAATCATTTTCTGCTCTCGAACCCAAGGATGGCAACCCCACTTTGAGGTGCCAGAGCCGGGACGGCCTGCCCCATCTTCCCTTTGGTTTCTCACTCTTCCTGGTCTGTGCCCCTCACAGACTCCTCCCTTCTTAGCACATTTTTACTAAAACAAAAAAATTATCTTTATGCATATTGAGGAGAGCAAACACATGGGTAGTGGGTGGTGGGAGCCAGATTGGACCCCCTATCTGCATTTTCAGGTTCTGGTCCCAGAGGGGTCAGCCACGAGGCTTGTTACTGAGGGATAAACATTGGAACTAGGTTGAGTGCTGGGAGCCTGAGCAGATGTCCAAGTATTTAACTTGTTCTTCTTTGTCAATTCAGTGGGTTCGATGAAATGTGCCTAAAGGCTCTTCCAGTTCTGATGTATTGTAATATTTCAGAACCTTGGGGAAAAAAAAAAAAAAAAGAACACCGCCAGGCCACGTGAAGCCGCAGCTGTGATGAAGCAGACTTGGTTGCAGTTAGACAATGGAAGTAGAAAATTCACCCATCACATCACTGATTTATTCCAGGACTGTGTGCTGAGTCCTAAGTGTGGGCCAGGTGCCTGGGAGTGCAAGGCCTGGTGTGGGGGCGGGGCGGCGAGAATTAAGGTTCTCCCTCCTGCCGAGATTCAAGCTGAACCTCTTCGGAGGAGTTTGTGCTAATGAAGTTCAGAGAAATATGTTTCCATAGCCCTGAGTGAGGAAGCAGCTTTGCTTAGTGGACCAAATAAGTAATCAGTTGGCAGTGACTTGGCGGTCTAATCCGAGGACGTGGCTGCCCAGTGACGTCGCTCAACCTCTTCAGGCCTCAGTTTCACCGGCTGCACCTGGCAGATAAGGCCAGGTTGCAGAGTGAAGTGCTTGTGGGTGTGAGGAGCTGAGCTGTAAAGAGCCAGGTGGAGCTGCTGCGACCAAACCTTCAACTGCTCATCTCTAAAGCAGTCAGGAGACCACCATGCATTTGTTCATAAATTTCTGTTTCTCTGCAACCCTATTTTTAAGTGCTTGTTGTGTTAAGGGACATCAGAAAGTAGAGAGCTTCAGATATTTGCTCACAGTTAAGCAGTGTTGGAGGGAACAAAGATCTTTGATTTTTTACTATCATGTGTTAGAAACTGTTAGGTTATCTCTTGAAATTCACACAAATTTTCCGCCTTGGCACTGTTATCCCAACTCCTAGTTATGAATAAACTGGGGAGAGATGAGGTATATTAACCCAGTGGTTCTCAGACTTGGCTTCATAGTGGAGATGCCTGGAGAGCTTTATAAACGTACAGGTACTTGGTCACACTTCAGGATACGTGGATTTAATTGGCCTGAGGTGCAGCTGGCCTGAGCATCAGGGTTTTCAAAGCCCCCTAGGTAATTCTTGTGCAGCAAAGCTCAAGGTCACAGATGTAATCAGGCAGGAAACCTAGTTCTGCTGACCCCAGGGCCAACTTCCTCCTATTAGGAATTATCTCGGCTTGTACCAGCTCCAATCTTCTGAAGACATCTTTATCTCTGACCTAAAAGATTAGCTTCTGAGGAACAAGCAAGCTGTAATGAGTAACATGGCATTTAAGAGTCATCCAGGGTGTAGGCCGGATGGAGTAGATTTGATGGGTTCTCAGGATCCATTAATAAAACCAAAACAAGGCAGCTTGGGAGAGTTTGGGCCAGAGGTAGAGGGCTTGCAAATGGCACAGCACAGGTAAGTTACCCGGGCAGAACTGCAGTGAAGTAGGTTCAAAAGTCACCTTGGTCCAGGCAAGTTAATGCATCAGGTCAGCTGCAATGGTGTGGTACTCAGGAGGCAAACTTCACCTGGATGGCTTGCTGAACATGAGCTTGTAAGACCTACCCCCAAGTTTCTGACCCACCCAACTCTGGGAAGTGGCCTGAGTACTTTGATTTCTAACAAGTCCTCAGGTGACCCAGCTGGTCTGGAGTCACACTCTGACAACTGTCCAGTTAGACAATGCCCTTTCATAGAGCACGCCTGACATCCAAACATGTAACTCCCAGCCGGTGCCTTCCACCTGCTTTCACCTCCATTGTGCCTGCCGGGAGCTTAACTTACAAGGCTGATCTGTGACTGGATGGTTCCCAATTCTGGGACATTTACCGAGTGATCGGGCTGAGAACTACCCACTTACCAACATCTCACTTACTAACTTCTAACACCATTAGGAGATGATACTGTAATCTTATTTTCCTTCCAGAAAGGAGATAACTTGCCAAAGCGACATTGTATTAGGACAAACCATGAAACTGCTGATGTTCACCTTCTTTTCCACCTATAAAAACGGCAATTTCATAGGGCTCATCTGCGAGCAGAGTCCAGACTCTAATCTCAGCGTCTTTGACCCCAGAGTGCAGGCTTTTAACTCCAGTTCTTTGTTCCCTCCCACTCAGGGCCCTTTCCTAGGCTACATGTGTGTTCCTGAGGGACGGGATCAAGATGATGAGAGAAATTAGGATCATAGGTTTCAAACCACACTCTCCCTAGTGTGAACAGGTTACCTGCCCTTGAATAGCCATTTTCTCACTTGGAATAAAATTGTACTTGTGACATGGCTGATGTCGTAGGTGACGACAGGCACCCTGACCCCCTGACTAGTTGACTTTCCCGTACTGAAGAGCCTGGGAAACTAAAAACTATGTTGGCCCACCTGTCTTGCAGCTAGAACCCGGCACATAATCCGCCCCTTCCTGCAGACGCGCCAGCTCGGGATGTGATGGAAGTGAGAGGCACAGGCAGCAGCTGTGTTTTGCAGATCGGAGGTTCCAGAAGGCACGTGGCAGAGTCACCTGGTTCTTCTGGGAAGCCACAGCACACCTGCTACATCCAGTTCTGAGCACCAGAGCAAAGTGGTGGGAAGAGGCTGCAGCAGTGTTGGCTTCTTGCTTGGTTTGAATGCATGTCCCCTTCATAATTCATGTTGAATTTCATTGTCAACGCATTGGCACTGGGGAGCAGGCCTTTGAGAAGTGGTTAGGCCACGAGTGCCCCATCCTCACAGGTGGGTTTATACCTTAGTGAAAAGGTTTCTGAGAGTGAGCACTCGCTGTTGGCCCTTCCATCTTCTAACACATGAGGATTCAGCCCTCCTCTCCTCCGGAGGGTGCATCATGTTTGTCAGGCACCCTCTCAGGCGGCCTCACCAGACACAGAACCCACTGATGCCTTGACCTTGGACTTCCCAGCCTCGAGGACTGTGAGCCAACAAATTTCTATACTTTGTATATTACCCAGGCTTAGACATTCTGCTATAGCAGCACAAGATGGACTAAGACACTTCTCTGGAACTGTAGTTCTCAAGTGGGAAAAATGTTGGACAACTGGCAATATCTGGAGATTTTTGATCATCCAGATAGGGTGGCAGGTGCCGGCTGCTGGCTGATTAATGGGCCGAGGCCAGGGTTACTGCTGAACATCCTAAGTGCACAGGACAGCCCCCCCATACAAGAGAATCACTGAACCCCAAATGACAGTAGTGCTGATATTGGGAAACCTCATGCCAGAGTAGTGTATGTGACTGGGTATTCCCCCCAGCACATCCTCCTCTGGCCATGCAAATGAGGTTACTTGGCAACTCGACCTGCCCTCTTCAATAAATCCAACTCTTTATAAATTTACTGGAAGGGATTTTGTTAACTAATACCAAAAATTCTGACCAAGAAAGATGGCCATGTGGGAGGCTGGACTAGAGGATGAAGAAGACCCATGTGCCTTTGTCCCTGACATTAAGGGTGGGGGCCTTCCAGGTACAAATCTCATCATGGATGGTGAATCCCACAAAGGTAACATGTGCCTTATCTATGCATAAGCATGGACATTATTATACACAGGTTAGTCACCTGAGTAACTCTCTCATCTGGGTAAATCTTTATCTCCAATTGTCACGTGATCACTAACATTATGACACGCCTATTTCCACATGACAGCACCATTTTTCACTTTAATGGTTCTGCCAAATTGTCTCTCAGCTACAGATAGGTTGGGATTGGGGCAGAGCCACGTTAGTGAATGGAGACATATGAACAAGGACATCTTCTGGCTGCCAGGTTCTCTTCAATTATATGGCAACGCTCTTAACCACAAAGTCAAAACTTGACCAAGAAATTGGCTTGAAGGAGAGCAAGTTATATAGTAGAAAATAGGGAGAAATATTCAGAAGGAGACACAGAGATCTTGTCCATGGTGTGTGGCCAAGAACACAGGTGGTTCCAGTAACCTGCCCTATCAAACTCATCTTTACATAGATTAAATGAGATCCTCATTTAAGTATTTAGCACAGAGCCTTGGTGCATTGTAAATGCTTGAGAAATGTTGACACTGACACAGATAATAGCAATATACTTGGGGATCCCTTTTGGCCCTCGGCTAACTCATTTGGTGAAGATAAGATAAAAAGCCATTTTCCTAGGCTTCTGCATGTCAGGGATGTAGGGGGGTCTTGGGCCCATAACAGGTGCTCAGTAACTATTAGCCCCCATTCTTCTTCCAAGGGTTTCTCTTCTCCCACCCACCTCACTGGACCACAGATCAGGGTGAAGGTCTCCTGTCCATGGCGCCCCCCTCTACCATGGTCCTGCCTAAGACCCCCTGCACAGCCCGGCCCAAACCCTCCACCTGTCCCCCCGCTCCACTGCTGTCACCCGGTATTGACAAACTTGCAGCCAGCAGATCATACTCACAGTGTGAGGGAATCATTACCTCCTGCTAATATTTTTATAGAATTTCATAAACTTGGTCATTCATGAATCATTTACAGTACTTTATTCCAATGAAGAGTTCACAAATCACTCAAATGCTGGCAAAATGCATAATAATGAGTCATATTTCAGGAGGCTTTGCATTAATATGTCAGCTTCCAATACTTCAAGAGATAAATTATTTTGCCAGGTGCTACTTCGGGTCAGAAGTACGGGAAGCCCTTTGGGGGGCTGGGGCAGGGAGCAGTGGTGAGGAGGCCGTGAGAGGGTGTCTAAGAAGTCACACTCCATCTGGCCAATCGCAGCCCCTTCCCTGGCCCAGTAAGCAGAGCTCCCAGGAAGGGGAGTGAGGACTGTGCAGATTAGATGTGAAAATCAAGCTGAGGGTAAATTAGGAAGAAGTGTTTCTTAGTATGGAAAATGCAGGGCTTAGAGCTGCAGAAAAGCAAGTATGGATCCCAAATCCAATATGTACTGGCTGTGCGACCTTGAAATAGTTGTTTAACAGTTATTTGCTTATCTGTAAAATGGTGTTAACACCTACTTCCCAAGTCTCTTGTGTGAAATGGATTAAATAAGAGAAAGCATCTGAAGTGTTTAGGACAATATCTAGCATGTAGTGTTTAATAAACAGGAGCTCCGATGATGGTTCATATCAGGGGCCCAAGGACGACTGCGTCCCTGATTATTTCTTATCACACAGATCCCTGAGGCTCAGATCAAAATGCTTTCTCGTTGGATTTGGGAAATGTTAACACATTAGCATGTACTTGCACGCAAGCAGCATTTAACTTTAACATAAACAACAACACTGGAGCAATTATGACAGCAATACATCCTGCCTTTTAAACTTACAAGAGTGGAAATGAAAACATGGGGATTTGGAGGCCTGGATTCTGCTCTTTGAAGAAGCAGGTTCGCTGCCAACAACACCGACTTCCGTGAACACAATGGATGTTGCTGTGTTACCAAGGCAGTGAAGTATTTCTAAATAGGTGTTTGGAATGGACTGGAATTGTCACATCCACGTGCCTGAGAATACCAGCAAAGGAGTAAGCTACTTCTCATTGAGTAAAAATAGGAGAACCAGCTCGGTGCCCACATCTCAGTGGTTAGGGTGCTGGCCACATACACCAGGGCTGGAGGGTTCAAACCTGTCCTGGGCCTGCTAAACAACAATGAAAATTGCAACAAAAAAACCCAGCTGGGTGTTGTGGTGGTTGCCTGTTGCCCCAGGTACCTGGGAGGCTGAAGCAAGAGACTCCTTAAGCCCCACAGTTCGAGGTTGCTGTGAGCTGTGATGTCACAGTACTCTACTGAGGGCGACACAGTGGGACTCTCAAATAAAATAAAAAATAGAAATAGGAGAACCAAGGACAGAACCATCAGGACCTTCAGATCTTAGGGACCTTCAGACTGAAAAAGCAGGGCAATTACAGAACTGAAGGGCACGAGGCAGGGAGGGAAGTAGCCTTAGAAACCAGACCATTAGGAGGAAAGTCAAGGGTGACTCAGGCTTTGCCCTGGTTAGGTCACGGCAACTCTGTGCTGAGTAAGAAACTGCTTTCCCACCAAGTAGCAGTAGCCATTCCAGTAGGCATATGTAGCCCTGTACCGGGGTAAAGCAAGCCATATGATCAACAAGCACAATTCTTGCCATGTCACCTACATACAATAATAAGGAATTTAAATCAGCTTATTCGGAAATGAAGCCTTGGAAGGAAAGCTGAGATTCCCTTACCTCCTGTTAGGATGTCCTCACCCTAGAGAATAGATGTAGAATGGATGAATTAATTGATTAAACCATCTATATGCTATTAAGTAGATAATGAAACTATGATAAAAACTCAAGATTATTCACAGAGAGTCATGTGTGAGATGAGCAGGTTGGGCCCATCTCACAGTCCTTGGAGTCTTCATTTGCCTTGTTTTGGCCTGAACGTGATTGATCTTTCCCACTCATGTGTCAGATTATGCTGTGCTTATCATTCTAAATTCTTGACATGTATAATTTACTTAATCTTCACGAAATCCTATGAGGTCATCATCAACTTCATTGTTATTATTCCCATTTTCCAGGTTGGGAAGTTGAGTCAGACACCGGCCAAGTTCCCACAGGAAAGCCATGGCCTGAATCCAGCCAGTGTGGTGCCTGCAGAGTCCCTGTTGTTAGTGACCATGATGTTCTGTGGCCTCACTTTCAAAGAAAAGTATGAGATATGAGATACTCCAAGCTATAGACCAACCTCTATTTTATTAGCTAATTAGCAAACACTAGTAATTTCATCGTCTGTGATCCTTGGAGATGCTAGTAGTAGCTACACTTTGTGGACAAGAGTCACGAGATCAGGGAGGAGAAGAGAGCTGCCCAAGATTTCACAGCTCAGTACGCAGCCACGTTTAGAGAGATTTGAATGACAATTTTCTGACCCTGGAGCTCTTAATCACTATGCTATGAAATTGTGAAATTTATTGTTCCTTGTGTTTGAAATGTAATGGATAATCCCTGACAGGCAGGGAAGGAGCAGAGGACACCTACACACAGTCTGTTGCTAGTTTTTCCTACAGTGGCTGGACACTTATAGCTGCTGGTCACCACTGGTTACAGTCAAATCTCCCATGATGCCAATGGACAGTTTCTACAATCACCAAACTCTCCCTTGGGTACGTGCTGAGAAGACAAATGGCTCCTTCCTCACTGACAGGTGACACCCCTGTGGGTGCTCAGAAGAGTCTTTGGCAAGGCTTCCAAGGGGGGAGTCTGGAAGGCACCCGTATTGTTCCAGACCCCAGGCCTTTGAACACATTGTTCAGCGTGAGACCCATCAGAGGTAGGGACCCCACCACCTGCCATCCTTCCGCCACACTGCCTTGTCTGTCCAGTACTTTATGCCTCCAACACCCTTATATTAAATAGTATCTTCTCATTGGAAGCTCACAGCAATGCAGTGGAGTAAGTAAGAAAAACAAAGATGACAGTAACTCCAAACCATGGCCATTAATGCTGTTTCTTTCTCTACCATATTTCTTAAACATACACACATCACGATGTATGCAAATACTTAATCCATAATAAGGATAACGTATGGGTTTGTATGTTCTGTTTCTATTCAATACCACATCCATTGAATCTTTCACATTATAACTAAAACTTCTTTAAAAGAATTTTAAATGGCTATAGAAAACTGCCTTGCAAAACGTGCTGTAATTCAAACTCTCCTCTATTGCTGAAGATTTAACAATTGTCTTCATTTCAAGGACTAAGTCTTACTATAACAAAACTGAACTGAATTCCTCCACATTCCCTTAGAATAGATTTCTAAAAATAGAATGTCTAGGTCTGAAGATTACACTTTTTACAGCTCTAGATCATCCAGCTAATCTCTGGAAAGCCAAAGTTGACCCAGAGGGCTTCACAGAAGCGGCTCTGACCTCCTCTGAACTGCCCCCAGGTCTCCCTTCTTAGTCTCCTCTACCCAAAGTCTGATGCAGGCCTAGAGGGCTCCATTGATGAGATGGAGACCCCCACTGTTACCCTGTCAGGGTTCAACTCCAACTCACACAGTAACACCCTAAAGCCACACAGTCCTGGGTTTGGCAAGGCACAGAGATAATGAGCTCAGTGGGAAGAAAACAATCTTTGAAAGCCATGTCTCTGCATGCAGGGTGGGGAAGAAAGGCCACTTACTTGATAAGTAGCAATCATTTCTCTATCCAAGGACCGTGTCACGGAGACGCTCCCCGTGTTCTCATTGATTCTGAAAATTCCTTTAGGCTCTTGATCCACTCCCTTTCCAGTGAGCCGGAACTTGGACCCTTCCGGTCTGTCACTGTCGACTACCTGGTGAGAGAAACACACCGACATTTAAGACTGTCTGAAAAACACAGAGAAAGCACATTAAAAACCTAACTCAGGGACCCATCTACTAATCATGGGTTCAACACACAGGTGCCTGCAAAGATTTGACAAAAGTAGCGCTGCCTAAAATAGGATCATTGTTCAATACCTTCCATCCTGTCATCCAAACCTTGACAGCTATCAGCTGGGGAACTTACCAGCACTCAGGTGATGTGTAGTGATGGACCCAGGGGGGCAATAATTGCAAAGTGGGGGCATTTTTATTGTTTCTAACTCCAAGAAATAAAATTTTGTTTTACTTTCTCTGTGAGCAAGATGAAATAGGCAATGAAAACAATTTATTTGACAATCTTACACTGCTGTGGCCCCCAACCTCAGTTCATGTTAGGAACTGGGCTTGCACAGCAGGAGGTGAGCCGCAGGCCAGTGAGGGAAGCTTCATCTGTATTTGTAGCTGCTCTCCAGGACAGCATCACCGCCTGAGCTCTGCCCCCTGTCAGGTAAGCAGCAGCATTAGATTGTCATAGGAGCACAAACCCTTCTGTAAACCGTGCACCTGAGGGACCTAGGCTGTGTGCTCCGTATGAGAATCTCATGCCTGATCTGAGGTGGAGCCGAGGACATACACAACACACTTCACTGTGTGTCATTGTCTCCCATTGTCCTGCAGATGAGACCATCTAGTTGCAGGAAAACAAGCTCAAGCCTCCCACTGATTCTGCAGTATGGTGAGTTGTATAATTATTTCATTATGTATTATACTTGAATCACCCAGGAACCATGCCTCACTCTCGATACATGGAAAATTATCTTCCATGAAACTGGTCCCTGGTGGCAGAAAGGCTGGTGACCACTGCTATACTAGGCAGCGGCTGATGGATGCTCTAGATTTCACATGTATCCAGTCATCAGAAGTGCACCTAGTCATCTACACCTGCCCCATAGATTCTACTAGGAACAAGACATGGTGCTGAGAAAAAAATTCACACACACACATACACACTTAAACCTCAGAGAGTGCTGGGGACAGGGGTTATTATCCCTATTCCCTATTTAATGGATGAAACTACTGAGATGCAGAGAGATTAAGCAAGGCTGCAATGGGAAGAACTCTTGAAGAGATAAAGATGTGTTCAGAACCTCCCATTGCTCTAGAGATACTGCAACACCACATTGTCATTTCTGAATTTAATTCAAGGAATTTTTCTATAGATTTTCAACCTTGATCAGACATTTGAAGAATCAATTCAGAAGGTAAAGGTGGAGGAGGGTAGTTCCAAGCAAAGGGAACGACAAAGACAAAGGCAGTAGGTGGGAGAGGGAGAGCCTAGAGGATTTCAGAAATGGTGAGTCACTAGCATAGGTTATACAGGGATGGGCTGAGAAGCATTTAGTGGTCAAATTAAGGGGAGGAGGTATCTTTTGATGGCATTTGAAGGCGTACAACAAAAGAGAGAATTATTATATGCATTAGTTGTTTCTAGAGTTTATCCTCAAGTATTTGCCGGCATTAAATGTCACTTTATCATCAGAACCTTCGAAAGTTAATTTGATTATAGCAAAACAATTTAAAGGTCATAAACAGGATAGCTATTCAGGACATAATCTGGATAGAGATCCAGCTGCAACCAACTTGCAAATGATCAGGAACCCGCTGAAACATACTCAACAGTGCCTGGAGAGTGTAGGTGGAGTGGACGGGTCAGGAAACCTGCCTTCTCTCAGAGTGTATTAGCATCCCCCAGAGGTCACCTCAAGGGCCACCAAGCCTGCAATTCCGATGTCTGACACTAGGTGGCAGTGGTGCCTAAGGCAGCCTGAACATGATGGTTGACCAGGCAGGACCCTTGGAGGCCCAGCAAGGCATAGTTCCATATAACACAGGTTTTTTTTTTTTTCTTTTCGATTAAAACTATTCTTTATTAAAATACTTGGAAAGTTTTGATTAAACACCAATTACCTATGTTTGCATTTTTAAGATTAACAGAAAATTGGATATAAAGGAAGATTAAAAATATGGTTTGTGATAAGAATTTTCAATCACTGCTTGACTGGATTTAATGCAACTGATATTCTTCCCCTGACCCTGTCCTTTCTGTGTGGAGGGCCCATGATATCAACAGCTGTAGCTTTTTGGCTTCAACCCTGGGGTCCCAGTGCCTGGCACAGTGTCTGGAACACAGTAGCAACAAAGTACCTTAGTGAAGGATGTCACTGTTCAGACAGCCATGTGTTACAATCCCAGATTTGCCAGTGATCGGCTGTGTGACTTTGGGCATGGACCTTTGCCTCTTAAGTCCTCGATTGCCTCAACTTTAAAATGAATCATTCCCCAGCCTTGTTGAGGCTTCCTGAGATGGTGTATGGAAAGTGCAGTTCCTGGCAGATGAAAGGGGCCCAGTCGATCACAGGTAACAACTGCAATGCTAATAGAATGACCACAGCAAACCTAGAGTATTTTTGATGCTTCCAGGCACAAGATGCATGTTAGACATCATGTAAAGAAGTCCCTTTCTGAGGGAACAGAATTCCTCTGTAAAAGCAAACCTGGCAAACCTTTCTGAAGTGAAGTGATCTGGGAGCAGACTCCCCAGGTGGGAGGGGCACTGGGCACGCCTGGCTCTTCTCGGTCCCTGCCATCAACCTCCACTGAGATGTGCATTGCCCTTGCTCTCCTAGGCACGCCAGAAATAGGCAGGTTCCATCCAAGAGGTCCTGATCATTCTAATGGGAAACAAACATGAGAATCCTCCAAAGCCATGGGAAAATCATGGTTCCCAGTAAGAGCATCTGACCCCATCTGTCTCCCAGACACAGGGCTGCTGGTGAGGACCTGCCCAGAGAAGCCTTCTATATTTTTTGTTCTCCTTTTCTTAAACCTCCCCTGCTCAGAAAAAGTTGGGAACACAGCACCCAGAAATTCTGGAAGAAACACCGTGGGCGGTGGGCCTCTTGGGGCAAATATCACCACTCTCTTCTCCCTCTGCCTCGTGTCCAGCACAGAAGCTGAATTTCAAACTCAGAAACTCCCCTGAGGGTGACACTCCCTTCTGCTGCCCAGGATGGATCTGGGTCATTTCCTTGTGCTATCTCAGAGAGCTTGAGCTACCTGTTGAATTAGCCCTTGCTGCTGGATGAAAAGGATTTATTTCCCAGGGAAGGAGCAAGTCCCCATGGTGAGGCCTCTGCTTAGTACTGCACAGACTCTCTGTCTCTTGATATTTTTCTGTTGTTAAGAGCATGGCAATGGATGTATCTATTGGCCCTGCCATCTGCTCTTCAAAGCTGTGCCCCCTTTGAAGACACATCCACAGCCAGGTATGGTGTCCCCAGGAAGATGAGCCTTGTGGCAGCATCTGCATGGGGCAGGGAGGGCCCCATTCTCCCTGGAACAAATGGTCTCAAGAGGTGGTTCCTGGGAACAGTGTCTGCACTCCTGGTAACTCCTTAGAAACACAAACTCCCAGGCTCCACCAAGCCCTCTGAATCAGAAATGCAGGGGTGAGGCCTGGTGACCTGAGCCTTAATAACCCCCCTAGGTGATTCTTATGTAGCTTGAAGGTAACTGCCTTGGACAGATCTCATTGCTACCCTCTTCAGGGTAACTGATACTGGTGTCTACCGCTACTATTTAGAGCCTTCTGCTAAAAATAGGCTGGGGCTGTTGCTACCTTTTTGGTAAACCTATTTTAAACACAGAACAGTAACAGGAACTCATCTTAAAACCTGTTTCTAGGATCTCAGTAAAGCAGAGCTGGTATTTTTCAAAGGTGCTAGACCGACACACGTCAGAGGCACCCCCGGGCGTGCGGGAGCCTTGGAGAGGAGCATTGGAGAGCGGAGCATTGCTCTTCCGGGAGAAGGTAGACGTCCTGGCTCAGTGTAGATTTAGGAGGAAGCTCAAGCCCCCTTCATCACCCACCACCTTTCTGGCTTCTTGGCTTCTGTCTGGGTTTTTAGAGAGACCCGAGCTCACTCCAGTGTCACTGGTTGAGGAGATGGAAACTGCAGTGGCTATAAACCCAAGGGCGTCCTTAGCCACACATTGAAACTATTCCATGCAAATTAAGTGGGTTTCCAGGAGCCTCTTATTATACTGTGTTAAACTCCTGATAATTGTCCAGATGCTTCTCCACAGCTGGAGCGGCCAAGCCTGAAGTCCTTTTCTTTTTATTCTTCTACGTGATGCAACAGAAGAAACCCAGGGCACTGCTCTGGCCAGAAGGAGCCCTGCTCCAGCCTCTGCTCCCCAGCAGCTGTTCACTGCAGAGAGGGCCTCACAATCAGCTCATCTTTCCTATTATTCTTTGTAATTCAACACATCTTTTTCACAATAGGATATTTCTTCTTCTCTTGTCCTCTGAGTTGGAATGGTAAAAACAGCTAAGGATGAGAGAGAACCTGGCCCCAGCTGCCAACACCCTGGAAAGGCGAGTACATTGCACAGGGGAGTCCTGCTGCACCCCCAGGGTGAAGAGCTTCATGGCTGGCTGTGGGGGCGGCACAGCATCCAGGGAGGGGCAGGGGATACTGAGGCCTGGAGCAGGTAGGGAAGGCTTAACCTGAACTTCCGAGGGTGCCCCTGCCGTACACTTCAGGCAGAATGTGACACAATATGGACACGGCCAATGTCCCTTTTGGTTCCCCTACTAAACCCCAGTCCCACTGCTGTTCTCTGCTGCAAGTGACCAGTGATGCCGTGTTCTAAGGTATTTTTCTATGACTCTACACCAGGGGTCCTCAAACTTTTTAAACAGGGGCCCAGTTCACTATCCCTCAGACCGTTGCAGGGCCGGACTGCAGGCCCCAGGACAAGTCAGCTACTAAGCAGCACAGGCAGTGGTGGCAAAAACACCCGGCGGGCCAGATAAATGTCCTGGGGGTCTGCATGTGGCCTGCAGGTGTAGTTTGAGGACGCCTGGTCTACAGAAGTTTTCAATGTTTTTACATATAAAAAAAATATATGGACTACTGTGGTTGAGGTATTTATGCTTGTGTATGCATGCATTTATAAACTTTGTAGGGGGTAATTTTTGATGTACAGAAACATTACAAAGACCATACAAAGTTCCTATATGCCTGGCATGCAATTTCCCTTAATTTTAACATCTTACCTAACTGTGGAACATAGGTTGCAGCTGAGAAATCATCACTATCCTTGACTGAGCTCCGGATTTTATGTATTCAGATTTTACAGATTTTTCTACAACTATCTTTTTTCTGATCCAAGATCCAGTGTAGCTCCCCAGTGCCTTAGTGAGATGCAGCTTTTAATGTATATCCTAGAACTTCCCTGTGGGTTCAGATTTGCCTTTAATTGCACTGACATCAGTTCATTTTCTTCCCCCTGTGGAAAATGCATCTGATATCTCAAAATGACACAGGCACCAAGTTCTGTATATCATGGTGGTTATATGAGCTTCTAGTCCTACCCTCTGCCAACCTCCCTCTCCATCCCTTCTCAACTTGAGATCTTTGCCTGTTCTGTTCTCAGGGATAGAACAGTGCACGGTACCCAGTTTTCTGTAAACATCTGAATCATGAATAAGTAAACGAATATCACAGTAGTCTCTGAACTGGCCTCTGTGTGTCCAATTTCCTGTCCTAATTGAAACCAGGATGGGGCTTCTAAAATGCAAACCCTATCTGACCGGGGCAGTACCCAGATTAAAGCTTCCCTTCTAGTGCTCCTTGATGGGTTTCCAATTGCTGCTTCAACCCTGACCATTGTCACAACTAACCTTCAGCCACAGGCCTTCTGAGTTTGGTCACTTCCTCTAAATCTGTGTTAGCTGGACTTCCGACCCCCACCCAGTCAGCTGGGGACCCCTCCTCATCTTCCTGGCTTCAGTGCCAGGCATCACCCACCCCCTGCAGCTTCTCCTTGCCCCTTCTCCTGCCCACTCTGCATCCAGTTCCCCTCTGCAGGGCCCTGCCCTCCTCACCGCCAAGGTCTGTGACAGCAAAGAGGCCAGACTGCCTTTTTGTGGGTGGTGGCAATTGTCCCTCTGGCTATTTCTTATTCTTGTTCACATTTCAGGGGCTTAGAAACTAGAAGATACTTGATTAACACTCTGAGTGAGCGAGTGCAACTTTATTTGGCTATTTTTATTGATTGTAAAATGCCTCATAAACTCACAAATTAAAAATAAAAATAAGGTCTGTTGTACACATCTTTCCTTCTTTTTTTCTTTCTTTCTTTCTTCTTCTTCTTCTTCTTCTTTTTTTTTTTTTTGAAAATGCTGGCCCTTTACTGGTGCAATGTCAATGCTTTTTAATTTCTCTTTTTACAACTGCCCATACTTGACCTCCTAGGCAGTGGTCATGCTGAGGAGCTAAAAGAGACCGAATCCCCTCTCTGTCCTTACACGGGTCCCTTTAACTGGTGACCCTCTGGGGGAGGGAACATTATGTTTGCTATGCCAGGCAGCTTCTCCCAAGTACCCACGCACTCTTCCCTGTCACATCTAACTAAATTGATGCTTCTAACTCTCCCCTATGAAGAAAATCAGAAGATACAATTTCAGAGGACAGCAACCCATACACATATGGTATGTGCAATGTTATCAAGAAGATGCAAAACAAGAAAATAATTAGACCTCTCCCAGTCAGCAAGGGGCATAAATCACAGGGAGCAGGATTGGCCTCTGGGGGAGAAAAGTAGAGTAATACCGTTTTCTCCACATTTACAGTATTTTCAGTTTTATCAAGTGAGCCTATATTACTTATATGGTTAAAGAAAATAATAATTCTTTAAACATTTAGGAGGACTTATTGGAGCTTGATGTATATGCTAATTTAGAAAATGTTTTCTGTTCATGTTAAATAGTATAAAAAAATTACTATGGCCCTTAACTGTAGTTGCTAAAAGGCATTTGTGTTCATCATTAGAGTGGTTCTCCCAGGTGATCCGTAAGCATTAATTAATCCTCAGCTGTGGTTTAGTCCTTGACATGCCTTTGAACTTGAACACTTGGCCATTCAGCAGTTCAGGCAGCTGTAACACTAGGCCCCTCTCTCTCCCTCATGCTCTCAACTACTTTAAACCTCTAGGTTACAAGTTAACAAGGAGGACTAAGGAAAACCCAGCCCCAAGGTCTCCTGCCCAGTGGAGAAACTCAGCGAGAGGCCCGCTGCACCTTGCACTAGTGAGGGCTGGCCACATCCATTGCTGATTTCACATGGTTTCTATAGACTCAGGGGAGGTGCTGAGGTGAAGGACAGGATGGAACATTTGGGAAGGAAAAGTCCCAGCAACACTGGTGAGAGGCTATCTGAATCTACCATACATAACCTTCCCACACTGGCAGCCCTTGTGCCAGCTCTGTTCCCTTCTTCTTTTATGGAAGACATGATTATACCAAAGCACAGCTTCAGCAGAGTCCCCTAAGGTTTAAGTTCATTATGGGCATTATTTTCTGAAAGTTTATAATTTTTTGATTATTGTCTCTGGGGTGCATGATTTAATTTTTCAAGAAGAACATTTCTAGGCTGGGCCTAGTGGTTCATGCCTATACTCCTAGTTCTCTGGGAAGCCAAGGTGGGAGGATTACTTGTGCTCAAGAGTTTGAAACCAGCCTGAGCAAGAACAGTTTATTCTACTAAAAGAAAAAAAAAAGAAAGAAAAAATTAGCTGGGCATTGTGGTGGGCATTTGTAGTCCCAGGGGCTACTCCAGAGGCTGAGGCAGGAGGATTGATTGAGCCCAACGGTTTGAGGTTGCTGTGAGTTGTGATGCCATGGCACTCAAGCCTTGGCAATAGAGACTCTTGTCTCAAATTCAAAAAAAAAAAAAAATGAGGAGGAGGAGGAGGAGAATTATTCTTAATTTCCAAGTCTTTAAAGTATTTTCACCCTTTGCAGAGAGCTCAGAAAGAAAACACGCCTACAAAGGTTGCTCACACCCAGCATCTTGTTTGAATGCCTATAGGCGTTGTTTGCAATCAAAAGGTCAATGATTCATTTCCAATTTATAACATTTTAAAAAACTCTACTTTTGAGAGTTTTAAAAAATTTATTATTGGCCAACTACCACATCATCTTTACTAAATAACTCATGAACACAAGGAAAGGATGGGAAAGTAACTCATCAGTAGATGAATGGATAAACAAAATCTGTACATGTGGTCTTTACAACAGAATCATATTCATTGTCAACAGGGAAGAAGACTCTGCTACATGCTAAACCATGGGTGAACTTTGGACACTGTGCTAACTAAAATAAGCTAGTTGCAGAAGGATAAATATTACACAATTCTACTTACAAGGTATCTAGAAAATTAATAGGTACAGAAAGTAAAAGAGAGGTTTCCAGGGACAGGGATGGGGAATTATTATTAAAGCAGATCAGGGAAAGGGGAAGACACCTTTGGGTCATTTAATCACCATGCTTTCCTTGTTTGGTCCCAGAGTCTGTTAACTACCAATCAATACCATGATTTTGCATCCCTTTATTGTCCAAGTGAATAACTGGAGGTCCTCATGTATCACTTCCTGAGTTTCCTATTTCTTAATGAGTTCTGTGAATTTCACTCTCCTGCTCACCAGGTCCCCTCAAAACATCTTCTTTGTGTTGGGCACCTTTCCCTTGGCTTTGTCCCTTGTTTTATAGTAAATCAAGATAGCTCCTGAAGTATCTGGTGGAAAATTTAGATCTCCTATACTTGCTGTCTCTTCTATTCATAAACCAGATTTATGGCTCTGGGAAGTAGTTGCTGAGGTTGCCCCCAAATATTCCAGCTCTTCTCCTTCTGGGAACCCAGGAGTGCACTTCCCTAGACACTTGAAATTAGTTGCAGTCATTTGACTTCCTTTGGCTAAGTAAGTGTGAATGAAAGTGATGGTGTCATTTCAGCTAATTCTGGGCAAAAGCTTTAGGAACGTCTGTGTTCCTTGTGGTAACCAGCCACATTCCACTAGCCTCATTGACCTGGGTCCTGAGTCAGCAAGGAGCATAGTTCCCACTTAACCCTTAATGGACATGGAGCTTAATGAAGGCTTTGCTTCTCTGCCAAAGGTTGAGGAATTTAAGGTTGCTTATCACTGAGGCAGAGCCTAACCTATTTTTACTAACACAAGTGTTTAGGAGAACAGGGTTTGGAATTAGGTAAAGATGTATCCCAATTCAGAGATCATAAACAATATAGACTTATAGGAAGATGTGTTGTTGCCTGCTTTAAGAGCAGATACTGCCTGCTCTGAGCCTCATTCCTATCTTCTCCCAAATAGGAAATTAGGCCCATGATAAAAGGCTTATGATAAGCCAATGATTTGAGATATATGAAATGCTTAGGTTCATAAACATGCTCAACAATTCAAGGCAATTGTTTTCCTCTGATATTGATGATGATGACAGTGGCAGAGGCTCTGATTTATTGAACACCGACTCTGTGCCACACACCATTGTAAAGATTTTATATGCCTTAGTTCATTGAATCTTTACAACATTTCTGTGGGGTAGGTATTGATTATAATCCCCATTTTACAGAGAAGGAAACTGAATCCCACAAACTTTGCCAAAGTCACCTAGATTCAAACCAAATCATCCAAAATCCATGGCCTAAACCCATGCTCTATATGGACAACTAATGGGCATGTGTTGAGTTGAGTAGGAACACCATAGGAGTGGAATCAACAAGACACTGAGCCTGGGGCTGATGGAGGAGCTCCCAGTCTGGACTCCAGTGACACTGACATGGCCCTCCATTCAGACTGGCCAGAAACATTTGTCTCAAGTCTATCTCAGTGGCAGAGCCAGGTTGGAGGATTTCAAAGTCACTATTCCCAGATTTATATGTATCCATTGGGTCACCTGTTCCCTCTGTACATCAAGCTCCTGCCAGAAACATCCTTAACTTCTCACACGCCCTGAGCTTTGTCATAGTAATGGCACAATTTGAAGGTTTTCTCTGTGCTTTCTGCCATCTGAAAGGGTAATAAATTAATCATGCCCTTGGACACTGTTGAAATATATGTACTTAATCTCTTACTAACTTGCCAAACTTTTCTCTCTCACTGTTGCTCTGCTCCTCTGCCTTCCATCAGTTTAGACTTTTATGAGTCCTAGAGAAAGGTTAAACCAAGTATTTATTCACTTATCTGAACCACAGTTCGGAGAAAGCAATGTAACAGAATCAGCTTTACGAACCTGGAGCTATTCCCATTTGCAAGTAATCAACATGAACAATTGAGTAATTCTTCCTGGGAATTCGTGTTGTCTTTTCTCTGAGAGTGTAACCGCACTTATTCTTATTATTCTTATAATTCAGCACAAATTTTTAATGTGAAGACTGATGCCTGGAAATATAAACAAAATTTCAATCATGTTCATTTGAAAGCCTGACATTCTGTCCTTCCTTGAATATATCTTGGCTAGAAGCATCTGTAGTCAGTTTTGAGGTTTCTCATGCCCTGGAGCAGCTCCTGTGTCTTCCAATTGGATCATGCCCTGATTAAATTCTTTCAAGACTCCCTCTTCCCACCCAACCCCATTTATTTCATCCTATTGTGTTGTCATTTTCCCCAAAAGTGTCATGCTTGGGCCTTATCTCTCTTTTAGCCCTGGATTTCCCTTTACTGACCCAGAGGCTCCTACCTGAAAGTTGAGCCTGGTCAATTAGATTTTCTTTAGGAAGCCTGGAATTGATACAGGAAAAGACAGGGTACCCTTAAGGTCTTGGCATGAAAGTCTAGTCTGCCATTTTGAGGAGACACTGCTGGGCAAAGAATATAGTCTACAGGGAAAACTGAAAGAGACTAATAGAGACTATGTTAAATGAAGACCGTTCAGGCTCAAACATGGTGCGTGGTCCCATCCCACAGCTGGTAAATAATCCAATGTCACTTCAGCTTGTACCTCCACCTTGATCCCAAATTACACTCTGACACCAAAACACCACCAGCCCCCTTTCCCAGTGGTGCCTGGTAAATAGCTTTAATTCACTAGGCCTTTACAGAATGGGTGTCTGTATGGCTCATTCCACAGCTGCTCCCGGGTCTCAATTAATACTCATCTCTTAAAGGAAGACTTCCCTGGCCACCCTGTTAAAAAAAAAAAAGTACCATAGTGCCCTCCCTTCCAACATCATCCTTGTTTTAGTTTTCTAAATAGAACCTTCAGCACCCGCTAGATAGTAGAACCACCATAGTTGATCAGCTCCCTACAGCAAACACCTGTGTACAGCAACTACCACCCTAAAGTGGCCACTACCCTAAAGTGGCCACCTCCCTACAGTGGCCACCTCCTTACAGTGACAACCTCCCTGCATTGACCACCTCCTTAAGTTGGCCTAATTTTCAGAGATGGGACATGCACCACATGTATGCATCAGTATGGCAGGCCTAGTTCCTTGTGGTGACCACCTTTGTATGTTGACTGGTTTGTTACGGTCCCTTGGGTGGTCAACTTACAGTCCTTCTATGTATTTCCCAGCATATTTAAGTCTGTTGTCTCTATTTACCATTTAAATATATGCAACACATTAGCAAGATGTGTATTTTGTCCACTGCTGTGAACAGTGGTCCGCAGAAGACATCCAGATATTTTTTAATAAACAAAGAAGCTATATGAAGAGGTGGTGAAATGAGAAACCGTATGGTCAGAAAAAAAGAAAGGAGTCCATAAATCAATGAACAGGCCCAGCTGCCACTCAAAATGGCTTGTCAGTTTCTGGAAAGGACAAGCTCTGCCTCTTGAGCTTGAGTGCTTAGAGATACTCTGGTGTCCTCCACTTTGAGTGACCCTCCTGGTGCAATGATCCCAGTAACACACATTATTAATATTAGAGCGACCTGCTTACTGGGTAGTAATAGGCTCATGGATACCATGAGATCAACTTGAGTAAATAGGAGATGGGCTAAGTCTTGTTTCAGAAACACGAATCAATGAAAGGTACGGAACAGATAGATTTCAGCTCAAAAAAGAGGGCCAGTTTCCTGGGGTGGAAAAGCTTTGGCTGACGGTGGTGCCCAGGTCCACACTGTCATCTGGTCAAGGCTCCGTGGAGACCATTAGCAGCTGCTGGACTCTGAGGTCTCAAGCGTGGGGCCACCCTCTGTGAATATGTGGGGCACCTTTGTGAGCCAGGTGAAGAGGGAGCTGCTGTCCAGCTGTTTAAATTCAGCTCAGCGGCTTTCTCCCCTTTGGTTAGACAAGAATTTTTTAGCTCCTTGCTCCTCCATTTCTCTGGGTGCCAAGCAATGGCCCTCCTTCCTGCCCTATAGTGTAGTGGGTGAGATAACGGTTTCTGGGTCAGTTGTGCCCTGCCTCTAATGTGCTCTTGGAGTGACACCTTGGGCACATCTTTTCACCCCCATGAGCTTCAGTTCCCCCTTCAGTCACCTGTGAATAACAGAACTGAGCTCTGAACTTCTGGGGAGGGCAGATGAAGCTGGGCATAGCACCCAGTAGACACTCAATAAATGTTAACAGTGGTCATCAGAGCATAACTAAACATACCATGTACAAGTCAGGAAGAGTAATTTTATAATTTAAAGGATTTTTTTTTTTAATCTTCAAATTGCATCCTAGGTAATGAAATTATAGTCACTGAAGTCTTACAAATCCAGGTGCTGTGCTGAAACTATTGTGCATTTCACCTGGCAGTTACTCCTGGGTACTGGATTCCTTAGAGCTCAAACAGATATCTACCCAGGGAGAAGAGTTGGCTGTTACTAGGTGTTGGCTGGACCCTGGAGCAGATGGCTGGACCTTCTCTGTAAGGTTCTTACTAAGCAGGCAAGTATGCCGAGACCTCCACCCCGTGTAGAGTATGAGTGCTCTGTTAGAGGGCACGGGCCCTGGCCTAGGTGTGTAAATGTACCTGCCACATGGAGGAAAGTGGATGCTTGCCCAGTCCCGGCACTTTCTGACTTAGACCCACACAAATTCGCCCAGGCTCATTTGTAAGCTGTTGTCACCCTCCTCCTCCCAGCCTCGCTCATCCTGCCTCCCAAGTTCCCTGGTTGTTATAAGCTTATCACAGAAGTAAATCAAAATGTTCTCAGGAGGAGAAGAAAAGATAAAAGCAAAAAATGCACCATCCCCAAGAGAGGAATATTTTTTATAGTTCCACAACTTTCACAATTCTGTCTTAAAAAAAAAAACCATTATTTAATTTTAGTACCATGGAGATGCTAGTGATGAGTAACGGTTCCTCTTCTACCCTCCAGTATTTCTAAAATATTAATACTGGCTGGATACCTCTCCTAAGGGGAAACAAGAGCTGAATCTTTTATAGGCTCAGGAGCCCTTTTTCCATACAACAGACTATATATTTATTCAGTTACTACCACGCATATGCTCTGGCTTCTTCAAATTATCTCTGCATCAAAGGACAGCAGTCAGAGCATGGGCTGGGAGGATAAAATACGTTGCCAAATAGTTTCTTTCTCATTATTTTCTTTGTTAGGGTTTTACCCTTCTAAACGACCCACCAAGATACACCTCTTATCTATACACTAGACTTGGAACATGAATCAAAAACAGAAACCACACTGAGGCAGCCAACTTTACAACCTCCGCGGGTCAAATGTCTGTCAAGGCCAACAGCAGGTCATTATGTCCTTAGCTGCAAATTATTGATGTGGAGCTTTGAACACTGAATCCTAACACTGTTCTCGAGCAGGTCACGATTGTGTGTGTGTGTGTGTGTGTACGTGTCTGTGCTTTATCATTACATTGGGGTTACAAGAAAGAAAAGAATAAAGAGACCATTTCACAATTAACTAAAGCCAGCATTGTAAATTGTTGTACTTGGCAGTGAACCTAAAAAAAAAAAAAACAAATCACGTTTGCTTTTTCCCTCTTTACAACACTAACACACACTCTTTCAAGGAAAATCTGGTAGGAAAACTAAAGTGAAAGATGGAAAACAAGATGCTCAATGTCCCAACAACTATTTGAACATACTGATGACCTTTTCTGTATTTTAAATGTATACAACTGCGTGTGTCTCTATTTTTGATTAACTTGCTTTAACTTTGAAATAATAGTAGAGTCACCTACAGTTGCAAGAAATAATCTTTACCCAGCTTCTCCTAATGGTACCGTCTTGTTAAACTGCAGTGTGACATCGCAGTTGGGATACTGGCAGTCAGGCGATCCTATCTGCACAGTTTTACGTGTATTCAGTTGTGTGTGTGTGTGCGCGTGCATTTAGTTTCATGCAGTTTTATCACACATACAGGTTTTTGCATCCACCACCACTAGTAAGCTCCAAAGCAGTCCCTTCACCACTGGGACACTCATGTTACCACTTCATAACCACAATCTCCTTTCTTCTGCAGATCATCCTTCTATCCCTAAATCTTGGCAACAACTCACTTGTTGTCCATTTTCATCATCATTTTGTCATTTAGACAATAAATATCACATAAATGGAATCACAAAGCATGCAACCTCTGGGACGGGCTTTTTCATTCAGCACGATTCCTTGCAGATTCTTCCACGTGGTTGCGTGGATCAGTAATCCATCTTCTTGCTTAGCTATGTCCCGTGTGGTACGAATGGACCAGAGTTTGTTTAACCAATCACACACTGAAGGACATCTGGGTTGTTTTCCGTTTTGGCCAAATATGAATACAGCCGCTATGAGCATGTGTATATAGGTTTTGTGTGAACATAAGTTTTCGTTTCTCTGGGACACATGCCTAAAAGTGCCACTGCTGGGTCCTCTGGCAATTGCATGTTTAGTTTTATAAGAAACTGAGGAACTTGTTTCCCGACTGGCTGTACCACTTCACTGTCCCACCTGCCATGTCCAGCTGACCTGGTTTCTCAGCACCCTCACCTGTATTGGGTTTTATTTATTTATTTTTAATGGCAACCATTCTGTAGGCGTGTACGGATAGCTTGTTGTGGTTCTAATTTGCATTTCCCTCATGACTAATGTGTCTACACATCTTTTCATGTGCTTCTGTCTCACATATATATGCCTTTGGGTGAAATGTCTGCTCATATCTTTTGCTCATTTTCTCATTTGGTTGATTGGGGCTTTTTTTTTTTTTTGCTGTTGATTTCTTTGTGTATTCTAGATACTAATCCTTCGTCAGATACGTGGTTTGTAAATATTGTCTGATTTGTGCCTTGTCTTTTCATCCTCTTAACAGGGTTTTTCACAGAACGAAAGTTTTTAATTTTGATAAGGCCTAATTTTTCAAATTTATCTCATTTTAGGGTTCACACCCTTTGTGTCGAGTCCTCACCTTAGATCCCTTATATTTTCTCCTTTTCTTTTTTACATAAATGTCTCACTGCTTTACATTTTACGCTATTGCTCATGATCCATTTGGGGTTCACTTTTTGTTGAGGGTGAGGTTGACTTTTTGCCTGTGCATGTCCACCTGCCCCGCACCCTTTGCAGGAGGACGTGACCTTCATCTCCTTTACTGCTTTTGCACTGCTGTTAAGAATAG
>NW_003852442.1:1920822-1932676 GCF_000181295.1 Otolemur garnettii
AAAAAAAAAAAAGATTCTCTGCAGTTCAGATTATTCTTTAGAATAGAATCCCAGAATCACTTTGTTTAGGGTTTCTCAAACAAAGAAAAATAATAATTTTAGAGTTATTTCTAGAATAGCCCCAATATCTAAGGGATAGTCTTAGACATGTTTTTTATCTACATGAAAAATGTTACCATTTGTGTTAAATTTCATGGTGTTATGTACGTCAAGGGATAAGAGATGAACACCAGAGAAGAAAAGGGAGCCTGTGGGAATGGGAGGTAATGTGGCGGCTACGCCTTCCAAGATGATGACGCTAACAGCGGCCTGAGTTTGACCCATCCCAAAGCGTTCATACCGCCTCTCAGGCGATCTTCCCAACTACCCAACTGCAGGGTTAGGTAAGTAAATTGATTCCTATTTTACCTACTTTAGTATAGCTATTTGCCACTAGAATGTTTTTTAAAAATCTCTTTTCGTCCTAAGGAAAAAAAAAGATTTAGTTAAGTCATTTTCTTTTTATCCAAGAAAGGGAAAGGGACAAATTGACCAGCCTAATTTATCCCTTATTGTTTTGGTGATGGAAACGGCTGTTAGAGGAGATAGCCCTGAATGAGAGGTGAGAAATCTCTGCTGAGTGGAATGATCAATGAAAGTGTGGGAGGCCTGACGCGGTTCCATTTATGTTTCTACCCTTCCTATTCACATTTTCTCCTATTTCTCTAATGGAAGTAACGCTCCATGGAGAGACAGAGAAACAATGCAGTTTTTCTTTCTCTGTGGTCAATCATCTTGCTTTTAAAACTATGCTGGGTCTGCACTGCTAACAGCAAGTGTGGTCATCCTTGTGCCGTGAGTCCTAAAACCCGAGGTCTTTGTTCTGAGGACCCAGGACAGAGGGGCCCCTGTGGCCATATTGGGCTGTACTTTTCTACACGCACTTGGTGAGGGCTGCAGCCAGAAGACACAGGTGCTCTAGGACACCTGTGAGCCATCCCATCGTATCATTTGGAAAATCCAGTCCACTTATTCTCAAATGGTGAGATCAGTTGTCCTTGAGAACTCAAAGGTACAGAATCAAACTATAAACACTTGGATGCAGAGTGAGCCAGTTTTTCTACAAGTAATCAGTGTCAGCCTTTCTAATGGAAACATGACTCTCCCTCCCCATGTTGTGCAAAGAGGAGGGAGATGGTGATGTTAGTTAAGTGTCTGCTTTGGGACAGGCGCCTTATTTTGTATTATTATTTATTTATTTTTATTAGATCATAAGTGTGTGTACATTACATTTACGGGGTACAATGTGCTGATTTTATATACAATTTGGAATGCTTATATCAAACTAGTTAACACAGCCTTCACCTCACTTACCTAAATAGGCCTTATTAGTTATCCTTCACAGAGGAGGAAACAGAACACCAACTAGTTGGTGTGAGATTGCCAAGAAGAGCATTTATTCAAATCTAGGCTTGTCAACACCAGGTTGAATTCTTTTTTTCTACCACTCCTTGGTGAAGACATAAATAAAGGCAGAAAAGGAGCCAGTGATTTAAATTAGAAGAACAGATATAAAAATAAATCAACAAAGTGATGAAGCCAGGAGCTCCCAAGCTCTCTGCGTTTGAACTTCACTTCTGTACAAGTGAATGGGAAAGGATCTCAGGGAGAGCCTGAGTGCTTCTACTGGGGAACATGGTCTTTATGCCTCCCCATCCATCACATATAGAATCCAGGCCCTGCTCTGAAAGAATGGATCCCCTGCCCACAGTGGAGGGAAGGAAAATGCAAATCATGCTTGCCCTGAGCCCAGGAGGTGGGGTTCAGAGCTTGCAGCTGGGATGCAAGGTTTGGGGTTCAAGTTCACTTATTACCTATTTTTCAGAGAACATGCCATTAAATCTCTGTAGCCCTTAGCTCCTTCTGCTGTAAACAGGGATAATAGCCTTCAGGCTTGCTCTGAAGATTTATGAGACAGTGAAGGTAAAGAGCTGCGTCTGGATGGCTCAGCATCTGGTATCCAGGTAGCTATCCTTGCAGATACTCTGACAACCTTTATTCAAGCAAAGCTTTTACACATTCCTGGGTATGGACACTTCGCCCAGCCACAGCATCGCTGGCGATGCAGGTACCCTGTAGATGTTCTCCAGATGAGCCAGGTGACTAGTCCCATGCCCTTCTGTTACCCAGATACCATCTCCACACTTTCTGGGCAGCCTCCAGCTTAGGCAAGTTCTCCAAGTACAAACCCAAGAGCCTAGTTCCAGCCATTCTTCTCTTTAAGAGAAATTATTTCTGTGATTTTGTGGTAAAGATATATGTACCATTTAAGCTCTGCAAAGAAAACGAGACTTTCATCTTTTAGATGTCTTTTTCCTCTGAGTCTAATTCATGCTTGCTCTGTGCACACTTGCCAATTATTTGTTGGGCAACTGTGCACTGGTGTGAGCATTGCAGGTCACCACAAGATGAAGCTATCTTTGTGAGCCATCAACCTCCTGGAACTCACAGCCTCAGGAAGGACTAGGGTGACACATGCCACAGATAGCTATGCAGTCACACACCCTTTGAGCTCCCCACGAGCTCATTGGCAACATGGAGCAGCCAGACCCACTTTTGTATAGTCAACCGAGGAGACGCAGGAGCTGATAGTTTATAGGCCCTGGATGGATTTACATTTCTTCTTTGGATACAGCCCTGGGGAAATTACTTTTCTCAGAGTGTGATGTGCTTTTTATGTGGAGAGAGGGTTGGGAATCACAAAGTGCCATATGCAAGATTTCATCATGTGATAATATCTTGAAATGTTGAAAAAGCACTGGGATCATTTTGAGAAATTGTTCCAAAGGCCACAACTCTGAACAGCTTAAGGCAGAAGACTCCTTATTCTTCATGTACCTCTTACTGTCCACAGAGGTGAATCCACAGCCTAGGCCCCGCATGCCACTGACCCTCGGTAGCCAGCTGTTGACTGTGTACATACCCTGTACACAAGGGAAGTGGCCACTTCTGTATTCACGGGGTATGACGGTCAAGGTTTCAGCTCTTGAAGGAGAGTCTCTGGGAGGGCTAGAGGCAGGGCAGGGAACTCTGCCGGGTGGTACAAATAACACAACAACGACTACGTGTCCATGTCGGTCACCACTGGCTCTGTCATCTACTCTGTGCCTCCACTACCCCCTTGTACCCTCACATCAGTTCTGTCTTCTTTCCTTTCATCATCAAATGAACTCTGAGACATGGGTGGCTTTATATCCTCATCTAACAGATTGGGAAACTGAAGCAAGAGGATGAGAATTTTGATCAAGTTTCTGTAAGTGTGTATCTGTAGCAACCTAGACAATACCTATGATTTATTACAAGTTTACAATACACCAGGGGTCCTAATCACTTACAACGTACCATCTCATATGGTCCTTCCCAAAATATTAGGAGGTAGGTTCTCATTATCTCCACACTATAGGGGGAAAAAAAGAACTTAATGAACTTTAAGAAATTTCCCTGAGTAACATTTCTGACAGCCTTTCTGTCCACTGAACCTTCTCTCTGAATCACTATATTAAACAATTGGATGGACCATTTGCAAAGAGTTTAACCAAAGAAGACCATTCCTACCCCAAACCTGCCCTTTAGGTGACCAAAATGAGCAGCCTGAGAAGTGGTCAGGGTAGTTGTTTCGGCCAGCATAGTAATTACATAGGAACAAAAGGGGATTCAATCAATTGCTTAGCAATTAGCCATTATAAGAAGATGGAAAAAAATCAATTGACTGTTTGGTAGAGCAGGAAACATTTTAAATGTCACCACAGTGAGAGAAATATTCGAAGATTTGTCTTCATAATGGTTAACTAATTGCAATCTTCAAATTTTATTGCCTTAGAAAAATAACTCAATTCAAGAGATAGAGTATTAACACTTGGGGCTATTTCTCCTTTGTCTCAGTTAGCATCAAGGGGAGGCATGTAAATCGATCAGTCCCTATGATTTAAGATGTCCCTTCACAATGAACAGCGTCCTTGAGGGCAGAAGCAGTGTGCCAGTCACATTTTACCATCCACACGTACCTCAGACAGTGTGGGGACATTCGGTAGGTGCTGACGGCATGGTGCTGCAGTTGGAAATGAATGACCACTGAAAAATAATGCTGGGGTCCCTCCCTAATCTGAGTTCCCTTTAAGTGAAATTTACTGTGGTGTGTGGAACTTGACTTTGGTCAAAGGACGGTGAAGGCTGGTAGCTACTGATTTGTCACCATCAAGCTTCCCAACCCCTTCTTATGTCAGCCCTCCTACCTGCCCCAGGACGGTCAGCTGGTACCATCACTGTGATGTCATTACAGCTTCCACTTTCACCCACAAGAGGATGTCCTTCTGGGCAAACCAAACCCATGTCCATGGCCACCGAGATGGCTTCAGCAATGGGCATTGGCTCAGAGTTGAACTAAACAGTGTTCTCCCCAGGGAATTTCTTTCTACTAGAGCTGGTAGAGAAGCTTCCTGTGGTCTTCGATAATGACAGGACTAGGAAGATGCTGCTTCTGACCACTTCCTTGACCAAATGGAGGAAGTCTATGGCAGGAGAGGATCAGGACATCACGCAAAGAAGAAACTCCCTGGAGGGCAAGCTCAGGCCCTATGACAACAAAGTCTACCTGCAGGAGGTGACAATCAGGCCACCATGCAAAAGAATACAAAGAGCAAGGCTGGGAGGCCTGGACCCAGCTGTCTTCAGCCACATGCACCCTTGGGCCTCCTGTTTATGGAGTTAATGAGCTCAGCCAAGTGAATGTGTTTCTGTCACATGCAACCTCTGCATCCTGACTAACACAGAACCAGCTACTTACACTGGTTGTATCAGCATGAATATTATTATATTTTCTGACTAACATCCTGACTAACACTTCCCAGCTACTTATTGTGGTTATTTTTGATTCAGATGGTCCATACTGGGGACAATCAGAAAAAGAAGAAATTAAGAGTTTGAGAATAGCATTAGGGGGGTACTCTGCAGAGGAGTTGAAACTTTGAAATAAATCTGTGGGAAATCCCAGGGAGACTGGGGACAAAGGAGCAATTGTACGTAGGGGCTGGAGGCATGTGCTTGTAGCCAAGTGTCTGGGATGGTGGAAGGAAAAAGGGGTAGGGCAGGGGACAGAAACCATAGAGTTCTAAACTCAGAAAGGGGTCCCGCATTAGGAGGGGGTGCTGCACGCAGCAGCAAAAGCTTTTATTTACCAACCACAAATATGAATTGACTTTATTGAAACAGAGGATTGAGTTTCTTTCTAAAGATTCTATTAAACATGGCTAATAAAAATGGAAAATGGACCAGGCACATGTTACTAATGTAGGGTGAGTAATGTCCATGAACTTCTATGACTGAAATCCCAGCGTTCTAGCCCATGCTAAAAATAGAGGTTCATGAGAGTCCTGACTCCAGCTTCACTTCCTCCTGGCCCGAGGTGCTGAGCCGTCATGTGAAAACCCATCCTGACTACCAGAGAAGGAAAAGAGGGCACAGTGACGTGAAGCTGAAGGAGGAACAGTAAACCAGAATAATTGCTTATAAAATTTTATGGTTGGTCATTAATCTTAACCACCTCAATTGCTAGAAAGAAAGATTCATGTCTTTTTAAATAGACAAAATTTGAGCTTATGGAAAATATAATAATATTCATGCTGATACAATGAGAAATTCCAAAAGCCTTACCTAACCTGCAGACTTTGGGGAGGAGGAAGCCTGGTATAGCAGGAAGAGGACAGGTTTGGGAGTCAGACCCAGAGCCAAAGCCTGGCCACGGGGCTTTCCGCAAGCCCCTGAGTCTGTCTGAGCTTCAGTTCCTTCCTCTGGGAGGTGGGGAGTGAGCCTGGCTCTGTTTTTTTTTTTTTTTTTAAAAGACAGTCTCACTTTATTGCCCTCGATAGAGTGCTGTGGCATCATAGCTCCACAAAAATCTCCAACTCCTGGGCTTAGGCAATTCTCTTGCCTCAGCCTCCCGAGTAGCTGGGACTACAGTTGTCCACCACACGTGCCTGCCACTATGCCCGGCTATTTTTTGTTGCAGTTTGGCCAGGCCAGGTTCAAACCTGCCACCCTCAATATATGGGGCCAGTGCCCTATCCACTGAGCCATGGGTGCTGCCCTGAGCCTGACTCTCTTGCAAAACCACCACCATGAAGACTCAAAAAGGAAGCCTGAATGTTCACAGAGGCACAGAGCCTGGCACTCAATAATGCAGCTGAAATCACCATTCCAGAACCTTTCACAGCCTACCCAGACTCTGGTCATGACCACTCCTCTCCTCTTCTACTGCCATTGTTGGGGTCCAGGCCCCCTCTCTCCTAGAGCAGCCACTCTGTATTCATCAGCCAGAGCCATCTGGAGAAGACATAAGCTGGGTGACAGCGACATCACCAAATCCCTCCCATATCTCTCTCATTAGAATAGAGGCCAAAGTCCTCTTGTTGGCCTCCAAGGCCTTCCATGACCTAGTCACACCTCTTCTCCTGTCTAGAATCTCTCTCTGCGTCAGCCATACCAGCTTCCCTACTGTTTCTAGAATGTTTCAGTCCCACTCCTGCCTCAGGCTTCTGTACTCACTGTTCCCTCTATCAGGATGCTCAACACCAAGATAGATGCTCCCCTAGAACCCTCTTCACCTGTTCTCCCCAAAGGCCTACCCAAGAATGCTATTTCCAGTGGCAACCTGTCCCCAGCTCCATCCTTGTCCTCTGACTTCTTTACCATGATCTGTCATAGCAACTGACACAGGTGGCCTCTAGGAGGACAGAGCTTGGTCTGTTCTATTCACTGCTATGTCTCCTTGTGCAGCTGGGGCTCAGTGCGTCCTTGCTGAATGGAGCAAGCAGTGCCTGCACTCTCCATATCACTCTGGGTGCAAATAGCTTCTCCTGGGCTGCAGAAAGAGGTCACATCAGAAAGGCACCTCTGTCTGAGAGTGCCGCCACCAGTCCACATCCTAAAGGCCAAGCTGAGTCTGGACAGTAAGTAGGACAAGGTGGTAGAATCAGAGAACGTGTATTTTTTGTTTTGTTTTTATTAATTTCTGGTTAATAAGAGAGGATAAATGTTTAGGTTACATTGTTTTTGTTTCTAAGGTAAAGTTCAAGTTGTAGTTGAGCCCTTCACTGGGGGGCGTGCTGAATACCCCAGCATTGTGCACATTAGGTGAGATCTGCTGATCACCCTCCCTTCTCCCCTTTCTGCTCTCCTTCCTCTGCCCTCCACCTCACTAGAATAGACTTGTGTTTTGTTTTTTTTCTTCATGTGGGCATGCAGTTGTTTATATATTGGTTTCATATGAGTATTGAGCACATTGGATACTTGTCTTTCCCATTCTTATGATACTAAGAATGTGTTTGAGCTCCATCCAGGGAAACACAAAAGGGGTGAGGATTCCATCTTTTCCTACGGCTGAATGGTACTCCATGGTGTGCATATATCACGGTTTGTTAATCCAGAGAACCTGGTTTTGAACAGCTACCTTTGCCCAATAAAACCCGTTTCAGCTAGCATTTGAGGGGATTCAACCAGAAATATAAAAATGCCAGGTTCACAAAGGTGCTCTAATCATATGACTACCTTTCTTCTTTTAAATGATTGTTGTAAGGATTAAATTCTGTCCATAAAACTGTAGGTTATAATTTTCATAAAAAATCTCCATCGCTCTGTTGGTCCTTCTCTACTCTCACTGGAGACCACCACCTCGTCCTCGGCTCCTCAGTCAAATTCCTTCTTGATGTCTCATTATCACCACTCAAGGTTTTGACTTTCCTAGGTTACAATCAGCTCATTGGATATGACTTTAGCATGGAAGAAATTTAATTTTTTGTAACTCTTAACCAGTGGTTCCCAACCAGTACAGTCTTTGGCTGAGGTGGGGGTGGATTAAAAACAAAATAAGAACAAGCTAAAGGAAAACAAACAAACCAAAACAATGACAAGAAACAAAACGAGTGACTCTCAAACCCTAGAGGCAGAATTTTAGGCTGTCTTGAAAAATCAAATAACTAAGATATCTTTTGAAATAAGACAAAACAATCTTAAAATGTACTTATTTCATGACTAACTGCTATTCTTGTTAAGAAAAATATGTTCTTGAGTCTAATTCCTTTTCTTCCACAAGACAGTACAGGAATAAAAAAAAAGGAGATGAAAATTGCTTTCCAGACATATTCCATGGATAAGACACAGAGGATCTCGGGAGGATGTGAACAGCGGATGGCAGGGACCCAAGGAGAAAGGCTTCAAACGCATGAAGGCTTCAAACCCACCAGGGAGGAGGGAAGGAGGGATCGGCTGTGCTGAGGGGTCGCCACGTGTCAGCTTGTTTTTGATGATTAAACCAGACACACAATGGTGCCTGGTTACTTTGTGGACTACCCCTGTTCTTATTATGATAATCTGAAAAACATGCCCAGAAATACTCTGGGTCAACATGTAGGCGATAGAAATAGATTAAGCATTTTAAGGGACATTGGCGGGAGTATATTGTGTTCAGGGAGATTCCTTTGATGAAGTAGTCGTATTCGGGTATGAAAAACTGTAACTTATCACTATGAGAAACTAAACTACCTGTATAATTTTAAATTCCCAGGGAAAAATATAGTGTTTAGTATCCCATTTAACAAACTGATTTTGAAGGTTTTCAACTTAATTGGCTTCAGAATTTTTTAAAAGATGTGTTTGAGCACAGGGCTGGTAATTTTTACAGCAACCCAGTAACTTATGAAGAAATTATTATGTGCTAGAAATTACAACGTGCAGCAGGTTAGGCACTTTGCAATTTCCCCCTTTAGCCTCAGAGCAAACTTTTGAGGTATTATTATTATTTACTTTTCATATGAAAATGTTGCTAGAGGTTTAGTGATTAGCACTGTGGTCCCCAATGCCCAGGATGCAGACTGGTACCGTGGTACAGGTATCCACGGCCTGTTAGGAACGGGGCCGCACAGCAGAGACGAGTGGGAGATGAGCAAGCAAAGCTTCACCTGTACTTACAGCCGTTCCCCATCACCTGCACCAGCACCTGAGCTCCGCCTCCTGTGACATCAGCAGTGGCATCAGGTTCCCAGAGGAGCATGAACTCACTATAAACTGTACACGTGAGGGATCTGGGTTGTTGCTTCTCACAAGAATCTAATTCCCCACCCTGCCCCTGAATCCATGGGAAAGTTTGCCAAAAAGGTTGGGGACTGCTGCCATAATTCATACTGAGAAACAAACAGTTAAATACATAAATAAATAAAGGAAGAGACGGTGTGTCAATGTAGGTAAGTAAAGAGTACACACTAAACTTGGAAGCCAGGCTGGCTGGATACAAGTCTCAGCTCTGCCACCATGAGCTGCAGAATCTGTGGGATTTTGTGCCTCAGTATCTTTGTCTGTAAAACGGGGATAATAACAGTATTTACCTATAAGGTTGTCCAATCATAGCAGGGAGGAGACAGGTACTATACATGTACATGTGTGTATATATATGTTCCAAACATATATATAAAACAACATATTTATAAAATATATATAACAAAAACAATAATAAAAAGATAAAAAACAGTTTGTCCACCCCCTACACATGCATCCAGCACATGGATAGCACGGATAGATGGAGCCGCAGATGTATACCATGGGTCAGGGACAGGTCTTATCCCCGCCACCACCAGCATCTACTCTGCCCTCCCATCTATATCAAGCCTCCATGTCTATAAAGATCTGCTTTCTAGTGGTCCTGAGATTCAGGCTTCGCTTTTATGGGGTCCTTCTTCTGGTAGAGGAACATATGGGGTGCACAATTCTGGTGAAATAAAAGAGTCTACAGAATTTTATCTTTTAGAATTAAAGCAGGAGGCTTATTATTTGTTTCAATACATGGAAAATAAAAGGACTGTAGTGAAAGCTTGATCCTCAGAAGCTGCCGGGCAAGGAAATTTACTATGAAAAATATTCCAGCCAGACGTGGAAACAGCTATTTCTGATTCATTTTTCTGACTTTTTTTTTCTGAGTGTGTCCTCACCTCCAGAGGCTGTGACATGACTGGCCAATGAGACAGAATGTCTTCTCTTGAGCTCCATGTCCACAGTCTGTGACTTTGGCCTAGACGTTGATGCTCAAGTTGAGAAATGGGGGTTCCTTAGAGACCTCTTGCCCCTGAATCCTAAGCTTGGGGAGGTGGCTGTGCCCTAATGAGATTGGGCCTTTCCTCTCTTACTTCTGGCCCAAATGAATTCACCTACACCTGCTTTTCCTACTGGACTTCTGAACCAGATTTTATTTGAAGATTTTATTTGATTTTGAAGTTCAAAAAACTTTTGACAATCACTGGCTTAGAACCCTTCCAGCTCCGATGTTCTGTGGCTATAAGATCAGGTTGTTTTTTACATGTCCAGGCTTCTGTACAAAATGCTCCCCTGGACAGAAGTGGCAGGTGCTACCCTATCGGGGAGGGCGCTGAGGCAGGATGAAAGGGAAGCCAGAAAAGACACACACTGACTCTGGAAAGAAACTCAAGAACTCTCCCATGTTAAGATTAGAAAATGATGCTTTTCTAAAAACATCCAAAGAAAAGTTGGGTTTAATTCCACCAGTTGAGGCTGTAGTAATATTACCGGATTTTTCTAAAGGACTTGGTGTGTACCCAATTCCCATGAGTAGCATATAACTCACAGATTTAATTATAGATCTTCCTCACTCACTCGTTCCCTAGGAAACAAGTCCATGGCTCATGTCTTGTGCATGGAAGGTCATAGCAAGGAGATAAATATTTTCTGCATTTTGAAACTTTATCTAGAGGTCACAGGTCTGCAACTTAGCAGGTGAGAGCTCTTCAGACAATAGGCCGAAGCTGCTATGTTTGACTAATATCAACGATATTTAAAACCCTTTGTGTTTATCTCAAATAAAGCCCTTCCCACTTAAATGAGTCAAAATTTTCACTGTTATCTTTTTTCCTTTTTTAAGGTTGAACTACAAATAAAAGTTCCCTTAAGTATGTCTTCCTATTCAGGTAAGAAAAAGGCTGTGTTTATCATCATAAAAAGAATATTATCAAACCAGTCTAATTTTAATCAGGTGGACAATTCAGGTTAAAAGTTCTTTTTACATCATGAATCAGGCAGAAAATGGCTACGGCAGGCCAGTGACCCTGAAAATCTAAAACAACAGAGCCAACTAAAAGTGGAGAATTAAAAAAAGGGAAGGCTAACAAACATATGAGAAAATGCTCATCATCCCTAATTATTAGAGAAATGCAAATCAAAACCAACCTGAGATATCATCTAACCCCAGCAAGAATGGCCTGCATCACAAAATCTCAAAACTGCAGATGCTGGCATGGATGTGGAGAAAAGGGGACATTTTTACACTGCTGATGGGACTGCAAACTAATACAACCTTTCTGGAAGGAAGTATAGAGAACCCTCAAAGAACTCAAGCCAGAGCCCCCACATTTGATCTTGTAATCCCATTACTGGGCACCTACTCAGAAGGAAAAAAAAATCCTTTTACTATAAGGACACTTGTAATAGACTATTTATCGAAGCTCAATTTACAATGGCCAAAATGTGGAAACAGTCTAAATGCCCACCAACCCAGGAATGGATTAATAAGCTATGGTGTATGCATACTATGGAATACTATTCAGCCATTAAAAAAGATGGAGACTTTACATCCTTTGTATTAACATGGATGGAAATGGAACACATTATTCTTAGTAAAGCATCACAGCAATGGAGAAGCAAGAATCCCACGTACTCAATTCTGATATGAGGACAATTAATGACCTAGTACACAGTGGGGGGGAGGGGGCTGGAGGAAGGGGAGAGCAGAGAGAGGGACAGAGAGGGGGGTGGGGGAAGG
>NW_003852442.1:1932819-1941585 GCF_000181295.1 Otolemur garnettii
AGGGGAGAGCAGAGAGAGGGAAGGAGGGAGGGGGTGGGTGGTCACAGTGTGTGACGCACCATTTGGGGGTGGGACACAATTGTAGGAGGGACTTTACCTAACAAATGCAATCAATGCAACCTGTTTCTTTACACCCTTAATGAATTCCCAACAATAAAAAGAGAAAAGAAAAGAAAAGGGAAAATGCAAATGCCTTTACTTATGTGGCAAAAAGATCACAAAGAGACATATTCTTCCTCATGACTAGAGGAAATCAATCTCATTTCACTTTAGAATTTTGTGTATTTAACACTCTCTGAAATCGATTTTTGCTCATTTCCATTAGTGTCACTAACTTTTTTAGTCTTAAGTGAGGATTAAATGGGAAACTATAAGTAAGGTGCTTTGCAAACCCCAAAGAATTATATAAATGTTAGCAATCACAATCAGTGTATAGAGCATAAATTCTTAAACACAGTCCTTGTAGTCACAGTGCAGTGGGACTGACTGTGGGCTTCCAGAGTCGCAGACTTTAAAGTCAGAGCCTGGGGACTGCAGCAGTTACATCTTCACCTGTCACATGGAGAGCCCAGGTAAACACACGGGAGCATTCAACAACACTCATGGAAACGTGTCTCAGGTTCAAAAGATGGCTGACTTTCCCAGCAGAGCACAGCAAACCCACGGCAGAGAGGAGGCCAAGGGGTCGAAACCTGGCATTATAATATTTCTAGCTTCTTCTAAAGCCTATACAATACACAGATTAGGGCGTCAGTGGGAGACCAGAGCCATCAGGACAAAGGGAGTTTTATTTTGTCGTGCGTTAGCCAAAGATCTGGATTAGGAGGCAGAGACTATAAAGTGACATAGCAGTGCCTGGGAGGGAGGTGGGAGTATCAGCCGAGTATCGCTTCCTTTGTGAATGCATTAAACACAATTGCTTTTGCTCAGTTTAAGGGGCTTCATAAAATACTTGTGAGGACACAGCTGATATCTATTGAGCAGTTTCTGGGTCAGACCACGAGCGCTCTTCATATGTTCTTATACAGTCTGGCAACAACCCTGTGACATTGGCAGGGTGACCTGGAGGGTTCTCAGCTCCAGTTTCCAGGGAATTAGCAGAAGGCATGGGCTTTGATCAGGGCATCTGTGCCCAAAGGCTGGACTCCAAATCTCTATGCAGTTAGATTGTAACTATTCTGTAGTCAATATACCCATGGGAATCTATGCAAATCTGTAGCCTTTCTCTCTCCAGAAACCACACACACACTGCCCCACATGACAGGTGTCAGAGACTCCTAGCGTCCACCTGGGGACTGAGGGCAAACACACCAGGTGAAGAACCCCTGATCCACAGATCTCCCTGGCTCCTGGTTGTCGGTACCTTTTCTTCCTCTCTTTTCAACACTTGGTTCAACTCAACCTTCCTGAGTTTCCCCTGTTTTGAGCTCATGAAACCAGGCAGGCATATGGTCTAGCTTATGTGCATTATAATGGTGAAGTAAAAGGGACTTTTTTATTGAAGAAAAGTCAAAGTGTCAAGTGACTAGAGCACAGGATTTGTTCAGAGAAGTTTCAAGCTTAAGGGGGCTTCAGGCATCAACCACTGCAGTGGTTCCTTCATGGGGTCCCGGGCACCCATGCTAGAAGCACCCAGAGCTTCCTCTAGAGGAAGAACCCCATTATGGGTGGGGTCTGGGGATGGGGACTCCCTTGATGCTACCAATAGGCTTCCCTAGTTGACGCTGGTCACACTGCAGGTAAATACTCGCCTTGGTAAGAAGCTAAATTCCTTATGCTAAAAGACTTGCCTACAGCCATATTTCTTGTTAGCTGCAGAGCTGGACATAAATGTGATGATTTTTCACTCTTTGTCTACACATTTCTATCTCAGATACTTGATAGTGCAATCAAAATTCAGTTGGTAAGACAATTCATTTAAACACATCATGGTCCTGAAAAAAAAAAAAAGGATTCAAAATAGGCAGTGCTAGTGGGAAATAAAATGGTTGTGATTTATTTCTTTAAACCAATAATGTCCCCAAATAGGATGATCATTAAATTGCCAAAATTGTAATGCATGAATTTAAATCTGCTGTAATGCCCTCATTTGAGAGAAGTTTGCTTTTAATAGGATTGTGTTTTCTTTGTGAGAAAGAAAAAGAACCACATTTTGTTGTAAATTGCGGATTAAAATAAATAAACCAACAAACTACAGCATTGCAGATTAAGCACCTTGGTTTGTTTATTTTAAAGGCTCATTACCTAGAGTGACCATTTTTCTGGAATTAAAATCAGCGTGTTAGTCTTACAGTTATATACGTAGAAAATGAAGCACAGTTTTGGGGGTCTGGACAAATAGAGGATAATATGGGCTACTGGGACCCTGTGTGTTTTCAAAGAGGTTATGCAAAGCACACATGTCAAACATATGATTCCTTTTAGGTTATAACTGAAGAAAATTAAACGATAGGACACTTTCTGACAGACCTGATACAGTTTTAGTTGGTGTCATCCATGCAGCTACCATCAAATTGTGAGTCTTGGATTCAAATTCTGATCCTGAAAGCCATTTAAGTTGATTGCGTTCCTTGGTACTTTTTAGTAAGAAAATAGATTATGATATTCTTTATTAGGCAAGTTTCTAAGAAGTTCTGTTTGTTTCTAACCTCACAGTCATGAAGGAAAAGACAAGGAAAGTGATCCACCTATGATCTGATTTTAACTGACTTTTCCATCAGTACTTAGTTCTTCCAAAGACCACAACAGCAAAAATAAACTCACCTCAACACCATTTCAATTCTCTTAAAATACGTTGATTTGGTATTTGGTGATAAAGAGAATATTTCCATATTAAAAAAAAAAAAAAACAACTTTTCTCTAAAGTACAATGAACCTAATGAAATGTAAAAACACGATAATCACCAACCCCCGAAGTCACTGTGTTTTCTCACTGAGTAAAACAAAGTTTACTTTTAAGGGAGGGGAATCTTGCTCTGAAAGGTTCAGGGAACTATAGAGAATGTGCCCAAAGTAATCATCAACTGTAAATTGTTTTCCAATTGTTTCCTATTTATAAGCACTTGCAAGCTTAAAAAAAAAGAAAAAAAATTTTAACCTACTTTTTTAAGAATACATGTCAAACCAACTTTACTTTGATGCTAAAGAATGTTTTTGTTAAGTGGAATAATTAGGTGATTTTTATTTTATCCTAAATCTAGAGGCAATGTAGGTAGAGATGATTTCAATTCCAGAAATCTAAATTGCTGAATCAAATCCTGGCCCCAAGACTTCAGGGAGGTTACTTGACACCACTCCAATAAGACTTCCTTTTCTTAGTAACATAGTGGTAACCGTAGCACTCACCTAGTAGGGTGAGAGATTTAAGGGGATATGAGCATATGGTGCTTGAGACACTGCCCAGATCATAAAGAGTTCTCCAGTCTTATGGGACAGGTTGGTTTCCTATCAATGGGACTCTGTATCCCAAGGACTGTCCTGTGTGTCTTGGCATCCCTGGGCTCCTTACCGAGGCAGCTTCCGCATGGAGGCCCCTGGGACACCAGGCCATCAACACATTAGCTCTGATGTGAGATTCCTATTCCATAATCACTACAGGGGTAGTGCATTTATTGAGTCTTAATATATTCATGTCCTTTGTACAAATATTTCTGCGAAAAAATACATCCATTTTTGACCATGGTCTATTTTTTTCACACAGTGAGATGCATGAATACCCCAAGACAGAAAATAAGGGCAAGTCTCTATGTTGCTTCAAGAAGCAACCTTAATAAGTCAGGGGAGGGTGAACCAAACACTCAGAGGATCCAAGGCCAGGCTGTTTGTGTATCTTAATGAGCATAAATTAAAGGTCTTACTCTGGGAAAAAGAGCGGAAGACAAAAACCAAACCAAACCAAACCAAAACAAAACAGAAAACTCAAAGCTAACCTGTGGATGATTGTGGATTCTACAGACACAAGCTGTGGACGTGAGGGTCATTAGTGGTCATTTTGACATGCGACTGCAAAGCATTATTCTTGAACACAGTATGGGCAAAATTTTACAGTCCATTTAAATAAAATCAACCACACAACAGAGATGATTCACAAAGTGATCGTTTTTAAAAATAGAAAACTGAATTTCAAATCAGCATTTTAATGGCCCAGTGATCCAAATATTAAATTGATAATAAGGCCACAGTCATTTTCATGAGTAGCTGGAAATACTCTTAAAATTCTATAATGATCTATGAAATGCCAGAAAATTCAGAAATTATTGTCCCAAGGAGAATCTTGGACTCTCAGTGCTGGAGGGGACATCTGCCACAATGTAAATGTTGTATTAATAAGAGGTTCTCAACCGGGGGTGATTCTGCTCCACTGGGGACACTGAATGTCTGGGGATATTTTTAGTTGCTGCGCCTGAGGAAGGGGCACTACTCAACATTATCTGACACATGGCACATCTAGCAGGTAGAGATGTGTGCTGCAGAACGTCCCCAAATACACAGGACGGCTCCCATAACAGAATTATTTACCCCAGATATCAACAGTGCAGAAGTTGAATAAAACCCTAATCTATATCACCCTTGGTCACTCTGTAGAAAAGAGAAGCCAGGACCGTGGGACTCTGGAAGAGGGCTGCCCACCAGAACTCTCTGTGATAATGGAAACATTCCATATCCGCTTTGCCTGATATAGCAGCCACTCACCACATGTGGCTGAGGACTTGAAATATGGCTGCTGTGGCTCAGAAACTGAAGTTTTAATTTCATTTCATTAGGATTAATCTAAGCACAAATTTGCTACGCTACTGGACACTGCAGATCTGGAATCTGGATTGAGTCTCTGAAGACCAGCACAAAGGGTGCTCTTCGTGGCCACAGAACATAAATATCATTCTGGCTCAGAACTGTTCTGAAGGACGAGGAGTCATTTGTTTCTCCCTTGCTTCAATCCATAAAGCTCTAAGTGACTTGGAAACATGGTGAAGATAACTTAGATACATTGAAATGACAACTGAATCTTTTAAAGAGGAAGAAAAAAATAGATGGGACTCACCGAACATCTGAGTGGTATTATTATATGTAGCATTAACAGGGAAAGGGGATTCTGAAGTGAGAAGAATGATAAGATTCAGGATTCAAGACATGTTCCAGTGATCAGAACTGAATGGACCTGATCATTTTTTATAACAGAAATCCATTTCTTCCTAAACTCCATAAGCTCCTAACTCTCCTGGAATGGAAACGTAGCAGAGAGATTCCCCAGGGAAGAATTCACACTGACCAGCCTCAGGGCATCAGATTTGGATTTTATGTGCATCTGTCCCCATACGTCCATCTCCTTTACCTTGGAGAGAAAGCAGAAGGATTGCTGTTCTGTCTAGCCGTATCTCACGCTGGGGTGGTACTTGCTTTGGAATAACCAAGCACGTGGCTGTCTGCTGGATCTGTGATAGCATGTCCTAAGTATAAAAAGCAAGAGGCAGAGTCCAACAGAAACTCTGCTTGTGTTGGGTGAACGATAACACGATGGGTAAGAATCTCAGATTGGGGTAGACTTTTATTTGTTTCCTAAAGAAAAATGTCCAGGGGGAGAGTGAGTCAGGGAGCTTTTGGCTATGTACTCCATTTTTTTTTTTTTTTTCCAAAACATCCCTCATGTAGGTTGACAGATTTAGCATATAAAAACATATGATGCAAGTTAAACTGAAATTTGATCTAAACAATGACTTTTTTTTTACTATCACTGTGTCTGATGGAATTGTTGGGACATAATTATACTAAAATATCAGTTATTGTTTGTCTGAAACTCCAATTTAACTAGGTCTTAATATTTTATTTGGCAATGCTGATCAGGAAAGACCAGTCCCAAGAGATCTTGCTTTGGTAAAAAAACGCCCGTTGTTAACTTTGCTGTGGAAATACTGCCCGCTCCATCACCTTCTCAGAGATTGCCCAGACAAAAGGATACTGAACAGCTTCGAGGGGTCTCATAGCAAACATTCCCAGTGTCTTTAACCTAATGGTTTCCAAACATTCAAGAACTAGAGTCCAGCCACAAAATGGTTAGTTATATGCCAGGCCTAGGGTCAGACTGCCTGAGTCCAAACATGGGACCAGGAGAAAGCTTAAAAACAGAGACTCTGGTTGGGCATCTTGAATGGGCATAGTCACAGCTCTCAGTAAGAACGATGTGGACCCATGTAGGGCATTTAGCCTGAGCCTGGCACAGGGTAACTGCTGTGGGAACATTAGTGTTAATGGCCACATTAGTAGCAAGAACCTGTCCTGGCAATGACTAATAACATCTAGGTAGATAATGGATGTCGTCTGGGACATGTGGAAAGTACACCGAAGAGGGAAAGGGAGGGTGCTGGCTTGGTCCAGCATCAAACAAACCCCTTCCCGGTCAGAGTGGGCTGCTCTTCACCCCAGCTCCCTGTAGCTGATAAATGAGGATCAGGTGATGGTTCAGTAGACACAGTCCTCTGATAAAACTGTGTCCTGGCTCAGAGGACCTGCTCAGTCTTCTCTGGTTTTTATTAGCTACCATATCTATTTGCTAGAGCTTCATAACAAAGCTCTATGAACCGGGCAGCTTACACAGTGTGGAAATTTGTTATCTCATAGTTCTGGAGGCTGGACGTTTGAGGTGAAGGTGTTGGGAGAGCTGGTTCCTTGTAAGGGAGGTGAGGAAAATCTGTTGTAGGCCTCCCTCCTGGCTTCTGGTGGTTTGGGGTAAGCGTTGGCATTTTTTTCACCTGTAGATGTGTCACCCTGCCCTCTGCCTTCATCTTCACTTGATGTTCTCGCAGCGTGTAAGTCTGTCTCCAGATTTCCCCTCTGTATTGGCAACAGTCAGATGTCATCAGGGCCCACCCTATGCAGTCATTTTGATCACCTCTGCAGAGACACTTTCCCCACATAAGGTCACACACTGAGGTTCAGAGGATCAGAATTTCAACACATGAGTTTTTGGAGAACACAGCCAACTGCTGACAGCTACCCTCCAGAGTAGGGCTCGTACCCCTGTCATGCTCACCTTGCAGGACTGCATGGAAGCTTAAATAACAGTGTGGATAAACAGACTTTGAGGAAGTTAATGGCACTATAAAACCACAAGGTAAACACTTAATTGCATATGTGATCTGCACTGGAAGTGGTATTCCAACCTTTGCAAGAAAGATGCCAGGAAACCGTTAATCTTCCCACAATATTGCCTGAAAACATAGCTCAGGACTGCACACTTCAGCGACACGAACAGGTTCTGAGGAAATGGGAGATGCATGCCTGGGAAAGAGCACGCTATTTGCAGTGTCACTAAATCCCCTGATGGCATATAGGAAATTGCAGACAGAAACAAGGAAATGAAGATAGAGACACAGATATTTCAAACTTTACTGTGCACTTATCTTGTGTCAGAGCTGGCACTGGGCACAGGGCTCGCAAAATCGTAATGCAGGAAGCTGAGATTATTTATCAGCAGCCTATTTTAATGGAACAGGTAACCTTCTGAGAAAAACCTCCCTCAAAAGGGGGACAGGTGAAAAGCCTGGTGGGGAGGTTGAGTGCTGGGGAAGAGAAGCAAGAAAAAGTCGGCCAGTGTCGTCGTTGTGGTTGATGCTGCCTCTGTTTTCTCTCAGTTTTCCCAAACCCGCTTAGAAGGACCTTTGGTCTTGGAAAATTTGGTTCAATAAGGGAATGAGTACATGTCTCTATCTCCTGTACTGCTCATCCAGCATTGTTGCCAAGAATTCTTGGACTTTTCATTTCATTCCAGCATCAGTAAGCCTTTTGAATTCAGATATATTACAGGGATGGCTACCTATAAAGGCTTTAAGAAAAAGAGGAGGGAATCTTTCCAGGATCCCCCAAAGCAGAATCCCTTGTTCCTACCTAAAACATCTTTGAAGAAATACATTTGAAACCTCAAAACTTTTAAGTAGTAAAATGGACTGACAGCTTCCAGGAAAATCTCAAAGGCTAATAAAATGGAATTTGGGAAAATGAATTAGTGGGTTTCTCAGGCTTTGCCTTGAGACACAGAGTAGCATCTTTGACGGGAAAAGTTGAATCTTCCTGCTCGGGAATCCCTGGTCTCTGAGAGCCAGGTGGACGTTTCTACACATTCTGATGCCTCATCATCCCTCACCTCCTGCCCTGTCCACTGTGTGACATCAGCTTTGAGAAGACAAGGAGCAGTTGTGAAGGGCAGGAACCTGACAAAATGATAACTGGCTTTCCTGCTAGTGGGAAAAGTCAAGGCAAAAATAACTAAGGTGGTTCTGAAAATAGCACATGGTTTAATAGGGCGTGGCCTCCCATCCATTAAGACATATCATAAAGCTACAAGTATTGGAACAGTGCGGGATTGTTGCAAAACTTAATATGTGAGATGGTCCCAAAGTAAACTATATTATCTATTGGAACTTAATATCACACAAAGACTATGTCATAAAAACAGAAAAAAAGAACATAAATATTTTTAAAAAAATACTTGAAGGGAAAATAAATTTGAAGGGTGCAAATGGGACTTTATATGATACTGTACACCAAAAGCAAATTCTAGATAGAAAAACCGAGTGTGAAAACGAAACCATAAAGATTTAGAAAAATGTATGTATTGAGGTGACTCTGATCTTAGAATAGGCCAAGGTTGTTAGGTATAAAAACAAGGGAATAAATCATAAGGAAAAATAATATTGTGTCCAATTAATGATTTCAAAATCAGTATTTCAAAGCATCAAATCAAATTAATTTAAATAACAAGCCAGCAAAAAA
>NW_003852442.1:1942113-1967269 GCF_000181295.1 Otolemur garnettii
CATCTCCCAAATCACTGAAAATAACAAATTACTGACAGAAAACTGAATAACCAAAAATGGGTGAAAGCTTAAATAAATTGATGGCCCATATGGCATTTTCTTATGAGGACATTAAATATCTTGGTTTGGAAGAAATCCATGAAGAAAACATTCTTACAGAATAAAATGAGATTTTTAAAAACAGAATACAATCTGAATGCAAAATTTAATCCTATACATGTTCCTAGGTATATGTAAATAGATGTACACAGATACACATTATACTCATATGGATGAATAAAAATGGACACAGAAACACCAGAATGTTACCAGAGGCTGTTTCCGCATGGTGAAACTACAAATTAATTTTATTTCTCTTATTTATTTATTTAACAATAAGTAGCTGTTGCTTTTATGATCAGAATAAGTTGATTTAAAAATAAAACACCAGAGTCAGCATCTTGGGGCAGTTAAGCGAAGTTGACTCCATCATTACACAGCCGTTTATGAAATGGCTACTATAATTTTGGCCCTGGGCTAAGGGAGGGCAGGGACATCTGAAGCACTGTTGCTGTTGGAAAGGATGTTATAGTCATTCATAATTTTGTTTCTGTTTTTGCTGTTTTTTTTTTCTTTTTGGATGGCATCATCCATTATTATGATGCTTAATGCCCAGCTGAGCTATTTGGAAATGAGAACCAGAGGAGGGAGAAGAATTGTGAAAACAGAGTAATTAGGGAAAAACAATGGAAAATGAGGTTTGGCTAACAGGTTGGCAGGAGGTTTGGGGACTGGGAAGGATGGGGCTTAGTGGAGCACAAGAAGATTAAGCAAAACATCCACATGCACACGGCCCAGCAATAAAACCAACATGGGAGCCTGAGTCACTCTATTTCATAATTCCCCCCCCCTTTTTTTTTCTTTTAATACTACCATATTTCATTTATAGGCAAGAATCTCGTAGGAAATCGAAGCTTAAATAAATAGCAGAGAAATACCTTTGTAAATATGTTTGCCAATGACTGAGTTAGAATATCCATAAACCTCAGTGGGATTATGGGAACACCAGGAGAAATCTGCCACTTCTCTGTATGCTGTGTACTCATTTTCACATGGATTCCCGTTTCTCAAAGTAAAAATACAAGAAACAGAGGAATTTTCAAATGTAAAAATTCCAATTGCTTCATTCCTAATAGCTTAGAGAGCTAATTGTGGGGTGTGAGAGGTAACTGCTCTAACTTTTTCGAGTAACCTGGGACATTTGCAAGACTGCAAATACATTTTTGTGAATGGCAGCAAGACGTGTTTGTTTCTGCTTCACAGGTAAGCTAAACACATCCTATTTTGCAAAGTTATTTGATGCCCAATGGACATTTTTTATTTGAATCAGAAAATGATATTTTATCAACACAAAGTTAATATGAACTTCAAAAGACCAAAAAGTTGAGTATAAACATGAGATGCTCGATCACAACCACACCTGAATATATTAAATATGGAAATGAAGGCAGGTAAGAGCACAATCTGCATTCCCTCTGAACTGCCTTCCCAACAATGCAAATTAATCAAATGGCATGTCAGTGGAAGCTGGCTCAGAAAGTCTGTGTTCCTCACAATTTCTTGAAGTTTAAATGTTTCTGAGATAATAAAAATCTGATCTTGGAAGCAAGGGACAGAGGAATCAAGAGGTTAATTATCTGCTGATGTGGATGCTTTGGAGATGTGCTGGGTTTTATCTCTGTTTCATAGTAGCCCAATTACTCTTCCTGTCCAGGCTGACAGGTCCTCAAAACCCACTCCTGTTCAAGCCCCTTCTCTCTTTTGTTCTGTCCTGCTTGAACACTGCCTGGGAAATTTACATAAAACAGTCAGGTCTGGTATTTCATTCTTTATGGTACCTGGGCAGCGCCTGGTTATTCACTTACAGTATCAAGAACTGACTCCCTCAATGCCAGAGATCAGCTGCTATGAATTTTTTTCATTGGACACCCTCTCTTGCTCAAAATATAGTTGGAGATCTGTTCACCACCTATAAACTGTCAACATCACTGTCCTCTGCTAATGGCAAAATATTTTCTGAGAGGAAGTTCCCATCTTTCCACAAACCATGAACACCCAAATTTCATTTTTCTACTTTAAAAAGAAAGGTCTTTTGCTGATAACCAGAATCGACAAAGAACTCAAGCAAATCAGCGAGAAACAACTAAACAACCCCAATAAAAAGTGAGCAAAAGACATGAACAGAAACTTCTCAAGCGAAGATATACTAATGGCCAGCAAACTTATGAAAAAAAATTGCTCAATGTCTCTAACCATTAGGGAAATACAAATCAAACCCACAATGAGATGTCACCTAACTCCAATGAGAAGAGCTCATGTCAGTAAGTCTCAAAACAACAGATGCTGGTATAGACGCAGAAAGGAACTCTTATCCATTGTTGGTTGGACTGCAATGTAGTACGACCTCTATGGAAAATCATATGGCGACACCTTAAAAAACTTAAAGTAGACCTATCATTTTACCCTATAATCCCACTGCTGGGCATAGATCCAAAGCAAAAAAAGTAATTTTTTTTTTTTCAGACACAGAGTCTCACTTTGTCACCCTTCGTAGAGTGCTGTGGCATCACAGCTCACAGCAACCTCCAACTCCTGGGCTTAGGTGATTCTCTTCCCTCAGCCTCCCAAGTGGCTGGGATTACAGGTGTCTGCCACAATGCCCGGCTATTTAAAAAAGGTAATTTTATAAAATGGACACTTGCACTTAAATATTTATAGCATCACAATTCACAATTGCAAAGATGTGGAAACAACCCAACCACTACCAATACATGAGTGGATTAATAAAATGTGCTATGCGCATACTATGGAGTATTACTCAGTCATAAGGAAAAATGGTGACCTAGTATCTTTTGTGACAACCCAGATGGAACTTGAGACCATTCTTCTAAGTGAAACATCACAGGAATAGAGAAACAAACACAAGTACTCCATACCAGGTAGGATCTGATCAGTCACCAAGTAAGTGCACACATGGATGTAAATCTTAATGAAAATCCAGCTGAGACAGGGAGGAGGAGGACACTGGTGAATTCACACCTACTGGGTACACTATCTGGGTGGGGAGCAAACTTAGAACCTTGGCTCAATTTGTGCATAAAATGAAGTACGTAAACAAAACACACGTGCCCCTTAATATTCTGAATTTTTTTTTTTTTTAAATAATGGTCCTTTGAGCTAAACATTATCCTGCTTTGGACCCTCTGAGGACCTTCCACTTCTCCCATCAGGGCTTATTTCCAGCTGCTTTTCTGTGTCCTGCATCCTACAGACACATCTTGCTAAAGGTGATTTATATCCCTTCCCTTGTTCTCCTCCTTCACCAGGAAGAGGAGAAGCAAGTGACCTAAACCCCTCGTTCTCTAGTTCTGCTTTCTTTTTTGAATTAGATTCCCAGGTATCTAATTTCTATTTGAGGTCACATTTGCCAATCCATATTTCCAAGCCATTGCAAAGTGAAAGACTGGTTCTGTCTCCATCTTTTTTTTTTTTTTTCACTTATGCACACATTGCGGATATTTGCTATTTATCCTTCCTTTCCTCCTCTGCTGAAATCACAAATTCAAGGTCTCACTATCCCCACCCTGGACCTCCTTTTTCCTCTCCCCATCTGCATTTTCCACAACTAAGTGTCTTCCCTAGAGCAGAACTTAGCACCTGCTCTGCCTGACACCCTCCCTCAAATACCTTGAGAGCTTCCCACAGTGCCTTCAGCTCTAACTTGATGTTACCGGAGTTTGCTGTGGTCAAAGACAAATTAGAAACAAAGTTAAGCACGCTAACTAGTCTCTTGCTGAAACAAACCATAGGATACCATCTTTAACTATACATTTTGAGTCTTCATAAAAAGCAGGGCATGGATAACATTTCTTCATTGTTTTTGACAAAAGAATCCTTTCTGAAGAGTGTCTTGGAGATTCTGGATCACTAGGATAAAACGAGACATTCTATCTCATGTCTGTAGTCACTTGGGAGGGGGGTTCCTTGAGCCTCTAGCCCTTCCTTTTAGGAATCCCTAAATTCTTCCAGGCCAGCTCCTTAGCCTGCCTTTTTTTTTTTTTTTTTTTTTTTTTTTAACAGGTTTTTCCTGTTCCCGCAAATCTTCTCCCTGGTGATTACAGCCCTCTCTCTACTCATTCCTTGGTGCTAGGCAGAGGGTGGCAATTTGTGAGGCTTTGGAGTCAGGCTGCCTGGCTTCCATCTCCAGCTCTGCCATGCTTGTGCCTGTGCATTTATAGCAAGCACCTCACCCTCCCTGAGCATCAGTTTTCTCATCATTTCTCATAAGATGGGAATAATAATAACTCACTTAGCAAAGCTATGCCACACAGTCTATACCTGAGACTGTCCTGCAGTGCTTAGCAGCATTGGTTACTGGTAGTCTCCATTACCAGAGGTCGCCATTATTTTATGTGTCCCTCGGTAAACCAAGTTGCTCACTCCAGCTAGTTTGGGAGTCCCGATTCTGCTACACCTACCAGCGAATGAAAGTGCCTTAAACCTCAGGAACCCAAAAGGCAAAGAAAAATGCATGCTTCCTTCATTGAGTAATTAGAGTAAGACCTCTGTCCACAGCCCTAGTAGGTTCTCCCAATAAAATGCATGCTCCCTTAGTCTGAGTAATTGGAGTAAGACCTCTGACCAGAGCCCCAGTAGGTTCTCCCAATAACCCCTAGACTTCATCTCATGATTTTTAGGAACTGTAAGCCTAGACTTCATCTCATGAGTTTTAAGAACTGTAGGTCTAGACCCTGGAGGCTCCCAATTTGTTCTCTTACCAGATCCTGGAATCTCATCAGCCAGTTTGCCTGGCCCTTCAAAACTCACCATAGACTGCCTGGCTCCTGCAACTAAGAAACCATCTCAGAGGGGTTTCAGGAGCTGGGGGCTATAGATCCAATCCTACTTCTAACCTAAGGAATTTGGAGGCAACACAAAACATTACTTGCATGAGTGCCCTCCACCCTCATCTCACAGGAGAAAGACAGCCAGATGCTTGCTGGAGACTGGGATCTCTGTGAATTCTGTAATCCATAAACCCTTTTGCGTGTCTTTGGTGCTAGGCACTGAGTTATGCACATTCCTAGGGTTATCCCATTCAATTCATTTTGCAGAGAGGCTAAGTAACTACCCAAAGTCACCCGGTGGTGCCTAGTGGAACTGCAGTTTAAACTTGGAACGTTTAACTCAGATTTCTGGAACCTCGAAACTTTGCACTAACTAGCTTAGTATAAATGGTTTGGGGCCCCTAGGTGTTTCTGAGGCAGGGTTGAAGACATCAAAATCACCTGCTTAAATACTCTAGCTTTGAGATAAGTGATGCTTCATTCAAGAGTTGGAGGGACTTGGGTTGTGACCCAACATCACCATCTGTGGTGTGTGGCCTTGGACCAGACACTTAATCTCTCCAACCCTCAGCATTCACAGTGGGAAGTGAAGAGAATGATATCTATTTCTCAGGGTTGGCAGAGAGTTATATGAGATAAACATCTGAAGTACTAGACCTTGGCACTTAAGTAGCTCTGTTCTGTCGTGTCTGGTTCAGTGTGCAGGCTTTGGGATCAGGCTGCTGGGTCTTCATTTCTTTTCCATCAGTTACTAGCTGTGCGACTTTATAAAATACAGGCACTAGCTGTGTCTTCTTTATAGTGTCAGTGTGATTATTGAATTGAATACTGTTTGCAAAAGGCTCAGTATAGTATTCAGCACAGGTAAGCTTTTATTTTGCTAATTAGTAAATGAGATTACTGTGATGATGATGATATTTTTAGTGGTTAAGATAGGTTAGGGTATGCTACGGAAATAAGATGCCGAAGAAAACAGAATGACTATCAGAGGCTTAACACCTGCTTATCTCTTGTTCAAGTTGTGGATTCAGTGTGGTCAAGGCGAGGGCTTTATGTCACCTAAGAGCTCAAGAAACCAGGCTGAAGAAGCCTCCACAACCTTGCATCTGAAACATGTCTGTAGTCACCACAGCAGGGAAGAAAGAAGGTGGAGATGGCTTACTTTGGTTAGAACTAGTCAAATGGCTCCATATGAATGCAAAGGGCTAGAAAATAGGGTCAGGAATTTCTGTGTGCCCAGAAACAAGAGGGCTGGAGACAGGTGAGCACCAGTGGCTCTGCTACAAAGATAACAAAACAAGGTGATGAACACCCAGCCGGGAGCCTTGTAACAGTGGGTCGTTCATAATTAGCAGTCACTGTAATTTGGATTTGATGGTAACTGGTACCACATGTTGTGTACAAAGATAACATCCCAGATGAAAAAGCTGGACTTCACATCAAACCTAGAAGCAGACGTCAGGGAACGAAGATGTTTCACTACACAGGTGAGTGTGCTGGAATTTGGAGCTGCTCTAGTTTGCTCCACAGGTTGGGGAATTGTGGCTCTCAGTGGTCTGCAATTCATCTAGAAAACTATTTCTCCAAGTGTGATCCATAGACCACTCCATGGGCATCACCCAGGGAGCTTGTTACAAATGTAGACGTCTGACTCAACCCAGCCCTACTGAAACCGAACCAGAGTCTGTGTGTGTGCGTAGGTGGTGGGAGTGGTGGTAGGATCTAAATATGCATTTTAACAACTTCACTCTGTGACTGTTAGGCAGCCTTTAGTTTGAGAAACAGTTTAAGTAGATACTTCCTCCTGTGATTCCCCCATGGATGCCCCTCTGACTCTCAGACTCAGGGTGCCCCTTCCACACCTTGCCTTGCCCAAGTGCTAAAGGGCGCGGGGAGGAAAAATGAGGTTTAGTGCTAGAGAAAGAGGGTTCAATTTTCAGCTTATTTATTTGCTTAACTACTACCAATTTTACTACTTATTTACTTGCTAAACTACTATGAATTTCTGTCTACTCATCTGTAAAATGCACACAATAAAAGTGGAATTTTGTTGAAAGGATTCGATGATGTCATCTAAAGAAAGCATGATGATGACAATGATGATGATGACAGTAGTGATGAAAATCTGCTCAGCACCTGGTCATCACATATGTGACAGAAGGAACACATAATATTTTCTTTTCTTTTTTTTTTTTTTTAGAGACAGAGTCTCACTGTATCACCCTTGGTAGAGTGCTGTGCTGTCACAGCTCACAGCAACCTCCAACTCCTGGGCTTAGGTGATTCTCTTGCCTCAGCTTCTAGAGTAGCTGGGACTACAGGTGCCCACCACAACACCCAGCTATTTTTTGTTGCAGTTTGGCTGGGGCTGGGTTTGAACCTGCCACCCTTGGCATATGGGGCCAGCGCCCTACTCACTGAACCACAGGTGCCACCCAACACATGACAGTGTTTTATGACCTGTAAAGTGGAGTCAGGGACTTGATTATATGATGTGTAGGGAGCACCAGGCATACAAATGTCATGTGTGAGATACAGTTCACATTTAACTTATTTTCCTTTAATTCCTTGTAAAAGAGATCTAATCTCTGAACAAAATGGGCTAGCCAACTTGACTGACTTCTGAAGTAGAGCCAAGAAAGGGAGACAGAAATTGGCATTGATAGAAAAATATACAGAAGAGTCACATCGATAATAATAATTTGTGTTCTATTTTGATTGTCACAGATGTTCATTTTGAATTGCAACATCCCTAAATGACCATAGTGGGTTGTTTGACATAGCATGTCAGCCTTTTGAAACTCCTGTCCTGGACAGACTTTTAGAGGTGGTTTTTGGTTAATTAATGTAATTAGTTGGAAAGTGTTATGTTGTGAAAGTGACAGAGATGGATAAGAAAGAGAACCATTGTGGGCCACTCTTTTAACTCTAAGAATATGCAAACCCATGCAGAGTGAAGGTGGGGAGGAAATGGTGGTGGTTTGTCATGACAAAAGGTGTGAGTGAGTGGCGGAAAGAATGAAAAAAATACATGTTTAGTTTGCCTGTTTAGTATCTGTGTTGTTTGCAATACATCTGCATCTAGCTCTAAATAGTTAATACAAATCTTTGATTACAATTTGCCTCCTTAAAATGTCTCCTCTCTATACCCAGTTTGAATAGAATTAGAATTGCTTATTTTAAAACAACAACAAAAACATGACTGCTTAGAGAACTGAAATACCTGTATTTATTCATCTGGCAATTTCTTCAATATAGAACCTCAGACTTCAAATTCTGAGACGACGTGGTCGCTGTTCTCTGTCTTCTCCTCCAATCTAGCACTTAATCGAGATATTAGCATTATCACCCTAAAAACCTGAGGTCCTAATTAATTTGTCCTAGAATATACAGCGGTCCAACATAGCTTTAAAAAATTATATGGGACAAATGGCATCAAAAAATCAAAGGCTCTCAGAAAGAGCCGCCAATCTTTTCCATGAATAATATATGAGAACTCTAGGCATGCTGGCACTGAGTCTGTGATGAGAGCAGGTCTCATTTCCCTCACTCGGGCACTGGGCTCCAGATTTGTGACTGCCCTGGGTTGCCCAAATCCAACCCCCAACAGGAAAGCTTCCAGCATGGAAACAAGCCCCAGTAAAGGAAAAACAAGTGTACTGGAGAAATTGGACACCACATCCCAGCCAAACATTTGTGTAGAAACTGTTTTTCTCACCTTATGTTTAAAGACATCTTCAACATCCTTTAACACGCAGGTTGCCATGGTTACAGTTGTTGTGCAGGCAGGGAGGTTTCTGAGCATCTCTGAGCTCATCAGTTAATGCCAACCGATCAGAGATTTTTGAAAATTGATATTTACAAAATATCACCCCTCTTTCTTTCCCTCCAGATCAGAAGTCACATCAGTAAAGGCAGCTGGAGAGGTTTGTAGGATTACTAGTGGCAGTTTATCGCTGTGAAACTGGCCCTTTGAGAGGCCACGTAAGCACGCATTGGCCGTATGCTAAATGTGGCCTTTGATCTAAGTCCATAGCTTGCGGGGGCACATTCATTCCCTGACATTCACAAAAATAAAAAATTGCTGCTTCGATAAAGCAGAACTCTCACCCTTCATCTCCATTGTCACAGATCTGTCTCTATGACAACCACAATTCTAATTGCTACCTGCTTGAAAACCATGCTAATCAAACTTACTTTTTAAAGATGTTTCTTTGAGAGCAGTTTTAAGTTCACAACAAAATTAAGAGGAAAGTACAGAGATTTCCCCCAAGCCTCCTGCTCCCACACTCAGCTTCCCCCATTACCAACATCCACCACCAGAGCGGCGCACTCGCACCATGGCACATGGTTGTCACTCAGTTTTTAAATATGGATTTCTTACAGAAGTCACGATGTGCATCATGGCACATCTAAGATCATGCGCTAAGGGGCATTATGTAAGACCTTTGAAAACAATCCAGCCCCACTTGGGACATCTGTGTGTCTGTGCTGCCAGTGAGTTGGTTAAATTGATGTCACACACGTTTAAATGAGAAATTAAAGTCACATCCCTTTTAGTGACCTGACATTTGAAACATCTGTTTCTTATTCCTGCTTCGGTTCTGTTGTATGTGTCTCTGTTAACACCTGCTCAGAAATTCACAGGAGAGGTTTGGATATCAATGTCCACCTCCTGATCAGCGGAACCTCCAACAATCTCATTATCTTTCCGGCTCATCATGGTGCATTTGAAATCACAAACCCCACAGTGCTGACCCCCCCAGAACCCATTACTTTTTAGAAAGTATTTTTGAAATATGAAATTGAGATTTGACTAAAGTAAAACCATGGATTCAGCAATTTTGCAAGAACACAGTCTTTGTAATAATCTCTTTGGTCTTTCAATTGACTTTATTTTTAAAAGCTGGGAATAAATTTAACTCAACTATAGTCACAGGAATTCACAGTGCTGCTTGGAGATATAGAATCAGCAAACTGATGAATGGTCTATTTTTTTTTTTTTCCAGGGTATTTTTAAAAGCCAGATTATTTTCGGGCCTCTACTTTGGGCAAATGGGAGATTTTACAAAGACAGAGAAAACAGATCGACTACAAGACCTGGAAGGGAGTATGAAGAATCAAAATTGGGACGTGTTAAGTTCAAGGCATTTGAATGTCTAGGGATTACGAATGAAAATAGATTTGGAACTCAAGTGAGAAGTAAGGGATGAAAGTCAGATTTGTGAATTATTAACCTAGTGTAGTGATGGAGGCCTAGAGAATAAACAGTATTATCCAGGAAAAGTGAGCAAAGTGAAGAAAAAAGGTGGCTGAGGAGAAACCCCAAGGAAACCTAATATTAGGTCATTCCAGGGCAACAAAGGACATCCGCAGAATGAGAAGAAGCACTCAGAGAGGTCATGGGGGTGAAAGTGGGAGCATAAAAAATCTTGTTACAGAGGCACAAAGCAAGGATTATGAACAAAGAATTTTTTTTTCTTCAAAAATAGGATGAGAGGTAATGAAGGCTTGTGATTGCTTCTTCATCTGTTACCTTTGGGGCTCAGGAAAGGATCTCTTCTTGATTGCACCCCAGAATTTACCCAGTCAATGCATGAAACCAAGAACCTGCTTTCTACTTGACAAATGAAAGAATGAAACACTCAAAGGTTTGTGTCACCTGGAACCAGCCCTGGGCATGTGCTGGTGGAGAGCTGGTGGTGATCTTTTCTAGAACACTCTGAGGGGGGCTTTAAGGACAGATTTTTCTTCTTCACTGCTTAGGCAATGTGGTATTATCCTGCTGCGTCCTTTTGCATTCCCATAAAAAGAAAGCTCTGGTTCCCCTAAATGATGTGATACAGTTTCCACAATCAACTGCATTTAGACTTTAAAATGCAATTAAACTATAACTATAATGTAAATTGGGTTAGCCTGAAGATGTTTCCAAAATCTTACTGACTCATCCAATTGACCAAGATGGGAACTGATCCCAAACTGTAGCATCTTCAGTGTGTTACAGAAACCCATTCTCTGCCCAGAGGTTCCTGTCCCTTAAAGGGGAACACTCAGCCGGCAGCCTGTTTTCTGAGTGGTTGATCTGAATTGCGATGCAATACCATTAATCAGAGGGACTGGGTGGGTATGAGCTATACTGAAATATAATTTTAAGAAAAAGTCAAATTAATCTAAGCAGTCAATTCCATGATAATCTATGGAACTGGGATCAGATAATAAGAAACGTGATTGAGAGCAGCATTTTGAAGACACTGCAGTGTCCTGATGTCATTTGAGTTCTCCCATCTACTGTCCTTGATTTGGAAGAGATGATAAGAAAAAGAAAAGAAAAACTTCATCTTATTAACTATAACACTGTTGCTTGAATTTTAGAAAATTGCTCCTTTGAAGAGCACTGTGGGGTGAAAAGCAGGCCTCGTTTTTGTTTGTAGTGTCTGAGGTACGGCTTCATTGGCCTTCTAGATCAGAGAGACGTGCCTATCTATTTGATGGCAAGTCTCCAAATTAATATAAATATACTGTGGCCATAAAAACATCTGTGCTGAATGAATAAGGAATAAAATACCATAGGATTTATAGAGGGAGGCTAGGGGAGGCTCCTTCCACAAAAAACGAATGCTGTCAAAGCCTGGTTTCATGTCATCAAGACACAGAGTCAAATCCGGGCAGCCAGTGAGTAAAACTTGATCTAGTCCCATTAGGAGCTTGTTAGCTGCCCGTGGCACCTTTTATCTGGAGCCTTTGAAAACATCAACCTTTGTGCAACAACCACAACAAAATCAATTTTCTTCAGCTTAAAAGAGCACCCTTCATCAGCCTGGACATACAGGCAACCACTTCCCTAAAGGAAATGCTTTCTGCCTTAGGAGTACACGGTGCCTTTGTAGATGGGCGAGCGTCTTAGGGTGTCACGGACACAGCACGATGCTGGGATTAGACCCTTGAAAGAAAAATGCTCTCGTTATATTGCTTAGAGATGCACATTGGAACTATGGGATGAATCATCATCAGACAGAATCCATTAATTCTGTGCTTTTAAAGAACCAGTGGCCCTTAACAAAGAGAGATGAAAAGGTGTTGCCATGTTGACATGAGCCAATGTATTGATTCAGCTCAAGAAGCTTGGGTTGTTCTTTAATTTATACCAAGACTATGTTCAAAGCACAAAAAAGCCACTTTGTACTGAAGAGGCTTGAGTCCTAGGGTTCCCTCAGCCTGGAAAGCTTGCTGCACCCACATGTCTCCCACTCACCCTGCAGACTCACATCAGATGCTCTTCACAGTGGAGCCCCTGGTCTCAGCCTTGACTGTACCTGGACTCCGAGAGGGAGCTTTAAGTCACACTGTTGCCCAGGGTCACCCCAGAGATTCCCATGTCATTGGCAGGTGAGATGCCTAGGGTGTCCTAAGGTGTCTTAGACATTAAAATTATTGAAAGCTCACGTGATTCTAAGGTGAAAGCTTTGAGAACCCAGTTGTGTCATTGTGCCCCGTGTCCAGACTTGCCCTGAGCATTACCCATTTGTACTTCAGTCTTCCTGAAGAGGTCACTCAGCTTCTACCCACCCGACACACATCCCTGCTTTATTTTCTAATATCTAGCCTAGGACAGGGTACATACTAGTCCCCCTGTACACTTCTTTTCACATTTTAAAACGTCCCTAGTAAGGACTAGAGTCGTTTAACATGTGTATTTAACTTACTTGGCTGTAGTGAGATGGTCTGTAGAGGGAAAAAGAGGGGGACTTGCGGGAGGGTGGCCAGAAAACCAGAGACCCTTCATTTTCCCCATTGTCTTTTGCCCCCTTCAAATTAGACCTTGGCCTTCACTGCCCCGGAGAAATAAAAGACATTAGTTTTTGGCTTTTGAGCTTTTAAAGGCTCAGGTCCAGACAACCGAAAGGCCATTTAAGGGACTTTCAAGGATGATTTTGACACCATGCAATTTTTGCTTTACTGTGCTGACTCCGGAATGTGACTCTTCCACCTCTGTGCAGACCTCCCCTGGGGGTGTGTCTCCCCTCTGTCCTTTCCTTACATCATCTGAGGCTGACCCACACTTCGCAGGGAGGACCTACTTGTCTTTGAGAAATTCAGTTGCATTCAAAACTTGCTCCTTGAAATTAATATTCTCTAACAGTCATGAAATAAATTTGACTGTTTCCACAGAAGTGGGTTTTTTTTTCCTTGTAATATAACTTAATAGTGTCTGAACATCTCATTTTCCAAATGAGAATTAAATAACTGAATAATTGACTTAGGTTTATTTTTCAGTAGAGGTTTTTTTCCCTGAACCATTAAATTTTAATTGGCAAACTTTGTATCTGCACATGTAGTTCAGGATTCCAAGAACTACTCTCAATATGAGAGCTTTTAAAGATTTTTTGCTATAGAAAAACCATTTGAAATAGCATCATTTAACATTTACTTGCAGGTGTTACCAAAAGAAATAGAACACACCTGGGGCCAAAAATCTTCATATTTTAAAGGCAAATGATACACAGCCTAATGCTAGTTTTTTGCTGTAGGATCTGTGTCTAATTTATCATTTCAACTCTGGCATGATACCTGATAGTCAGAGTCAATATTTTAGCAGTCAGCTTAGGCTAAAATTTGCTGTGGTAACAAGTGACCTCACAATCTTAGTGGATTACACTGGCAAAGATCCAAAAACCCACGTTATGGTTTTGCTGCAGGTCAGTATCAACTCTGTTCCAGGTCTTTACTCTTCAGGATCAAGGCTAAAGCAGCAGCTCTTGTAGATGTCATGGCACAAGGCCAACGTGGCAGACCCTCGGCACGTCCTTTAAAGCTCCTGCTTTAAGTGGCTTGAGTGACTCAGGGGTCATAGGCTGGAGCAAAGCACACAAATCACATGGTCAAACTTGCCATCAAGGGGACAGGGCACTCTAGGGAGTGGCCCGGTGAAAAGGAGGCAAATATCTTTGAATGATGATGGTGCAGCAGTTTACAACCTGGGGGTTGAGACCCACAGGAACTGTATGACAGGGCCATGGCATTAGGAAGGAACCCTACTGGTTCATAGGATTCCTGATGAACAAGCTGCTTTTGTTGCATTGAACCTCATTCTTCCCTACCCCTACCCACCTCCCTCCCCCAGAATGGATTTTCCAAATATAGGGTGTTCATGAAGTTCATTAGCTATTCTAAATTGTATATAAACTTTATGGACACCCTATATACAATAACTATGATGACCATCCTATTAGTTTCCTGGGATTACCATAAAAAAATAAAATATCACCAAGTAGGTGGCCTACATGAGACAAATTTGTTGTCCCATAGGAGGCCAGAAGTCTGAGAAGAGGTGTAGCTGGGCTGGTTCCTTCTCCCAGCTGCTGGTGTCACTGGCGACCTTTGACATTTCTTGCTTTCTAGAGGGATCACCCAGATTCTGCATTCACGCTCCCATAGTGTTCTTCCTGTGCACACCTGGGTCCAAATTTCCCTTTTCTATAAAGGACACCGCTCATATTGGATTGGAGGCCCAACATGCTCCAGAATAACATTCTTTTTTTTTTTATTTTTATTTTACAGTTTTTGGCCGGGGCTGGGCTTGAACCCATCACCTCTGGCATATGGGGCCGGCGCCCTACTCCTTTGAGCCACAGGCGCTGCCTGCGCTGTCCAACATCCTTTTAACTAATTACATTTGTAACCACCTCATTTCCAAAGACGGTCACATTCAGAGGAAAGTTCACATAGTTAGAACTCTGACATGTGAATCTGGTGTGCACAACCCATGACAAACGAATATTATGTTTGTTTAAAACAGTTCTGCTCTCATGCCCGTTGTTCTGGTGATGCTATTACTAGAGATTCCTCTTTTGCTCTTGAAATTTCCCCAGTTTGAATGACTAATTACATGCATGTCCTAATTAAAAAAAAAGCCATCACCATCATAGAGAATTCAAATAATTATACAAACATTTAATGTGAAAATTTAAAGGAATCACCTTTAAGTACCATTCCATTTGAAATCCTAGTGTTAACACTTTGATATAGACATGTGATTTTGAAATAAAACTAAAACAATGCCTTAATACTGTTCTATGACCTGTATTTTCCCTTAGTGATATTTTGTGAATTTTTCTATATGATTAAAATGTCTTTGAGAACATGATTTTTAATAACTGTGTAATAGTCCATCATACCCATCTCATTATTCAATGACTTCCTTATTATGGGTCATTTAGATGGTTTCCACAATAATGCTATTTCATAAAGTCACTTTTTGGCATGTAAAGCATCAAACAGCCATTTTAGAAAGATGGAGCCAGGATGTCCCACAGTCCTGAGTGCATTTCTTATAGCAGTTTGACCACAAATAATATTCTTCGTGCACAGAGACCTAAGTTCTTTGCTTGGGCTGATTTTCCTTAGGGAGGTCAGGATTTCCAAAAATCAATGGCTGCACACTGAACCCTAAATCTTCTTTTTTGTTGTTGTTTGCTTGGCAAAAAGCTCCTTAAAGATTTACTGACTTTATTTCTAGTAGGCTAAGTAGTTTGAGCTTTAGTGTTTTAAAACTGTCTTTGAAGAAAAAAGTGACTGCTTCTTTGCAACATAGTTGCACCTCTTAGTAAATTGTCCTTGAAGTTTCTTGTCCAAATACTGCACTGTTGTAGACTCACGGGCTCAGAACCATCAGTTTCCAGGGTCAGGCAATGATGGCCATCACTCCACAGGTGCACTTCACAGAGGCACATTCCCTACTGGAGGGAGCAGGGACGGAGCGACTTGGATGGGAAATGGGGCATGAAGAGGGCAGGAGGAGGATTCCAAGAACTTTCATACATTAGGTGTGGGGTGGAAATTGTTACTAAGTCTGGAAATTGTTACTGAGGCACTGCAGCTAATTCCAAGGCGGTTAGTCCATGGAGCATATTATACCACCACTGTTCAATTATGTGTCTATCTCACTGATGTGACAGTGAGTTTCCTGTAAGAATATTTTGTGCCCAGATCATCTTTCTAAACATTTGGAATAAAAAGAGTGCTTGATTACCATACAGACAACTAAAGGTAATACGGTTGAGTGGTACAGGAATCAAACTGATTTCACTTTAACATGCACACCTACTATGTGCTTGTGACCATGCCGTGCACAAAGATGAACAACATATAATCAATGATTCTGGGAAACTGGCAGTCTAGTCCAGAGGTAAAAGAGTAAGAAAATATCTTCAGTTCAAAAGTGATGTTTCAAGAACAGAAATGCATGAAAAATATTTTGGAACCTAAGAGATGTTAATATCCTGGTATAGGTGGTACAAAGTTTTGTAATAGGAGATTTGTGCATTCATTTATTTACTTATTCATTCATCCAACGGGAGGCTCATTTATTTATAACTGAATCAATTCTTTTGAAGGCATTTATTTAGCATCAAATACGTACACATCAGGCCAAGTTCTGTGCACTAGGGATACACTGGGAATATATTCCTATTAAAAGATTCAATAAAAAGTACTGCGGGGATTAGAAGCAAGTGATAAGACTGACATAACACCCAGGCCTGCTATGGGAGAGTACTGGCTATAATGCGAAGAGTGAAAGGGCAGGGCCAGTTGTGCAGGTTGTTCACTGCACAAAACACTTGTGAAGAGAGGAGTTGGAAATCTGGCCCAAGCTTCCCTCATCAAGCATGTGTCCCTCTTACAGGAAGGGAAATGTTTTCACCCTAATTCCCAGGAGTTGCTATATGGGACAGAAGCAGCTCTGTAATGACAGATGTCTGAATGGCACTGGAGACAGCTTCCTGGAGGAAGTATTTTCTAAGCTGAGACCTGGATCTACAAGACATAGGCAGGTGTGAATCATAGACATAGGTGTGAGTCAGTATGTGAGTGTGTCAATGTATCTGGAGTTGAAGGTAAAAATAATGTTCCTGGTGAAATGAAGAGTTCTCCAGACATGGAGAGTAGCGCCGACAAAGACCAGAATGGGAGGCCTACAAGGGCATAAACGGGAAACAGAAATGATGAGGGCAGGAGGGAGAAGAGACTATGGGAATACGGAGACAGAGAGCGAGGGGAGAGGGGAGAGAGGAGAGAGGGTGAGGGAGGGAGGAGAGAGTGAGAATGAAAATGGGGACAAAGGGAAGGATGAAAAAGTGAAGACAGAAAGGAAAAGGAGAGAGAAAGAGCAGAGTAAAAATATAAGGAAAAGTAGTAAGTGGAAGAGAGAAGTGGGGAGAGAGAGAGAGAAAGCACTGTTTGGGCAGGAGAGATGGAGAATGAGGGCTTTTTAAGGTACACTGATTAATAGTTTGGTTTTTCTACTATGAGAAACAGGGAGACACTCAGATTGGAAGAGGAGCATGACAGGACTAGGTCTGTGGTGTGGAGAACTCCATCTGGGTAGCGGGTGGAGAATGGAGTGGATGGAAACAAGACTGGGAGATAAGGAAAAGAGAAATTTAGTACCAAGGCTTATTTCCCATGACCCTACTACACTGGAGTCATCAATAAGACCAAACAGAGAAGGGGGGTACAGGTAGAGGGAGCTATCTGGACATATGGCAGCATCCCAGGTGGAGGGCACACATGGGACTGTGGTGTTGTATCCAGGCAAGACGGGAGTGAGAATGTCGGGAATTAAGATGGTGGGAAGGCAGAGAGCCCAGGAAATATCTGGATCACTAAAGAGTTTAAACTTCATCCTTTGTTGACGTCAACCCATTGAAGGTGTTATATAAGAGATTGGTACGATCTCACTTGAGTTTTAGTACAACTACTCTGTAAGGTATTTTGAGAATTGTTGGATTAGAATAAGCAAAGGCAGGAGATGTCTGATGTGTGTGCTGTGTGTGTGTGTGTGTGTGTGTGTGTGTGTGTGTGCTGTGTCTCTCATGTTGTGACCTGAGAGGGAGGTAATAAAGTCCAGTGAAGGTGGAGAACATGAACGGACAAAGAGGAATTTCAGAGGTAGCTAGCAAAACTGGGCTATAGGTTAATAGGGGAAAGGGATAAGACAGCTTCCAAGGTGACTGGGAAGTATATTATTTATGTTTTACTTGATTTGACATGTTATGTATATCTGTATACATCCTATAAGAGAAGAAGATTTACAAACAAGGGGAACTAGCTAATGAGCTCATTTGGAGATGTGAGTCAAGAGGTCTGGAGAAAATCCTGGAGACACAAGCCAGGAGTGAGAGATTCAGGTCTGAAAGTCAGTACAGCCATAAATTTGAGAGTTGTCTGGGTGTTGGATGAAGCTGAAGGGTGAAGTGAAAGGAGAAGGGGAACCACAGGTGGAATCCTAAGAAATATAAACATTTAGAACATGGTTGTTAGACACAAGACTGGCGACATAATTTCTGAGGCCCAGTGAACATGAAAAATGTGAGAGACCCCTTGCTCAAAAATTACTGAGCATTTCAAGACAACAGCAGGAGAGTATCAGGCCTGGTTCATACTGACGTCTCCAACACTGTCCCTTTACAACATAGATTGTTCCAGATGCCTTTTCTGGCTTGTCTGTAAACTTCCACAGACTTCTGTAACAGCAAGAAACCTGGTTTTCACTGCCCTCCTCCTAATAACATAATTGTTCGATTGTATTATACATAAGTAACAGTTTCAAAATTGCCAACTGCACACTTAAGAGAAAGAACTTTATCAACTAGGCCCAGTGCTTGTATACAGTTTCCTTTGCTTGTAGTCTCAGGGTTCCACTCATGCTTAAAAGTATTAGGGTCAGCCTTTTTCTCCCCCATTCCTTTCTGTGACATTGTTTCATATATTTATAATATAGTTAATTTTGTCACTAAATTTCATCCCAACCTGGGGTCTCCCAACTTCCTGATTGACTCTTTAAAATCACAAATATTTACATCTTGGTTTAAGTTCCACAGGTTTTGACAAATGCATCGTATCATATCTCCACCATTAAAATATCATATAGAGAAAAAAATACCATACAGAATAAAAAAATCTACTGTGATTCATCTCTTCAACTTTACCGCCCCCTCTCCCAAGCTTCTGGCAATCAAGGATCTTCTTACTGTCTATATCGTTTTATATTTTTCAGAATAGCATATAAATAGAATCACACAATGTGTAGCCTTTTCAGTCTGGCTTCTTTTACTAAAAAATAGGCATTTAATGTGCATGCATGTCCTTACATGGTTTAATTGCACATTTCTTGTTAGAGTTAATTAGTATTCCACTGTGTGGCCGGGACAGCCTGTTTATCCACTCACCTACCGAAGGATATCTTCGTTGCTTCCAGTTTCTGGTGAGTATGAATAAAGCTGCAATAAACCCTCATGTGCAAGATTTTCTGTGAATCTAAGTTTTCAAATCAGTTGAGTAAATACCCAGGAGCACAATTTCTGGGTCATATGGTAAGATGATGTATAGCTTTGTAAAAGTGACTGCCATACTGCTTTCCAAAGTGGCTATACTATTTTACATTTCTACCAGCAATAAATGCAGGCTTCTATTCTGCCCTCTGACCAGAAGTATGTCTATATATTTCTGTGTAGACACACACACACACTTTTTTTTTGTTGTTCCCTATCCTTCTAATAGGTATAGTGGTATCTTATTATTTTAATTTTCACTTACCTAATGACAAATCATGCTCTTTTAATGTTCTTTAACATTCTTATTTATCTTTGTGAAGTATCTGTTCAGATCTTTAGTCCCTTAATTGTGTTTTTTTCTTGCTTTTGAGTCTTAAGGGCCGTCTATCACGTATGTGTTTTGCAAATATTTTCTCTTAGTCTCTGATTCCTTTTGACTGACAAGTGTCTCTCACAAGTAAGAAGGTTTTAATAAAGTCCAACTCATTTTTTTTCATTTCTCACGCATGCACATGGATAAAGACAGCTTTAAGTTTTCTAATATGTATTTCAAAAATGTGTGTTATTTATTTCCTTTTCTTACCTTATTGCATTAGCTAGGAATGCCAGTAAAACGTTGAATAGGAGTAGAACATCTTGACTCGTTCCTGACCTTAATGAGAAGGCAATCAGCTTGTCAACAGCAAGTATAATATTTTCTGTAAGTTTTTTAAATAGATGCTCTTTATCAAGTTGATAAAGTTCTCTATAAATTGGTATTGAATTTTGTCAATGTTTTTCTGCATTAACATGATCTTATGAGTTTTTAAATCTCATCTGTTTATGTAATAGATAACATTAATTGATTTTCAAGTGTTAAATTTAGCCTTGCAGGTTGGAATAAATCCCTCTGGGTTGTACTATATAATTCTTTTTATATATTGTTAGATTTTATTTGCTAACATTTTGAGCAATTTTGCATCTATCTTCATATAGATATCCACTTGTGGTTTTCTTTTACTATAATGCCTTTTTATGGTGTGGGTATCTGGCCTCGTAGAATGAGTTAGGAAGTATTCTCTCTGCTTCTATTTTCTGGAAGATGAAAATAATAACAACTGCTATTACTTATTCTTTAGATGTTTGGTGAAACTGTGGGCTTGGTGCTTTCTTTTTTGGAGGTCGTAATTATTAACTCAACAAGTGTAGAGCTATTTAAGTTATCTATTTTTCTCATGGGAATTATGATAGTGTCTATCTTTCAAGGAATTGTTCTATTTCATCTAAGTTTGCCAATCTTAGGGCCTAGAAGTGTTTATAATATTCTTTTATTTTTCTTACAAAGACCATGAGATCAGTAGTGATGACTTCTTGTTCAACTCTGATGTTGGTAATTCTTTCTTCTTGATTAGCCTAGCAAGAGATTAATTTTATTCATTTTTTCAAAGAAGTAACTGCCAGTTTTGATTTTTCTATTGTTTTCATGTTTTTACTTCCATTGATTTCTAACCTTATTTTTTTTAAACTTCCTTTCTTCTGTTTGCTTAAGTGACTTACAATTTTAGATCACACCTGTTGCTATATGAAGATTGGACTAGAGCGGGGGAAGAGTAGACCCAGGAGACTGATTAAAGAATTACAGGCAAAGTCCAGACACAAGAAGATGGTGGTTCAGAGGGAGAGGAATGGAGAGAAGCTAAAAAACTCATCTAACCTCAATCTGCAGAGGCAAGAATGAGTCTCATGGGTATATGTGGAAGGGGTCTGGGAAGCAGAAACAGGCACATAAGAAGAGGGAGACGTCTTTGAAATGTGAAGATACAGCCTCAAATGTTGTGCCAGTTAATGTTTAACATCCAGCTTTCCAGAAAGTAAAAAGAAAAGACCTGCTTTGTAATATTTGTCTCTTTTATAATATACATATTCCCATCATGGCTGATTTCAAGCTGCTGACATGACATCACTGCATACAGAGCTGGAAGGAGGTCTGTGCTCCTGGTGCAAGCTGGTGGTGAGCTGACCTCAGTAACCGCTACATCTAATCCTCAGGTGTCGCTAGGACTTTGTGAAGAACTTTGGAGAAACGTCAACTGATGATAGGGATTTGAGAACCCAGTTATACTTGCTTTCTTCATTATTCTTACTGCTGAATATTTGGTGGTACATACATAAAATATAATAATTTTAATAGACAAAGAACAGGGCATGGGGGCTACCTTGTACTATGATGTGCCTGGCATATAATAGGTCTCCATTAACCACTTGTGGAACTGACTTAAATTCTATCATATTTCTTCTCAGCGCTTTCCAATGTGAATCTGTAGTTTCTTCATGGTTATGATCCTATTATGGACCTCATGAATAAGTAATATTAAATAGGTACGTTCAAAGTTAGCACCTTCTCATGAGATGTCATTGCCATCTCTTTCTCATTATGCTCTTCCTTATACTTCCTGATCAAATGAGTATAAATGTGTATTCTCTGCTTTGTTTTATGAAATAACCCTACAGCACGGAGACGGTCTCACCACCTTGGTTTTCACCTCTGAGGTCATTAACATGATTTATTATGAAGCTACAGGAAATTAGTTGCTGAATATTTCAATATAGAGAGGAAATAATGTAATTCCATTGTTACTGTAGAACCACTGTGTCTTGGAGTAACCTGTAGCCATAGTAACAAGATAAGGACATCTTCCTTAAATGTTTAACTATAATTCTATACTTCACGAACATTCAAGTACAGTCAGTTCTTGTTATTTATAATTGAATTAATTTTCTGATGCATTTGGGGTCTACTCTTAAACACTGGTTTTCAATTACCTTAATTTGAGTGTAATAAGATTTAGTTTAGGCCGTTATTGTTGGAATGGTGATAGAACTTCTTCCTTTTTTGGCATAAAACAGAGCCGAAAAGGGTCTTTAAAAATGAGTAAATATTTTTAAATGAGCCAAATAGTGTGTTTGAGGTTAAATAGTAAGGGTATAAAGGTAATTCCATCTCACGAGTCTTTAAAAGTGAAATATTAGTACCTGCCCACTAAAATTCCTAACTATGAAGATATTAACTACAGTAGATATTATTAAGGATGATAATAATACTATATTACAATAGCTAATATAGTTTGAGAGCTCACAATGTGTCTGAATACTCTCATGCATTATCTTACTTAATTCTCTGGAAAATCTTACAAAGTAGGTACTTCACTGATGCATAGAGACCTTTATATACCTTGACCAAGGCCACCTGGTGAAGGGGCAGGGTTGGGATTTGAACCTTGAAGTCAGACTCCACAGCTCACGATTTTACCCACTGCCCCTATTGCTCACTTCTTTCAGCCCATCATGGAGGCATGGGTTCACGTGGTCCTGCCAGAATCCTCTTGGCCCTGTACGGTATCATTGCCTTTCTGGTCCCTAAAATAGTCATGCCTCAAAGTGTCACAGAGCCTCCTGACTCGAAATCTTCATATTAGCCACACTGAATTTATAGTTATGTCTCATGGGGGCATCCAGGGTGCTGAGCTCAGAGCCAGAGAATTTAGGCAAGGCAGGTCTCAGCTCCTCCGAACCTCAGAGACCCATGTGAAGAAGACACTTAGGATGAATATGAGTCATCTAAGGTGACATGTCCCACCCCTGGGTGGGCCACTGGTGAGGTGTGAAGGAAAACCATGAGGAGGGCCTTCTCCCTCAAGAAGCTCAGAAAAGCCCGAATAGGGAGTGCTCCCTCACTCTGACTCTGGAATTTGCCAGAAGAAAAGGACTAGTGGGAGGGCAGAGATTCAAACTTGCACCTCCAGAACTATAAATAATGCACGAAGGCTGGGGTAAAATGTGGAAGGATAAAGTGGCTACAGGATAAGGGGCCAGGGCTTAAAGGTCGCATGGGGAAGGGCTTAAAGGTCACACGGGGAAGCTTGGAATAGGTAGGACGTGGAATGGAATGGGCTGGAATGAAGGCAAAGGAGCACAGCTAGAGGGCTACTGAGATGATCCAAGCAAGGAAAAACTACATCCTAAACTGGACCTTCAGAGGAGAGGGCGGGGGAAGTGGGTGGCTGTGAGAATCACTTAGAAGATGGAAGATTTTAACATGTGACTTGGCGCAGGGAGTGATGTCTTTCCAGGGCCCTCAGGTTCTACATGATTTAACCCCTCCCGACGTCTCAAATGTCATCTCACACCATTCTATTGCTCCAGCATTGGAGTTCCACTGTACAAGTCTTTTTTTTTTTTCCTACAAAATACTTGGAAAACATTAATTGTTTGAAATATCCACAACCTATTTTCTTCTCTGATAAACAAACCACGAATGCATTTGAATTGCCAATATTTCCAACTAACTCTTTATTTCCCAGCTGTCCTTGCAGCAAAGTCCTTGAAATACTGTTCCAGTTAATTTGACACATGCAGTTATTTATCTGGAAAAACCTTTGCTTTGTTTTGCAGTAACACAAAAAAGACGGATAGAGTTGGCATGTAACCTTCCCTTACTCTTGCCTCAACTTTGTATGATGGCCTGAGCTGCTGCAGCCATCTTGTAACCGTGAGGTAAGACCAAACAGATTGCAGAGATGCTGGCTCTGACACAGTTGCATAGGTAAACCTTTGCCTACCTGCTGGACTCTTGCTCTGTGAGATAAACCCTTACCATGGGTAAGCCATGGTAGTGGAGTTTTCTGTTACATAATGCTACACAATTACAAAGCTCTCTGAAGATGCTGTCTCTCCCCTGGAATTGTCTTTTATTAGTTACAGATGTGGCTTTCTTACATCCTTTGAGTCTCAGCTGAAATGTCCTGTGCTCCGAGGGACCCTCTCTGATCACTTCATCTAAAGATAGAACATTTCAATGAGGTGAGAGATTTCAATGAAGACAGAATGCAGGTTGGCCTGTGAACGCCTATGATCCTATGGTTTTCTTAAGCATAATAACTTCTCAATAAAGGTCTGAAATAATTCCTTCAATCTATCACACTTTCTTCAGGAGAAAAATAAATTAAGCAAACAAAGGAACAACAGCAAACAGGACCCCAAAGGATGGTGTGCTTGTTTCCGTTTTCTGAACCACACTGACACAGCCCTTGGTGTCTGTTCAACAATTAAACCAGTGCAAAAATAATGACTGCATCGTTATGGCTAATAATGACAGCAATACTCATGACAGGCCAGAGATGCTTCCGGCATGGTAACGTTGTGAAGTCTCTGCTCTTCAAAACTGCCTACCCTCTCTGACAACATTTTTCTCTCTTTCATTAAGCATGGAGGAGTTATAACTATTGGGTTTCAAATAATAAATATCAAACCCAGGGCTGCCGCTGCCCAAGTCTCCATGATTGGCAACCGACAAGGGAGTCGGTGTCACCCCGGTGCTGAGGTTTGTCCTCAAACAAGGTGGCGCGGCAGCTCGTGGCTCCCTGACACACAGCTCATACTGTAATTAAAGTAGAACTGGATGCCTTCCTGCTTTGGGCTTTATCTCCTTTCATGTGGACAAATAAATCAGAGGAGCAGCATATGGATGGAGACCAAAAATTGAACACAATGTCCCCACGCTTGTAGCAGCAAAGGGTAAAGGGCAACATGTCCACTGAGTCTCCATTTGCAGCATGGACTGTCTGTACTGCAGGCCCCACGGCACTGACATGGGTGTGATCACGCTCCCACCGTGGTTCTCAGATCCGAGAGGGCCCCTGGTCTCCACTGCCCAACCTGGTGCAGTGTAGGGAAGCAGGCTCTGTAGCCGCTGTCTGTTAGGACAGAGCCCATTTCCACCCATGCTTTGCAAAAGAGGATGCTGTTTTTGAAACAGACATCTGGGTGGATGGAGCCTTTGCTCACAGAAGCCAGAATCCTCAGTCCAGGTAACGAAGTCATTCTGACAGCTGGAATCTTAGGTGATTTTTCGGGAAATTTAGCCCTGAGCAGAGAAAAAATAGACAAATGGCTGGTCTG
>NW_003852442.1:1972213-1974491 GCF_000181295.1 Otolemur garnettii
CTCCCTCTAGATTTGCCTCAATTATCTTCAAAACTGAGACTTACAATCGGTCTGCCCATCTATCCCCACTGTGCCCAGGCCCACTCCGTCATGCCGCTGTTGATGGAGTCAGCTGTGGCCTCACCTTCTGGAGCAATGGTTCTCAACCTGTGAGTCACGACCCATAGAAACTATATTAAAGGGCCATGGCATTAGGAAGGTTGAGAACCACAGTTCTGGAGAAATGGGCATGATATCTCTTAATTATACCAAAGTTGGCTTATTCTACTTTCACATTCATTCCTTGTGGCTCACTTTGAACAGAATTGTTAGAAGAGATACCCACAAAAAATGTGCCCTTTGAAGCAAGATGGGGGTTCTCCTTGCCAGAGGAAGAAAGTCGTTTCTGGTTGTCCACATGTGGTCTCTTTGTTAAGCTAAGACCATAACCTCCTGCCTTGACTCAGTGTGCAAACACACACATTGAATATTTGTGAAGTTAACTTCATTTCTCCTCACTTCACAGAGGATTCTCTCTCTCCCTTCCTCATTTTCCAGATAGAATTGGGGCAATTGCCTCAGACTTGTCAGCCTAGGGAGACTAACTTGGGATTCTTGTGTAAAGAGAAGTGTGGCCGAGTCGGGACAGAACAGGTGCAGGCCATGTTCTCACTCTGCACTCACCGTGTAACCCTAGACACGGTGCTTTATGCTTTGAAACAAGCAGAGGTGTCCAAAAATGATCCTCAGGGCTCAGATTGGCAAGAAACTAGCTAAACCTGCAGTGAGTGGTGGGTAGGTCAGCCACTTCTCCAAGCTGGAGGACTCCACTCCTGCAGAGCTCCCCTGAGGCTAGTGTGCCCTGACCCCTTCCACTGTCACATTTCATGGGCCTCTAGATAGGTGATATGCCGGAATTAGCTCTTAATGCTTCAGGAAAGTCTACTGCTAAATATTCAGGAATTTTGCAAGTTGGTAGCTTAAAACTGTGCACTTTAGAAGTTATTATGCCAAAGGAGTGGCAGACACTCCAAATCAGGGCTCCCTGCCCCACAGAGAGAGCCAGTCTCCCAGCAAACCACGGCCCAAAGCATCTGGCCCTGAGTGTGGGAATCCAACAACTCCTCCCAATCAGGGTGCCAGACCTTGGAGTTTGGAGTTTGATTATCTGGCCACTGTCAAGTTAGTCCAAAGCTGCAGATAGAGAAGGGAGCTCTGTGGGTACAGAATCCCTTCCCTGGCCGAGCTTTCTGTGGGTGACAGGGAGTAGTGCACTCTGCTTCTCATCTGGGGTTCACCCCAGCCCACATGCTTCTCCAATGAAGCCCAGTCCCTCATCCACGCCTTTTTGTGTTCTGAGATGCATGTGGAGCCCTGGTGCATGGCAGGTGGTGACACAGGGAGAACTCGACTTGCACAACACAGTTTGCACCACAGATGGGCCCCCAGTGCACGGTGCTTCTGAGGCTCAGTTGTGCTCAGTTCTCATCTTCTTTTGTCCATGGACAGAAAGACATGGACATGGAAGTAATTTCTGAGGGCAAGTGTAAGACTCAAATTTCAATGTGTGTGTGTGTGCTGTGCAAACAGCAAAGACCCATGGGAAGTGTAGGCTTCAAAAATACTATGGCAGATGGATTACTTATTTGGCATTTCAAAGTCTTGGGTTTGTATCTCAGCATTGCTGATCTTTAACTGGGTTTCCTTGGGCAAGCTAGTTAATCTCTCCAGCTTCCATCTCCCCCTCTGAGAGATGAATATAATATTGCCTACTTTAAAGGGTTATCATAAGAACTCAAAAGAACTACAGGGGTAGCCGTGTTCAGCTTAGATCTGGATACTTATCAGATGTTGAAGATCCTAGTTGAATCCGAAAATTCATCAACTGCCCTTTGGCTAGGGTTCTAATTCAATGCGAAATGCCAGATCCTTTAATGTTCACAAATAATTAAATATAAGTTCAGTCTGAAGCCAAGTACACATAACAATAAGGTTCTAGGAAATTTTCAAATTGAGAACTGAAGGGTTGATAAACTCAGGGTTAAAAATATTGCTTTCTTCACTCCTTCATAAGCTCAGATGCCTTCACTTGTTAGATGTATATCATGGAGGGTATTTTTGCACATATATATATATTTGGCAAAGAATCAAAACAACTCAATTATGTTTTATCACTAATTAAATTTGCAGAAAGAGGGCAACACTTCTAAGGGTGACTATAGCTTTTATTAGATTTAGTGAAACTAAGTTAGAATTGACTGTGTTTGGTTGCAAATAAAGATAAAAGTTTTCAGTGCCT
>NW_003852442.1:1976134-1980930 GCF_000181295.1 Otolemur garnettii
TCCTTGGCACCTGTTTTCATAGGTAGGCATAAACCTGAAGTTCAGAGTCCCTGGATTTGGGGAGACCTCTAATAATAACCATATGCCCAGAACTCTGAGGAATATTTCAGAATGGCCATAAATTATCATCATGTATGACCTACATTCATGAAACAATCAAATCAGAGTCTTGGTTGAGTGGTTTTCATGATTTGCCTTAATGATCTATGTTGATTCCTTTTACAAAGAGTGCATGGTCCAGTTATATATTTCTTCTATCTTGGGTTAAAGATGTCTTTCTAAATGCCCATTCTACCAATTTATAGGGGCATAAAAAAAGGATTTTCAGTAAAATGTACTTTCATTGGTTTTGATGAAAAGGTTTTGTGATGAAAGCAGAATCTCTAATAAGCATTTCATAAATGACTTGTCTTTCAAACTTAATATAAAAGAGAATAAAATACATCTCCCAAAGACCTCCTTGCTGCCTCACAGACGTAAAGTCCCCTGCTCTTAATCAATCGGGCCCAAGAACTCAAAAATCTTTAAAGATGCAATTAAATATTTATCAGCAGAAGTTGGAAAAACTGAGGAATTATTTATGGCTCCAATTTTGAAATAGTCATACATTAAGGGGAGGGGAGGTGAACACTGGGGACTGTGCATTTCTCTCCAGGACACAGACTCCCAGCTCCTTCTTGCTGCCTAGAGTTCAAAAAGGGAAAGGAATCACAGGTATGAGGAGGTGCATTCAACACTGGGTGTTATTTTTTTTTTTTAACCCTTTCTTTGGAAATAATGAGAGATATTCTAGGCAGAAGGTGCCATGGGAAAGACCCAGAAATTAGAACGCAAACTCATTTTCCTAAGGCCTGGAATGACCTGTCAGCTGGTCTGTTGTGTTTCTTGGTCACCTGTGCTGCTCCCAACCTGCTGGCATAGCAACTAGCAGTGACAAAGATCGTCAGGGTTCTAATAGGATTCTCCCTTATGGATGGAAAACCAACCCCCCCCCCCAATTCTAATAATTCAGCTACTTACTAACTAATTAATTATTTGGTAGATGGATAAATTATGTATCAGTCAAGACTTGTCTTATCTCTAGAACTGTCTGCAATGCCTTTCTGTGGCTGTTCAGTTCCGTAAGTCAGGATACCCAACTAAGAAAACCCCTCTACAGACGGCAAGCTTGCCCCAACACCTTGCTTCTGATGCCTTTATCCTTTAGTATATGGCTCTCCTCCCCTTAAAGGAATTCAGATAATAATAAAATATGACAAAAAAAGAAACCAAGAAACAGGTATTTACTTAGGTATTTACTTAGTTTCCATTCACGCTCTTGAAATGCAACTTAAACAAATAAAAAAAGCACTTTTATACCAACATGCTAACTCCTGTGTCCTTTATAATAATTTTATATTTTGTTAAAGTTGATTTTTCCCCGTTTTATTATAAAATTTTCAAATGCATGGAAATGTTGGAAGAATTATGTAGCAAGCACCCATAGGTTTAGCAGCTAGATTCTACCACGACCATTTCAGTATACTTCATTTCACATCATATGGCTATACCTATGTCCTGTGATCTGCCCCTCTATCTTATTTCTTGGTGCATTTGAAGAAGTTGTACTTAATTTTAATGCTGTTGTAAAGAAAGCAGCTATCAGTGAAGATACTTCATTCCATAGAAGAGAAGCCTCAGCCTTACTCAGTAGTTTGTAAGGATAGTAGTTAAGAACACAGATTTTGAAATCTCAGAGGCTGAAGCAAAGATTGTCTGTACTATCAACCAGCTGTGTGACTTTGGATAGGTTCCTTAATCCCTGAGGCTCATTACCTTTACCGCATGCTGGAAAAAGATCCTCATGGGGTTGTTAGAAGAACTCAGCATAATAGGGGAAAAGTGCTTAGCACAGTGCTGGACAGATAATGGGCAGGTGCTTGCTGAGCCACACTTAGTCATCCTCTCAGATCAAGGATCCTGCTTCTTTTGCCATGAAATTCCCAGTCCCTAGCACAGTGCCTCATTAATAGCAGATGCTGACTTATGCTTATGGAGGTGAATTGGGGTAAATTTCAGAGATTTCCCTCCTGAGGTTCAGGGACTACTTAGTAATGGGGTTAGGCAAGTGCAGTGGGCTTCAAAGGCACAGGACTCACACAGGAAAGTGAGTTCAGGAAGTTAAGTGGGAGGAGATGATGAGACAGTGACACTGAAAACCTAGCCTGCAACACGAAAGTACTTACATAGGTTTTAGAGATGGTGCAGAATCCCCAGTAGGTGGTCCCCACCCCGAGACTTCATCCTCTCAGAGCGCAGCAGCACAGACAGCATCTCTGACCTAAAAGCTCTCCTCCAACCTCAGGAGGGTGAAGGGCCTGTGCCCAGAGCCCAGGGCAGGCCTAATGTGCCAGAGAGAGTCTACACCCCTGGAAGCAGCCCTCAACCAGTGACTGCTGGGAGTATAAATAAATACCTCATGGACATGCAAGCACCCCAGCATCCTCCCCTGTGGGTGGGATAATGCTTAGAGTGTGTTTCATGCCATGTTTATAGTTTCCGCATGAGATTCCAATCCAGCCACCCACAATGGTCGCTGGCTTCATAAACAAGCTCCTTACCTGGCTGCCTTCCCCCTCTGTCTCTCTTCCTCAGGAGTATCCCCTTCACCGCTTAAATCAACTCCCTGCCTTTGAGTTCCTGTCTCAAGCTTTGCTTCTGGGGTGAGCCAGAGGAAAACGTTTTAAGCCACAGAATCTCTTCTTCAAATAGCATCTGTGCTTTAATATGTGATAATGTATAAAATTAGAAGTACCCTGATTTAGAGGAATTCTTTTTACTGGGGAGGCTGATCTTTGGAGGCCAGAGCCCTGCCTCTGTGGTCCACCTTCCCTTCTGCCCGCCTCCCCCAGAACTCACTGAAGATGCCTCATACGCTCTCCTGTGGCTCTGCAGGGCATACTTGTCAGCTACGGGGAGGTTGACAAGGAAAGGATAGAAGATGTAAAGAAGAAAACATGCTGAATGAATAAAAATAAGCAAGCACGTAGAGGAAAATATATTCCTTCAAAGGTATGAAAAGTACAGACAATCGTTTTTGTAAGGCATTCTATAAAAAAAACAAAAACCCGAAGGTTTGGGCGATTCCTGCACATTGTGTTGTTAGTAGCATTGTTAGTATCACATTTAGAAAAGCAGTTGTTTTGTAGAGTGGAGGCTGAGAGCCACTGTGGGCGACACATAATAGGGCACAGAAGAGACGAGTCCTCAGCTTGGGAACAAAATTGCTTTTTGAAGATATAACAAGTAAAACCAATACAGAAAAAAAATCTCTAGTTAGCTGCGGCTTGTTAACCCGTTCAATGGCTCAAGGGAAGAGACGAGTGAAAAGTACCCACAGATACTCAAGGGGAAAATGTGTGAAACTGAAGAAAACCGTACAGTGGACACATAATTTATTATCCAAATCTGGACATGTTTGAGCAGGAAAAGTGTTGCTAATAATTATTATGCCAGGACAACAGGTGTAAACTGGGATTTTCCAGGCAGTCAGGATATATGCTGTCCCTTCTTCTAACCTAATTAACAGAACTGCAACTGCAATGCTAAAAAGAAAACACCTATCTTAGGCTTTAGTGGTAGGCCGGGGAGGAGAACACCTTTTATCCCAGCTTTCTACGAACTTGACAGTGCATCAGAATTACCTGGGAGGTGTATAAAAATACAGATTCCTGACCTCAACCCCAAAGTTTCAGTGGTTTCAGGGCTGAATCCTGAAAATATACACTTCTAGCTCCCAGGCAGTGCTGATGCTGCTGACTCACAGTTGCTCCAGGAATAGGGCTCCACTGGGCCTCAACCCTGGCTGTACATCAGAATCACCTGCGATCTTTTAAAGAATACTGATGAGCGGTCCTCATTCCCTGGCTAATTCAATCAGTCTCTGAGGGCAGAGCCTTAGAACGTACATTTGTAAGTGTCACTGGTGATGTGATGCACAGTGAGGCTGAGGAGCCTACAGGGAGCCCCAGAAACGGGAATGCATCTTAGGTCTCAGAAACTCCTTAGGGGCAGAGCTTTGAAGAAGTGAGGGCTCTGGTCCCTTGGTAAGTGACATCCTTAGCTCCAGAAAACCTGTCTAGATGGTGGCTAGGGCTGAACAGTTGGAGCAGCTCTGCTTCCCTTTGTATCATATCCTAGACTTCCAGAAAGGTTTTGCTTAAGCAAAGGCATTTTTTTTTAGTAAGTCATATATACATAGATCATGAACACATTTATGCCTTTGTGGGATTCAATGTGTTGATTATTTGTATAAATGGGAGTGCTTACATCCTACTAATTTACATATCTTTCACCTCATTTACTTAATCACAGTGTTAAGACATTTGTGTTCAATATTTGATAGATTTGGCTTGTACCCTGGCAATATGCTCCATAGGTGTGGTCCCACCATTAACCTTCCCTCTATAGAACCACCCCCCTCCCTTCCCAAACCTCTCCCCTTGCCTCCTTCATCCTGGGCTATAGTTGTGATTCATCTATTATGTGAAAGTGTGAGTGATTATAAATTGATTTCATAGTAGTACTGAGTACACTGGATGTTTTTCTTTCCATTCCTGAGACACTTTACTAAGAAGAATATTTTCCAGCTCCATCCATGTAAACATAAAAGAGGCAAAGTCTCCATCATTTTTTAATACTGCATAGTATTCCATGGTATACATATACCATAATTTATTAACCCATTCATGTGTTGATGGGCACTTGGGCTTCTTCCAAGACTTGGCAATTATGAATTGAGCTGCAATGAACAAACT
>NW_003852442.1:1981500-1996589 GCF_000181295.1 Otolemur garnettii
TATGCAAGGCTGTCCGACCTGTTTTCTTTTCTGCTGCATATTGGAGGAATAAGAGTTGTCTTGGCCCACACAGTAAATACACAAACATTAACAAAAGCTGATGAGCAAAAGAAAAGTGTGTAACTTTTCATGATACCTAACATCACAGACAAGCAAAACAGTCCTTGAGTAATCTGCACACAGTCTGTGGGCCATAAGTTGGACACCCCTGCTAGTGATTATCAGAACACTGAATTATTACTTCTTTTAATTATCAGTAAAAATGGATTTCTAATAACCTCCTGCCAACTGCTCTGCACCAATAAAGCATTCTCTACAAGGTAGCTAGGAAGATCTTTGAAAGCACACACTTTCCTGGGAAGATCTTTCAGTGGTCTCTTGCTATCTGTATGATGAAACCTCTGCCCCTCCACACAGTTGCTAAGACAGGCCAGCATCTCTGATTTCAAAGCTTAGCAGACCCTGCTCACCACGATGCTACTACCCAGGCACGTTACTGTCCCAACAGGCTCCATTCTTTCCCACCTCCAGGCTTGTGCACAGAGACTCCTTCCTTCCTATACTCCATGACCCATTTGCTCTCTCTCTACGTCATTCTGTTTCTGTTTTTGCACAACAATTTTCAAGCTCTGCTATTTTCTTATTTAACTTATTTATTCCTTGAACTGTCCATCTCCCCATTAGAGTAAAAGCTCTATCATCTGCTTCTTCACAGCTATGTAAGCCCAATCCCAAGCTTCAAGTCTGTCATATAACAAGTATTGCATATTTATTTAATGAATGAATTAACAGAGCAATAGCACCAGTCATTAAGATTATTAAATTAACCACCATTTTTTCAAATGCCAGGTTTACCACAAAGTACAAATTGGCAAAATTTTATTCTCCATGTTCTCTGTCTTATGGAGAGTAAATATTCTGAAAAGGCAACATCAGTATTTTGGCCCATTTAACAATGGCTATTTCTTCCTGGATAAGCTATTATTCTGATTTATCTGAAAGTGTTTTCTGGATCTGATCTGGTAGTGTGATTTAGTTCCCTTGATCTGATTTAGTTTTTAGAAGGCTAAACCAATGGTCTTCATGGATCTAGACATTTGAAGAACAGATCATCATTAAAGACCACATAACAACACAGTGCTCTCCTAGGGGCCCTATGTGGCTGATATCTTGGACAGAATCTATAAAAGCAATGAATCTACTTCTTAACCATGATATCTTTCATCACCTACCATGCCAGTCTACACATCATGATATTTAAAGTTTTTCTTATTTTCTCTTATCACATTGTTTTTGTTGTTTTTATTGGATGACTTTTCAAAATTCTTTTCATGCCAAAATCATTTAACCTCTTAGAGGAATTAAGACCAATTCCAGGTGATCACTGAGACAGTCACAGTCAGCTTAACTCATGTGTGCCCAATTTTTTTTTTTTTTTTGAGACAGAGTCTCACTCTGTCACCCTGGGTAGAGTGTAGTGGCATCATAGCTCACAGCAACCTCAAACTCTTGGGTTCAAGCGACCCTCCTGCCTCAGCTAAGACTATAAGTGCCCACTACAATGCCCAGCTAATTTTTCTATTTTTAGTAGAGGTGGGGTCTTGCTCTTGCTCAGGCTGGTCTCGAACTCCTGAGCTCAAGTGATCCTCTCACCTGAGCCCTCAAGAATGCCAGGATTACAGGCATGAGCCACTGCACCCAGCCTCCAACTTCTAATACAAACATGCTTTTGCCATTTGTCCTCTGTCTGACTTACCTTGCCAACATCTCTTGGGAAAGGTTGTCTCTGATTCTCTGGAATTAAAATGGGAGATACCACAATGGACCTCTTTTGTCTTGGAACAGGAGAAGTTCGTGCAAATTTAAATATATCCTAAAAGAGAAAACAAAATCAATTAACTAAAATCTCCCAAGGAAAGCTTGATCAATCTTCTCTGAGATAAGCTTCCTTTGTTGTGAAAGCATACAGCTGTTTGGACATTGTTAATTTTATTTTATCAAACCTCATTAGTGTCACAAAGTACATCATTAGAATTATACAAAAGCTGACATTGTGCTTCCCAATTACTATTATTAAGCTATTTAATCCTATCTTCTGAATCACTCTATTGACAATGTCAGTCTTGATTTATACATCCTTCAGTGGTCACATATTACTATTCTTAACCTACAACAAGTGGATTACTCACTGGGACAGGGACCCAGAGAAGGCACTGGACATAAAAAGCAACTCTTCATGGCCGAATGCAAGACCTTTAACTTTCAAACGAATAGGAATGAAGGGATAGTCACAAAGTTTATTTCAAAGAATATGTTTTTCTCAAGGGATAATATTATTATCACCAGAGGGGCAATCGTTAGAATCCATTTGTCAGGTAGTATGTCCCAATTTCAATCACTGGGGTAATACTGTCAGGATTTTTGCCCTATCTGTAACTCACATTTTTAAACAAATGTGTTCAACAATGAAAACTTTATATCATTATTTTAAATAAATCCCTTTACATAAAAAGAAGGAAAACATAAAAATGAACATACTGGAGACCAGATGATATTATTAAATTCAAGCTAAAAAACCATTACCCATAAAGAGAAAACTCCTCTGTTTAAAGCAGTGATTTTTTCAACTGATGTGCCACAGCACACTGGTGTGCTATGAAAAGATCTTAAGTGTGCCACGGAAATTTGTAAAGATCATTAACTAAATTATTTTTGAAGGAAGTTCAAAGCAAAGTAAGTAGCTTTTTTGTTTACTCTTTTTTTTTTTTTTTTTGATTAACTTACATCTGCCAAAGAAGTTAAACTATAGGTTCAAGTGTGTGGTGAGATTAAAAAAAAAAAAAAAAGCTTGAAAAATAGTGGTTTAAAGGGAAGTTAAGCAAAGGCTAGAGATGTGTTTAAAAGATGTAAACAGCAGGCTGAGACTTTGTCCTTGACCTGATCGGAAGACTGAAGGAATTGAAAACAGAATCCCATGTTCAACACGTCAACCAATTTCTTTAATGACACATACAAATTAAAATCATTTTCTGTATCATCAGAACTAAGCCTTTCAACGTTGACAACATGTTTCTATCAAGATAGTGTGATTGATAAATGAGAGTTCCATATTATGCTCGACCCCATGGCCCCATGAAAGTGTGTGAGAGAGTGTGCCTGTGTATTTGTCCGTATTTGTGTACATTATAGTTTTAAAAGAACATTTACGTAAGAAAAGTCAAACAGGAAACAGGCTAAGGCTCTGAAAGCATCTATAAATAGTTATTCTCTTGGTTTCAGTGGGAGCACAAATTGATAGCACCCTTGTGGAAAGCAATTAGGCAATATTTATTTATCAAGAGCCTTATGAATGTACACAGCCCTTTTCTCCATAATTCAGCTCTTAGGAAGGCATCCAAACACCGCATTCAAAAGAAAATGAACACTGCATGCAGGAAGATGTTTAGTGAGGCATGATTTATAAGGGGCAGAAAATGAAAAGCAACCCAAGTGTTCAACAGGAAAGACAAGTTAAATTTGGGTCCATTAGTGGGAGATATACTCTTATGAGCCATTGTCAACAAGACCGTTGTGAAGACCACGTTCCTACCACTGCCTCTATCACTCCACTGCCTTCACCGTCACCAGCTACTGTAATAATGACGTGTTAAGCATATGTTGGCTAATAGGCTGGGTATTACATACGTGTCAGCTCTAGTATTTGCAACAAATCTTCCAAGTAAACCTGAGTCCGCCTTCACCAGTGAAGAGAGTTCAGAGAGGTTACATAAGAGCCTTGCACCTCTCCTAGCTGGCAGAGAGAGTATTTCAGATGGGCAGTGTAGGGGAAGGGAGAAAGGCATGTTAGATGCACCCTGCTTTACAGACACTGTGTGGGTCAGAGAAGAGGAGAAATAAATGATCGTTTGGTTTCTAGGAAGACAAAAGACTCAATATGGTGGGGAAGGCAGAAAACCAGAGTCTATAGGTGCATAAATCAGTAGGAAGATAAAGCAAGGAGGGCTTAACAAACAAGCAAACATAAAACTCAACCAATAAACTGAAACAAATCAAACCCAACCCCCAAAACAGCCAAGAGAAAGAGAGCTAGAACAGACAAGTGAGTGACAGATTGGACTGTACTTACTCAAAACCGATGCCTAACATCTCTGAAGAGTCTGTTGGTTTATTGGGGGATGGCAAAAGAATAGAAAATACATAAAATATGTACAATATACGAAGCTCATTCACGATAAAAATGCATCTTGAGCTTCAGATGAGAGAATTGTCTAGGAAAGCACTTTAAAGAGATTTAAAGTCTTATGCAAATGAAAGGGGTGGGTAATTAGGCTCCATCACAGAGCAAACACAGGTCTCAGTTCATCATGACAGTGTGTGTGCAAACGTGTCCCACGTAATGAAGAAGCACACTGTGTCTTCAATAACAAACTTCCTGTAGTTTGGAATAAAGCACTTGCTTGCATTTCCAAGCTCTTGAATGGGTATTTTTGTCCTCATGGGGAGCCTGGAATGATCAGGCCCCCAAGTCCCTGTTCCAGGCACTAGTGTCCTCCCAGCCCCAAGCTGCCAGCCCATTTCCCTGACCCCTACAGTATCCAAACAAGCACAGCTGTGTTAACCGCTGGATCTCAAGGGCCCAGGAAAAGAAGCAGAAGGCTCCAAGCCTTAGAAAACAGCACCTGGAACAGACAGGTGGGGCAGGGCGGAGAAGACTCCGGGTCGAGATGCCTCCTGTGCACCTGACTCTGAGCCCACCGTGGTGGCATCTTAAAGAATGTCTGGGGTCAGGCTGTCCTGCTTCTCCTCACTCTCAGCTTTGGAATTCCACTGGGAGGAACCTCAAAGAATGAGATGTCTATGATTTCATGTTTCCAGGACCATGGATTCATATTAATTAGTTAATTCATTTATTCAAAATCCTCCTGTTGAGCCCTTCCTCCTTGCCAGGCGTAATTCTGGGCATGAGGATAGTCTGGACCGTAAAGGAGACAAACCCCCATCCTCAGAGAGCTGACATCCTAGAGGAAATAGGTGAAGGATAACAGAGAGAGAATGACACAGAGAATAACCCAGCAGGGAGGGAGCGGCTGGGCTGAGAGGCCCTGAGGGGGAGGATACCAGGAGTTCAGATCTCAGAGGAAGGACCCTGACGGCCAGGGGCCACCCAGCTTTTACTGTGCCTTGGGCCTGCACTGGATGTGAACCACGGGAGGGTTTGGAGCCAAGGACCCCACTTACGATGGAAAGGGACCGTGGCAAGGATAGACAAGCAGGGAAGGTTCATTTGCTGAGTTTCTTCCTTGTCCCAACCTGTCTTCCCTGAACACCAAAGTTCCTCCCAAATCACAAATCTGAACATTTAACTTGTGGAAAGGGAGAGGCAGGGCCCACCCCTCCCTCAACCACACTGTTAAAGTAGTCAAGTACCATAAGTCCACCCGTTTTAGGTTTACGATAGAATAATTATTAGGAAATTTACAGGGCTGTGATATCATTGCCACATCTAATTTTAGAGCCTCTCCATCATCCCTTAGAGAAACCTCATGGACATTAGCAGTCACTTCCCCTTTTTGTCCCCAGCCATGGGCAACCACGAATCTTCTCTCTTTATACATTTCCCTTTTCTAGACATTTCATAAAAAGGAATCACGCAATATGTTCCGGTATGTTCATGGACTCTGCCCCATTTCACTGTTGATGGGAAATCTGTGAGACAAAGAGATGCAGGGACATCAGTGATGCTGAGGGTGGACAACAGCTGGCCTCCATCCTCCACCTACAACCACACTCGGGAACACTGTGGCCCCGGGCCCCGCTGCCCAGGAAGGCCCAGGCCTCCATGTGTCACTGAGCTCACTTTCTCCTCCTTTCTCCTGGGTCACCCTCCTCCCTTCATCTGCCCCCTCCTGCACACCTCCCTTGTACAGATGTGGGTGCTGAGACTCCTTGTCACAGACCTCCCGCACGCAAAGTCTGCTCCCAGGAGCCCACCTCTGACGCCCACCAAGGCAGGGTAGGTAAGGCGGCTTCCCACAAGTGAAGGGGCACAGACGTTTGGTCAGTTGGACTGGCATTTTATAGTGGTGGCCACATTCGAAGATTATGCTGTCCCCACCTCTTTCTGCCATCCATCCAAGAGAATAAAAGCTTTCCAAATGGCCATCCCCTCAAGGACATGATGAGATTTCTGAAGAACAGTCCTGCTCTCTGCACACCTGAACACAAGCCCAGAGGCACTTGGACCTGGCTGGACACCTGTCAGAGGGTTTCCTTCACACACCAGCACTTGCTACAGAGGAGAAGTAGCCAGAAAACACACATGTCCTTACCCCCTCCCTCCACCCTCCTAGTTCCCGTATTTCCATTAGGTAATAAGTGAGAGGGGAAAACAGTGAAAACCTCATAAAAAAGCCACAAGTTTCACCTTTATTTCCTTTCTTACTTGCATAACTTTGGGGCAGAAGCTTTTGCTAAGAGGAGACATTTAACCAGGCAAAGCATTACAGAAGCTGAAAGGTTCCTCTCTGGCCAAGGCAGAGGGTTAAGGGGGAGCAATGAAAGGTGAGATTCAAATAATCAGCCCAGCTAAGTAAGGACAGTCTTCTAGGTCAAGGTGAGAAGTTCAGATTTGCTTCCTCAGGGGTAGGAAGCCTTTGCTGGTTCTAGGCAAAGGTGTGATGTTTTGGGTTTGAATCGCAGGATTACTCCTTTAGAGAGTTTGAAGCTTATATTCCATACCAAAGACTCAAGATGAGATAACCAGGTTCCTTTTCCCTTTTCTAACCCTAAGGTTAGCCTGGTATCCTGGCTCTGAACTATGCTCGTCTGCCATAGGCAATGCTACCCACTTACTGAGCAGTTCCATGCCACACAGTGTTAGGTGTGATAAAATTATCTCACTTAATCTATTTGATGACTCACAGATAGAACCAGAAAGAAGGTCTGCTTTCCTGAGGTCAAAGACGTTAGAGACTCATTCACAGGCCCTAAGCTCTGGGGCCTGAGCCTGCCAGCCCCTTGCTCGGAGCCACGCAGCAACTCTGGGGAGAGGTCTGTGCCAGGCTGGAGAGGTCCTGAGCCCCATTCGATCAGATGTAACTAGAGAATCAGAGCTCCAGCATGTTTCAGGAGAGAAAGCAAATCTCAGTCATCCCTTGGCTAAGAGGTGCACCTACCTATCCTGCAGGAGAACAGCTTAATCGTCTGCAAATTTCTGCAAATCAACGGAACTGCAGAAGCCACTCTCCAATTTATTCCATTCTTGCAGCTGACCTCATTGTGCTGGGAGTAAGATTCTGCACTACTCAATTCACATTGTGTTTGCAATCAAACACAGGGTTCAGCCAGCTTTACTCTACCTGGGGCGATATTTAGAATTTGCTTTATTGCCTCCTGGGGCTGAAGTTTGCCTACTTAAGGAAGAAACAGTCAACAAATACCAAACTTTCTGTGCAAATTTAGGAGGTGGGAGAGCAGGACACCAAGTTCACCTCATTTCTAACTATCTATTTTCCCAATATCCTGGAGGCCGAATGTCAGCAGAACTGAGTTGCCCACTGCAGATTTATTGGATAGAGTTATGCCGACAATAAAATGGGGTGATACAGAAATTACCCCTATTGGTCCCTCATATCATATCATGGCAGGGGGCGTTATTGGAACTCATTTTCAAGGTGGGGGTCAGGGAAGATAATGGCTGGTGGATTCATAGGATGGCATGAAGTCAGTCTTCTGTTATAAATTACGTCACTCACACTGTTCCCTGGCTACTGGTATGTAAGCAGGGGAAAGTGCTGCAAACTACTCTTCCCTAGAGTCCCCCTGTACTCATGCTTTTCCAGAAGTGATACCCAGCAAGACTAGAAATGATATTTCTAATAAAGGAACTCAAACATCAACGATTTGGGGAATGTTGACCATCTAAAATTCAAAACTAAGTAAACAACACACCTGGTATGGAAGGCCCAATAACTGAGCACCTGAATTATGAGCCCCTAAAAAGTAACACATATCCCACATAATGAATATGACAGTGGCTCCTGCTGTTCATGCATCTTCAGAGTGGAAAAGACATTGCTTCCATCAAAGGAGCCACTGGAAAAAGGCAGCTAGAGATTTCCCTAAGGCAGTTTGAGACTTGAGCAGTAACTCCCAGAGTTCTCCATTCAGCAAATGGCAAGACCTCTTCAAAACATTCCCTTCCCATGACACCAAAGTGCATCAATGTACACAGTTACCATTCAATAAAAAACAAACAAACAAACAAACAAACAAAAAAACCATTCCCTTCCCCTTATTAACAGGGTCTGCACTTCCCTTCATCAAAGATGATACCTCCTGTGCCACCAAGGCCAGGGCATGCAGGAAGCTTGATCTTAGATGACATCTCTGACCTCTGGGGCCATCCCTGTCCTCTTGGCTCTGCTCAGCTCCACCAGCTCCTCAGGATCCTCCAGTGACAGGTGAATGTCTGAGAGCTTTTCACTCAGTGACTCCCTCCTCACCTCTCCTCTTTTCGCCTGGTTGATCCCTCAGCCACCCTCCTCTTAGCTCAAGCACCACGTCTATACTTTCTGGTCTGTTTTGCTGTGGGCATTGCCTGCACCTGGTCCTTTCTGTATAAAGCCCTGATCTGGGATCCAGATCACACATTCATTCAGAGCCAGTGTTCAATCCCTGTCTGTCTTCCATACAAGGCCACCAGCTCCGTCCAGGCTGGCACGTATCTGCCCACTCTTAGGTCCCTCAGAGCCTGGCACAAGCCCAGGTATAGAGCAGGCTTCCAAAAAGTATTCTAAAAGTATTGTGAAATATAGAAGGTATTAAATGAATAAAAGGTTATTGTCAGAATTGGGGAAATCCAAGTAATGGATTTAGCACAATGGCTGGTTCAGAGTATTAGCTCCATAATTGTGTCTAATAAATATAAGTGACTAGGATGTTTATGATTCCGCTTTGATTTCCTCTCCAAAAGAGAAATCTTCTCTATAACGACAATCAAACCTCCCCACTTAGTGTGGATTCTTTCTCCTGGGGAGTTCAATACTTTTTGAAGTAATCAAGTCAATGGACTATTTTTTAGGAAGTTCTCCTTTTGTTTAAACTGAAATCTCCCTCGTGGGTCATGGCTTGGTTTTCTGCAGACGTTCGCCCCTTCTTCACGTGACACGCGTCAGCTACTTGAGGCCAACCAGGTGTTTCTTCTGCATCTCCCACTTTTATGTACCTTGTACCTTCTTTTCTCTCAACATTGCCAATTCCAGATTCTATGCCAGGGTCCTTAAACTACGGCCCGTGGGCCACATGCAGCCCGCTGAGGATATTTATCCGGCCTGCCAGGTGTTTTTGCTGCCGCTGCCTGTCCTGCTTAGCAGCCGACTTGTCCCGGGCCCGCAGTCTGGGCTTCCGGCAGTCTGAGTAACAGTGAACTGGCCCCCTGTTTAAAAAGTTTGAGGGCCCCTGTTGTAGTTTCCCTCCTTATATGTTGCACTTTATAAACCTAGTATGCTGACTATAAAGTTGGGAAATACTAAGAAAACAAAAATAAAGGACTCAACGCTCATGAAGTTCTGATAAATGGGTACATTTATGCTTCAACGTTAAAGATCTTTTTTTCTGAAAAGCAATGCTAACAGTACAATTGGCAGCTCTTAAAGTGTTCATGTTCCTTGATGAAGCAATTTAATTCTAAGGCAAGGGAATAATCAAAACATGCCCACATAATACACTTGTAAAGGTGTTTGCTATAATATTATCAGTAAAAGGTCAGGAAAGGAAGTAACCGCATTATCTGGGAAGAGAAAGAGATGTAAGGGTTAAATACACCTTTTCGTCCAACTTCCAAACCACAAATACCTAAATGCTTAAAACACATACTTGCCTCCACAAAAAGAAAAAGAATATAGATGTGAAATACCATCTAGACACACAAATTCCTAACCATTAAGGACTTTCTCTGTCTTTCTGATCTCTGTCTCTTGTCCTCTCTCTCTTTTTCAATCTTCCTTGCTTACTGTAGGCTAGGTGGAGTCACTAGAGGCAAATTCTGGGTGCCAACTTTATCTCTTTTCTGTAGTAGAAGAATACTAGAAGAATAAGAATTGTCTTGGGCCACACACCAAGGAGAGCTGATGAACAAAAAAGAAGATCTGTGCATACTTTCCATGATATCCAATACCATAGATGAGAAAAACAGGCTCAAATAAACTGCATGTGGCCCCTGGGCCGCAGGTTGGACACCCCTCTACATGGAGTGTGGATCTCGACTGACGGATTCATTGGTTGTTAATTGCCTGTTTGCTGGAGTACTGTGTCTGTCTTCACTGCCACACAGACTGAATACACGGTGGTTTTATGTGTGAATAAATGAAAGAACAAATTAATTCATGAAGACACCAAGGTGTAGGAAAAAGGAGGAAACTCGGAGGTAGGTAAAAGGAAGAAGCAAAGCAAAGTGGAAAGTTCTGGAGTTATTATACTGTTCCCCCAAATGGAACACAGCCTCAGAACTGGGAATGTTCCCTCCAAACTCAGTTTTACCAAAACTACAAGTGTATGCAAATTTTTATTCGTAGTGATATTGAAGAGATGCTCACTTCCCTAACATAATACAGGGTGTCCATAACATTCCTATGCCTGCACATGAACTTGATGGATACCTGGATAATGGCTTAGACCCACATCTGTGCTTAACGTGATGAGATAAAGTGACACAGGATGGAGTGAGTCATCAGAGAGAGGGTCATAGGGTTTCTCTTTAGGCTTGTGAGATTCCACAAAATTATAAAACCGTGAGAGGAGGAGAAGTGGATGGTTTTATGAATCCCTGCTGAAGTCAGGTTATAATGGTTTTTTGACATGGCCCTGGGCTTTTATGTTGTGCTACAGCAAGACCCTCCCTGCGTGCCATCTCAGTTCCAGGCTCCAGTCCACTGCAGGAGTTCTCTGCCCAGACACACATGGAAATCCGACACTCCCACCTATTTGCTCTTATGTAGACTCTAAATGGGCCGGCGAGGCCGTGATCCACTTCTCCCTAACATTCAGCAACTCTCTCCCATGTGATCCACTCCCTGGCCTCCTGACCTACTTGCAAATCCTCAGACACATCACACTTGTCCCCACAGTCCTTTGCGTCCTCCATTTGACTAGAACCTCCGTCTTCTTTATGCTTGAGTCTAAATGCACCTCTCCCAGAAAGTCTTCCCTGGCTCCCTGTGTTGGGCTCAGTAACCTTCCTTTCCCTTTAGTACAGTATTTCAGTATTCAAAAAACTTTTTTTTTTAATCTTACAGCATGCCTGAACCTATAGTTAAACCTCTGTAACACACTTAAATTACATTGATCAAAAAAACAGTAAAATAAAGAATATACTTAGGATACTTTGAACTTCTCTCAAAATAATTTAATGAATGACCTTTAAAAATCTTCCTGGCACACCTAAGATGCTCTCGGGGCACCCCGGTTGAAAATCACTGCTCTGGACCATCACTGCACACTGGGCCTTCTTCCATCATGGAACTACCCCATGATAGCATGTTCATAAAAGTTAGGGACGTTTTACCCTGTCCCTCAAGAGTATAGTCATATTGAAGGCAGGTTTTATCATTTACCATTTCTGCATATATATACAGATACTTATTTTTCCAGCCAACACATCTATAGATCGCATTCCATGGCCAGGCATTGTTGTAATTGCTGAGTATTGACTAAGCAGGAAAGTTCAATCTCCCCCAGAGCTTCTCATTTTGAAAGGACGAGCCAGTTAAACAAATAATTAAAAATGACTCTGAGCATTTTAAAGTAGCTTCAGTTGATGTAATGGCCAGAAAGTAAGACTTCAAAATTTTTGTGTGGTAAAGGCCTAGGACCAGCAATATGATTGGAAGGAAAGAATGTTGAACGTGCGTCTGCCTGGCATTTATGGGAAGACAGCCTACGAACAATCCAAGACAGCCTTGGAACAATCAGCAGGCACTGATTGTTTTCTGGAAGAAAGGACAGCTAAGCTAAGATCCGAAAGATAGGTGGAATTAATTTGATAAAGGGAAATAAGGAGGTGGGGCAGCATAATTCTAGGCTTGGGAAACAGCCTGAGACAAGAACAGAGGCAGAAGATGGCCGAAGACCAGGAGGGCTGGGGCAGAGATGCTAAGGAAGGCTCCGAGCAGCTCTGGGAGAGGCTGGAGGTTGGTAGAAGCCAGATCTCACCCAGCTGCGGAGGACTGTTCTGAGGCCCCAGGATGCTGGCAGAACTGAATGGTTTCAAGGAGAAGATGTCTGAGATGTGACCTTGCCTTTGACCCGTTCCTGTTGGAGCTGCAGAGCCATCATGAAGAAGACCTTATTTCCTGCCCCTGGTTAGACTTGACCTAGCTCCATACATAAAAAGTTGAACCTAAAAAGTGAAACAGCAACAACAACTGACCCCACACCTTTTATCACTTGTCTAAACCGCCAACTTCCCCATGTTTGAACTGCTGGTTAAAAAATAAAATGAGGGTATACACTCTGGATGAAAACTTGCCAAACTGCACTTCCAAGATGCAATTGCCTCTGAAATAGTTCATGAATCTAGCAGGAGAAAGAAACACACAAATCAGGACTTGCTGTTTTCATTGGAGATGAAAAATGTTTTCAACATTATTTAGATTCCTTGGTCAGAAAGTCCGTTACTCCATGTGTGACGGTGACGGGAATATAATGGACACACATTCCCTCTATCTGCTCTGGCCTTGATAAAATATTCATGTTAAATAGCTGCTTGTGACCACCTGGAGGCATCCTCCAGCACTCCACAGATGGGCTTGTTTTTCTAACACACATATGTGCTCCTGCCTCCACGGCTGTATCCTCTGAGCACAGATTCTGGATGTGAGAGCATGCGACCCAAGTACCACGCCTCCCTCGTCTGTCTGAGCTCCGAAATGTGTGACCCGCTTTTGAAAAAGATAGTCTCTGTTAGAAAACTCACACTTGGAAAAACAATTCTTCTCAATTCAGTGGGTATTTATTTATTGGGTGTTTGACATGTGTTTTCCCTGTGGAACTTTCACTGTAAATAATACGCAGCTATCCTCAGGCATCCAAAACTCAACACGTCCTAAACTGAACTGAGAATTCTGTCCTTCCCACCTCTGACTGCCAAAACCCCAAGTTTCCTGGCTCCCTCTGCTCAGCTGCTGAAGGGTTAGCCACTGACATCATAAGAATGGTTGCTCTGGTTTCTGTCATGCACACTGCACTGCCACAGGGTTGTCAACTCCTGCAGGCTCCACCTGGGGGATTTTCCTGGATTCCACCGTCTCCCTTCTCTCTGACCACCTCCCCTGCTATGACCATCACCTTTCACCTGCTTCACTGCAGCCCACGGGAGAGACCCTCGTGACTTCTGGTCTCCTTTTTATAAACAATCCCAATTGATAGTAGAATTGCATCAACCAGGACTTCAACAAAGCTGGAGCCGAGATGAGGATTTGAGAGAATGTCGGTTATTTGGAGGGTGATTGTGGGAGACCCTGGAGGAAGTAAGGCAGAGAAGAAAAGATGGCAAATGAAGGCAGAGTTAATGAGCAAGTTGCCACTGGGGAATGTGAGAAGCCCATGCAGAACGCATGACTCAGAGGGGCGAGGAGGTTGGGAGGGTTTTACCCCAGTTCCCCTCAGCCCTTAGGAAGGACTTTCTGGGGGTGCTCCATCTCTAGACTTGTGATTGGGCAAAGAAGGCCAAGACTACCAGTGGGAGACTGGCCTCATGTGCTCTAATGACACAGCCTAAGAATGCAGGGGCCACAGGCAGAGTCTCCTGTGCTACATAAGTGTCTCCCCTTTGTGGTCTTGGGCTCCCTCTATTGCCTGGAGGACACTGTGTGATGAAGGAGCAGCATGCAATGTTTCATAACCCTGGCTTTACTTATATACCTGGGCGGGGTAGGAAGAGAAATAAAGAGATAAAGACAGAGGACAGAAAGTCAGAGGAGAGGACGAATAATGTAATTGTAAGTAATTCCCTCCCATGATTCTGCTCAGTAAACCAATGTCCCAGAATCGACACTCAATGAGAGATATAATTCAGCTGCGAACTCAGTCACTCTCTGAGGGTGAGTGCTGGTCACACCAAAGAGTGCTCTTGTATTTAAGTGCAGAAGTCTCCATGCCTTTCAGATAAAGGGCTCCTAAATTCAAATGTCTTTCTGGTACCTCATGGAGAAACAGAATTTTTCCCATGCTGGAAAGAAATCTGGTTGTGTCAGTCTTTTGGGAGACAGCATCAATCTCCAAAGTGAAATCTTTCCCCCAATTTTCATTCATTCATTCAAAAAATATTTATTGAGCACCTGCTATGTACCACACCATTTCTAGGAGCTAAGTGTCTCACTGTCACCACCAAGAACAACAGCAAAACACTCTCCTTTCCAAGATTCCCCCAAAGGAAGCCCTCTTGCTGGTTTCTCTGGCTAGAAAGTTGAGGATTCTTTGGGAGTCTCAGCTACCTACATGGCCACCCTTCTGCTATATGCCTGGAACCCCATCCAGAGGCAAACCCAGGGAAGAAAAATAACCTAACTCTGGAGGCTCTCTCTATTACATCTCATTTCTTCACACGTTGCCTGCCCTCAACAATCCACCTGTCCCCCAGCTTTGGCTCATTGTTCACAGTTTTCACGTACGCACATGTGTGCTTGAGTGTGAGACTGCACAGAGGTTTTAGTTTAGTATTCAGCAGGAGGGATGGGCCATAGTGGGCTCACGGCCATGCCAGATCATATGTTTTTTTAGGATTCATTTTTTAAATTCTAAATAGAATAGGTTCATTATAGAAATTCTAGAAAATGCATTACAATGCAGAAGATCAGCTTATTTACAATCCTGTTTCAGATAAAATAGCATTTCTGCAGACTTCCTTCCAAGTTTTAATACACTTTTTGCTTAAATGGAAATTGAAGAGTCTGGCCAGGCATGGTGGCTCACGTCTGTGATCCCAGTGCTTGGGGAGGCCATGGGGCCAGAGGATTGCTTGAGGTCAGCATCTCAAGAGCAGCCTGGAAAACATAATGAAACCCTTCCCATACAAAAAGTTAAAAAAAAAA
>NW_003852442.1:1996927-1997416 GCF_000181295.1 Otolemur garnettii
ATATTAGATGTAAATAAAATGCAAATAACATTGTGTCTAAAGTTTTATTTGCTTTGTTTTCTCTTTTTAGGATTCTTTAGAATAGATTGGGAAACATGGTGTTATTGGATCAAAGGTTATGGATATTTTAAAGATCCTATGACACATGGCCAAACCACCAATCACCACGGGAAACAAATTTATTTTTGCAGAGATGGGCATCCCAGTGTTGGAAACATCTCTCTGATTGCAACATCTGTGTTCTGACCACATTGGTGTTGCCCATGCATGCCATGCTCCATTGGGGCTGCGTGCCTTGCCTGTGCTGCCCCTCTGACTAGGATCCCTTCCACCCTGGCTCTGTCCTTTCTCAGCGTGGGTCTTCCCTACCTGCCTAATAACACACAGACAGATACACACACTTAACAATGGATTCCTACCATACATTATGTCATTCTCCAGCTGGGGTTAGATGGTGATCTTGGGACAGTTTCTATTAACTTTCAGTTG
>NW_003852442.1:1997485-2003781 GCF_000181295.1 Otolemur garnettii
TCATATCACATGGCAAGCTGATTTTATCCCTTTTCTTCTTTTGCAAAGGCATTATTTGAGATTTCCTTTCCTTGTGGTGACCTCCAAGAAAAGAAAAACCTGTGCTTTTAGTAACACCTGATGCCTAAATCATCACTTTGGGAGTGATGCTAGCCGTGTTCTCCCCTGGCAGCGGAATTGCTTCATTCACTGACAGGAGAGAGCGTAGGCTGCTGACGCGGGTCGGGCAGCAACCATACAAAGGGGCTCCACAGCACATGCGCCAGTTCAAGGCCCACTGTCCATGGTGGTAGATGTCACCTGGTTACTCCAGGATGGACTCAGAGAAAAACAAAGTATGCCTTTGTCAAATACAAAACTGAACCCCTCATTACTTTAACCCCCTAAGGAAAGTTCAGCTTATCACCATAGTTTTAGGGAGATTCAGGGAAAGCAGGGCCCAATTGAGCCACAACAGGGGTGAAATCGAGCCTCCCCTAAGAATGGCTCATCCCTTTCTCTGGTAGGATAACAGAGAGGGGAGAGGTAAGGGCTGTCCTGGTATTTAAGATAAAGAAGGACTCTTGGGGGTGGGACACAATTATAAGAGGGACATTGCCTAACAAATACAATCAGTGTATCCTAATTCTTTGTACCCTCAATGAATCCCGAACAATAAAACAAAACTTAACAAAACAGAAACAAAAAGAAAAAGGACTCACTGCCAGAATTCAATAGAATTGGTCCATTTTTGAGTTCCTCGTTCCTCCTGTTTTATCCACTTACCTTTTGTTCATTAACTTCCTGATGGAATGGCTGGAAACTCTAAAATTAGAAAGCTATTTCCCACGTTGGCTGCCAAAGTCAATTGCCCCCTGCTCCCAACCTATTTTTAAATATCCTCTATGATTGAAACTCAAGATTGTTTTGCTTAGGGAATTATTCTCAATATTTAACCTAAATTATACTCTTTTTCTTCCCCTCCCCCTGTACATTTCTTCTCTTTCATTGAAACCTCCCCCAAAGCTTCCGTGCTATTCTTCTTCCTCTTTTGTTAAAGACATTTTAATTAAGGCACTAGGGTTACCTTAACCTACTTAAGCAATAATCTCCCTTTTATGTGGCTCTTCTCAGTGAAGCCGGGAATCGGCAAAGTGCCTTTCATCGGCCTGTTCAGTTTCTTTCCCCTCCTTTTGTTCTGTGTTTTTGGTGGATTACGCACCATCACATTTTAATTCAGCTCCAACCTCTATCCCACACTATGCGGTTCACATTAATAAATTCATTTTCACAATAAGGTATGCAATGTCACATGTCTCCCACGTCACTGATTACTGTGTCCTTTGAAGGTTCAAAGGTATGTCAGATCTACCAGAAGAAAGGAGGGAAAAAAAGACAGACCACATTTGATATTCTCCAACATCTGAGGCTTCCCTGAGCCCAAGAGTTTTGATGTTAGGACGGTGAAACAACAACAGCTTTAGAAGAAAAAAAGAGCATGTTATAAATATTCAGTTGTCATCTAATAGTCATTCTTCCTTAAAAGACAGAAGAATCAGGCTCCGTTTTCAAAGTTGAGATTGGCAAATACAGCAACCATTTGATAATAGAGCTAAGAAAATCTATTATGGGACCAAGAGAAATATGTCAGCTTCCTAGTTATTCTGTGAAGTTGCCCCATAGGAAGGGAGCGCTTTTTTATTTCATTTGTTTTCAAATGCTTCTCCATATCGAACTCACACGGTATTTTACCAGTAGCAAAATACCTTTGAAAGTCAATGAGTTCTAGATGATGAGAGAGAACAGTTTCGAGTACTTAGAATTAAACATGAGGTCCTGCAAATGCATTCCTTTTTGATACTTGCACAATTTACGTGGTACAAGTAGCATTATTGTCCCATGCTACAGACAAGGGGACCGAGGCCCTGAAATGTTGCGTGCTTTGTTCAGGCACATACTTCTGGAGGAGCCAGGATTTGAAGCCAAGTCATTTACTCAGAGCTCCATTCATTACCCCCTCTACCTCTTGCCCCCTGCACAAGCTTTCCATATAAAAATTTTCACTACTGAAAAGATTTTATTCACAATCCCTTCCAGTTAAACTTACATGGATCACATTTATCCTTTTGTGGTTACCATCTGCAAAATATATTCAGATTTTGACTGTTTGTCACTTCCTTACCCTCACTTGACTGCCCACCCTGATCCAGGCCTCCTGCCTTCCTCTCAGAAGGGCCCTTGAGATTGCGCTGGGCTGCTGGTGATGAATTAGGAGAGTCTCTCAATCTTAAAATCCTTAACTTAATCACACTTTCCATACTTTATTTTGCTCTTCTTTGCAACATAATAACTTAATATATAAATAACACACCATATGCAAGTATATTTAATATTTAATACTATACTAAAAACTAGACACATACAGTATTTAAGCATATAAATACTTATTTATTTCACATATTGTTTCTTCCACTAGAATGTCAGCCCCATAAGTGTAGCTTTTTTTTCTTTTTTGGTCAATTTCCCACACCTATATCTCCTGTTCCAGACAGGGGTGGGGACCTCCAAATCTCCAAGTATAGCCCCTGACCAAATCCAAAGCCCCTTAACTGAAATCTACCCTACGTCCTGCAACTATGTGTCCAGAGGGAGCCATGTCCCCTGAGGGGGAGGCTGTAAAATCTGGGTTCAGCCAAAAGGCTACACTCAAGGGTCCAGAAGGCCACATGTGGTCCCAAGGTGGGGGGTTTCCCACCCCTTCATGGCATACAGTTAGTGCTCAATAAATATTTGACACATGACTTAATTTATGTTCTTTATCATGAGCTGAAATATAAAGGATCGTAATCACATTGGAAATGAAAAATGAGAAAGAATTCAATCAGCCATGATTCACTGAACGCTCATGATGTGACTTCCACTAGTTAAATGATGTGTGAAATACAAAAATGCATCTGAGCAGGTGTCAGGCCACCATTTATGGTCCTGAAGGATGTGCACCCCACAAAAGCCCTTGAAGGAGGTTGGTGAGGACTGAAATCTACCCTATGTCCTGCGACTATGTGCCCATAGGAGCCCTGAGGGGAAGGCGGTTTCTAGCTAACACAGAGTTGTGGTCACCATGTCCACCCTGCCCTGGTGCTACCCAAATGGCCTGCGCCAGCACTAGGTTCTTACTCCAGCATGTCATTAAAGCTCGTGAGACACAACAAGAGCAGAGCAGGAAGAAGAACCCAGAGGCAGCAGCCAAGGGCAGCTTCAGACACGGCGGATGGTGATGAAGGCAGCAGGACCATTGGTTTCCAGGAACACAAATGAGATTCAGCTTCTGCCAAAGATGTCTTGGTCTAGAATTTTGGGAAAGCTGATTGCTATCTTGCTTCTAGATCAATCCTGCATGACATCAGGAAATCCACTGCCCTTCTCTGAGCATCAGTTTCTTTACCCCTGAAATGGGTGTGATAATCCTGCTCACACAGTAAAACCAATACCTGATACCCCCAGCATTTCCCATTTCCCTCCAAACTTTATCCATACCCCTTTTTACGATCTATCATATCATGCGTCTTACTTATTTATATTATTTTTGTCTGCCCTCCCCTCCCCAACAAATTCATAGGATCCTCGAGGCAGGGATTTTTACCTTTCTTATAATTATGACCCTAGAACAGACCTTGGCATCTAGTACGTGCTCAAACAGCATATGAATTGAATGGATGATGAATTAATCCAGATGAGAAGGCAAAATCAGCTTATATGAAGCAATATCATCCACAGAGATTCTGGATTGTGTTTACTGGCTGTTAGCAGAAATAAAGATTGTGACTGTGTGATTAGGGTGGTGGGCCAAATGCTAACTTAGTCTAATAGGACAGTCTGGACGGATAACGTGGAACTCACAGGCAAAAGAAAACAAGAAAAATGACAGTACCTCTCACTAAAAAAAGTTACAGCTACTTAGGAAGCTGAGGCAGGAACACTATTTGAGCCCAGGAGCATGAGGCCAGTCTAGGCAGCACAGCAAGATCCCATCTCAAAAGAATAAGTAGAAGAGATAGAAAATCAGTGTCATATGTTGTAACAAGTTCTTATTATTCTTGAGCTTTCTCAGGTCTTTTTAAGGTATAGAAAGACCAAAACTCACAGGGTGATGTAAGCATTATAACAAATCAGAGGCAATTCAAGATTATTTGCATTGCCAAGAATTGCGTGTTTTTATTATATTAATTTTAACAGGCCTTGGGCATAGGCAGAAATGTTTCATATCCTTTAGACTCAATGATTCTTTGTAATGATAAAAAAACAGCCACTGAGTATGTGGCAAAATCAAGTTTTGTTGAGGAAAACTGAATTTTTAGCAAGGTCAAACAACTTGTCTTAGGTACAGGTAAATAGTAACGAGGGATACTGCTATTGATTTGAGTCTATTCTAATACTTTTACAGATGTCCACTCAATATTGACATTGTTCCAAGAACAGGATTATGATTTTTTTTTATTTTCAGAGGTGTTCAGGGAATATTTCTATTTTATGGGCCTTGAAAAATACTTTGACATGACCCGGACTTTCAAAGGCATGGACAATTTTTCCTTAAAACAAAAACCCCAATATTTAAACCTTGGTGTAAAAATCATCACTTTCAAGTACAAGCTGAACAGTAGCCTCTAATCTACCCTTGTGGCTGATGAGAAGTAAAAATATCACAGGCGATTAGCACAGTATCATTTACACAGGCTCCCTCATTGGTGCCCCTCACCCCCCAGCACATAAGAGTGTTCAGTGCAAGGGAACTCAACTCAAATCGACTTACTCTGTACTGACACACGCCTGCAAAGCACAGATTTTCATATTAATAATTTAAAATGGGCTCCACCAGAGACTCTCAGTTCTGAAAATGGAAATCATGAGTCACGGTGGCAATCAAGTACTTATGAAATGTGTTCATGGCCCAAGGATACTTTCTTTATAATTGTACTTTCCCTTTTGTGATCCGTCCTTGAGCTATGGCACAGAGAAGATGCTTTCCATCTTGTATTACAATAGCTATCGGGTAACTTCTTCAGGGGAGTTGTCAAAGTATGCAAGTCACAGCTGCAGATCCCTGCCCAAGCCTTCCCTCTGAGATAATGCCTGATAGTCCCCTGTGTGGTCTCTGGGCTGTTATCAGACAGAGCTGTGGACCCATATTACAGCTTACAGTGGTGGGCTGCTGAACTCCTGAGACCTGATGATTAACTCAGGTAAGATTCACAAGGACAGAGTCTAAATGTCGACTGCAGTGGTGTGCACCGATAGCTGGTAAAGGCTGGTGCCCTTAAGGAGGGCACATTCTATCTTTATTCACACACAGAATTCTTGACCTGTTAAGTTCAGCACGAGGTGACTGCACATGTCCTCACTGCATTATACCCTCTACCTTGATCTTTCTTTTGTTGCTGCCTCTTAAACACGTGTTCAACCTTTACAGAATAACTAAAATACTCTGACTTCCAGTGAACTTGAACAGATTCCCTGCAGGAAGCATCAGTGTCTCCTTTCTCTGTACTTCTGGGCATTTTTGGTTGGGGGCCTCCCTCAGAGCAGTTTGCGTGTTCATTTGTACATCCTCCCTGCTGCCACTCAGGGAGGGTATACTCTGGGGCTTATGGGTTGAAAATAACAGGTGTTTTTCCTGATGTTTCCCTCATGCCAGTCACCAGACCATAATAATAAAGAAGGAAAAACGGGAGCCAGAAGCAATCAGATGTCTACCTGCGACACAGGCCAGATGTGGGTCTCCCCATTCTTCACCTTCCTTTGCAGGTAGGTTGGGGGCCATGTGACTGAGATTCTCCAACTATTTGTTGTAGCAATCAGGGTTAATTGCTGATCAGTACATATGTATATCCCGAGTCCCTAATGGTGGCCTATATATCTTGACCTTAAAAGTAGGTCTAATTCTTGGCCCCAAACTTGGCTACTCTTGAAAGCCCACCTGAGAGAAAACCTTCTGTGAAACTTTTCTGCAGCACTTCTCTCCAGGAGTAATCAGTCTCTTGCCTAATCATGTTTGGCACTTTCTTTCTTCCTCTCTGAAGGAGTTTCACTTCTGAGAGTTTACTATTACAAATGCTTGGCAAATGGACTTCACTTGGAAATTTTGGTAGCCATTTCTTCCCTTGGGTTACATACTTGTCCTGATTGGCAATTCTTTGGCTAAAGGCCCCAAGAAGAAGGTAAGAGGTACAAGCTTCCAGCAAATTCAGGAATAAGGGTGTGTGTGGGAGGGATTAGGATGGTAGAACTGATTTCCACATGTTGGTAAGAAGTCAGTACAT
>NW_003852442.1:2004165-2008832 GCF_000181295.1 Otolemur garnettii
GGTGGCCTCTTTTGTAGATGGAGGTAGGATGGACCAGAAATTCCTATTTGAGCTCAGTGAGCAATAATAAGAAGGAAGAGAAAAATAGACTGTTTTATAACCATCCTCATTATATTTCTTTCACTAGACACTACAACAATGCCTTCTCAGCAACTCACGGGATATTTTCGCTTCTGTACAAAGCTTGGGCAAAATTGCTATTACTTTTAGTTTTATAAATGAAACATCTCTGCAAATTTTTCAAATATTGACTCACGTTAACATTAACAGGGGCAATTAATGAATGTTATATTACTCTCATTCACGGATGTTGTATTTAAGAAAAATTAACTTACTAGATTTCCAGTTGCATGGCAGAGTCTAGACTGGCTGAGAGAATCTAGATAGATAAGCTTCCTACTCTTTGGGGCAATAGTAAGTGTGCTCGGGAAACATGGATGTACCTAGATTTCCGACAATCCAAAACAGAGAGAATCGAATTGCACAGGCAATGAGAGAGACAGCAGTTTTCTTTAAGTGGCAGAGAAAGAAAGTAGTAATAAAAGAAGATAGGGGAAAAAAAAGAGTAACAAAGACAGATGAAGCTTGTTTAAGGCTTCTATTGATTTGCACTATTTTATTATATCAGCATGGTGCTCAAAAGGAACAATGGCTGACAAGTTAATGAACTCTAGTTAGAAATTTCCAGATGAAGCTGAGGAGGGCATTAACATCTGCCCTGTTTTAATCATTTAAGAGCTTACCTTGCAGAAAAGTCTTGATCATTACAAGGGGGCCCAAGTGATCTGCAGTGACAGTCACTATCAGTCAAATACTAAGAAGACGAGGGCTGTGCAAACTAGTGTGGTTGTAGTAGGAGGCGTTTAATGCCACCGTGTTAGAAAACCTGAATTAGAAAACTAGGTTCTAGTCCCTGCTCTCCATTTAATAATTGTGTCACTTTAAATAAGTCTTTAAGTTTTTCTAAGCCTAATACTTCCTTCTATAAAATGGGAATAATGATGCTAATTTTGACAGATCATAATTAGGATTGAATGTGCTAAGTGATATGGATTTCTTATTATTTCAAGAATTTTCTACCTGGTATGATAATGCCAAATGAATTAGAACTTAGAGATTTTCTTTTTTATTGTGGAGCATTGCCACATTGCCAGCATGCCAGCATTGTCTGGTATCCATGGAAAATTTCCCAGATTTTGGGGGGCCTATCAAAATTATTTGCAAAATTACATTTATAAACACACAGGTGTGAGGGATGCATTTATCTGCCAAAGACTTAAGAACTCCTGCTTTAAACTTTTTGGAGTAGTTTTTTTTCTTCTTCTAGATTTTTTGAAATGATTCATGTAACAAATTATTATTGAACACCCACTATGTGCCAGACACTGTTCTAGGTGCCACGGATATAGTATATAGTGAAAAACACAGACAAAAATAACTTTCCTTCAAGAAGCTAATATTCTAATAGATTTATTGTTTAGTATAACCTGTGCAATGAAATATCAATACCTAAATTGTACATTTAGAGCAGTGGTTTTCAACTTGTGTGCTATGAGAAAGTATTAGATGCATTGCAAAATTTTTTAAAGATCACTGATTAGTTTTGAAAGAAATTTATAGCACAGTAAGCACATTCTTTTTTCACTCTTTTTTTTTTTTGATCAACACAATTGAAGTGTGTTGTAAAAGTTTAACTATAAGTTCAAATGTGCCTTGAGATAAAAAAAAAAAAAAGTAAAAGTGGAAAACACTGGTTTAGAGAAACAAAGGAATAGAAAGTATTTTGTGTGAGACCAGCCGGTGACCGAGTAGCTGTGCTAAGTATCGAGACCTACTCCGAGCTGACTTAGTTTCCAGTTGGGACTCATTCTAAACCTCTCCTCTCCACCACCAGGAATGAGTGTAGTTGTAAGGAACTGAAATTCATATCAGAATTGTCCAGTTGTCTTTGTGGGCATGAAATATGTTCAGGGAGCCACCCATCACGATTACCACAGAGAATGGCCACATATACGGATTTGGTCATCAGGTTTCTAAAGCTACTGAAGGGGAATAAAAACTGTTCCTTCTACTGACTGAAAATTTACCCTAAAAAATACCATAATACGGCATAAGGAAAAGCATTATCAGACGTTCATGAAACATTTTTTTTTTTCTGGTAGCAGAAGAAGTTAGAGAAGAGACAGAGGGGGGAAAAAGAGAGATGAGGCGAAAAGAAAGGAAGCAGAAAAGAGGGAATAAAACAAAAAAGGGCACCACGGAAATGTTTCTTAAAGGAGCAATGCTTTATGTTTACAACCACTACGGCTTGTCAGCTGGAAGAAGTATTGTGTCATCTTTAACATGCACAGAGGTCACGAAGCGACATAAAAATCATTTATCACCTAAGTGAAAAAAAAAACACACCACCAAAATGTACATACAGGACGTCCATAAACTTCATGTGCATTTTACAATGTAAAACTATGATTTTTTTTTCTAAATGATTTTAATGCTGTTCTAGATTTTATCACACAAAGCTTAAAAAACATATGCTTCCAGATTTGTTTTTATTAGTCTGTATTGTAATGAATGTTGAAGTCTGGTCTGGAAACCAAATTTGCTCTGAAAATAAAGGGTCTAATTATTGTTGTAAGCTTTAATCACCAGCTTGTGCAGTCTGAGCAGACAGACTGGGAAGCTGGGAGTCAGTCTGACAGGATTACTGAGTGTGGGGACGCTGCTTCTCTCCTCACTTAAACTTCAGTAGAGAAAAGAATGCTTCAGCATGTCCTTCTGAGTTCTGTCTGGGGCAGTCTGAGCCACAGAGTGTGCTGCAGGTTGGGCTGGGGGCAGGGAAGGGCCCCAAGTTAAGGAAAAGAGGGAGCTAGTGTGAGACAAGTGGGAACTGGGCATAGGCAGGAGGAAGCCGTGGCCTTTTATGGGGTGAGGACCATCCAGGCAAGGCCTCTAGGCTACATGGGGAGGCCACCGTGTTAGTTCGACCCTGAGCGGGCCTGCCCAAACCCTAACCTTTATGTCTGAGGACTCAGCCAAGTTCCATACGTCAAGCATCAACTTTTAGGGGGTTGAGGGGACCAGGACTGTTCACTTGCTACTCAAAGGTGGTCCTCAGAGCATCTCCTGGAGTTAGTTAGAAAGGCCCAGTCCTAGGCCCCATGCCAGAGACTTGAAATCAGAAACTCCATTTTTAGAAGCTCCCCAGGTGATCTGCATGCACACTACCATCCTAGATCCGTTTGTCTATGTGAGTCTTGAGACCTTTTGACTCTGTGTGTGTTTACTTGCATCCCATCTCTTACTTCCAGCCCTCAGAGCAAAGTCATGAAATAGAAATGCATGGTAAATAAGTCGTCACACTATATACGCATGTGTGTGTGTGTGTGTGTGTGTGTATGTTTTGAGACAGAGTCCTACTCTACCAAGCTGGATAAAGTGCCGTGGCATCATAGCTCAGAGCAACCTCAAACTCTTGGGCTCAGTATATCCACCTGCCTTAGCCTCCTGAGTAGCTAGAACTACAGGCACCTGCCTGGCTAGTTTTTCCATTTTTAGTAGATACAGGGTCTTGTTCAAGCTGCTGTCAAACTCCTAAGCTCAGGTGATCCACCAGCTTCAGCCTCCCAGAAGCTGGGATTACAGGTTCACACTGCACCCAGCCCACCATATTTTATTACAACTCTATGTCAAGTTCTGGGAATCAAGAGTGCTTCCAAAGACAGCCTTCCACTAGACTGTGAATCCCTTTCTCCATCTCCAAGGCAGGGCCTGGCTATGGGGTTCACTCATGTAGCTGCAGGACTTGGTACCATGTCTGATCCCACTTGGTGAGCCCTAGTGATGGAGAAGATGGGTGTGGTCAGCATTCCTGGTACCTGTGAGATAGGGGCCCGGATGCTGGGGAGGGAAGCTCCCTGATGGCAGGACATCTTCTGTTCACTGCTGCCCTAGTGGACAGAGCAGTGCTCGACACATCTTAGGTGCCTGTTCAGTGATGATTAACAGCTTTGGCCTTAATTACACAATGTGAAACATCTATATAAAGTAAATTTTTGAAGAACTAAGAGGCTATAAGTTAATGATCAAATATGGGATGTGGTGTTAGTGGGCTGAAATTAATCACTAGCTGAGCCTTAGTCTATACATCTGGAAAATGGAGATGCTTCTCACCTCACGCCGGTGTAATATTTAACAAAATACAGACTTATATCTAAATCTATAGATGTGGAAAGCAATTGGTGAAACTCCAAGGACCATCCAGCCAAGGCCTCTAGCTACATGGGGAGGCCACCGTGTTAGCTCAACCCTGAGCAGGCCTGCCCAAACCCTAACCTTTATGTCTGAGGACCCAGCCAAGTTCCACACTTCTAGAATCAACTTTCAAGGGATTGGGGGGACTGGGGCTGTTTACTTGGGGTCAGTTTGTCTGCAAAGACCAGATAATAAATATTTTAGGCTTTTTAGGCCATACTTTTTCTGTTGCAACTACTCAACTCTGCCCTTGTACCAGAAAATCCACTGACACCATATGAATGAATGGTTATATCTGTGCTTCAATAAAGCTTTATTGATAAAACAGGTAGTAGATTGTATCTGGCCTGTGGGCTGCAGCTAGATAATATTTCTTTTAAACTGATAGATTATAGGTGTATATATTATATATAATG
>NW_003852442.1:2008852-2012170 GCF_000181295.1 Otolemur garnettii
GCAGTCTGAGCAGACAGACTGGGAAGCTGGGAGTCAGTCTGACAGGATTACTGAGTGTGGGGACGCTGCTTCTCTCCTCACTTAAACTTCAGTAGAGAAAAGAATGCTTCAGCATGTCCTTCTGAGTTCTGTCTGGGGCAGTCTGAGCCACAGAGTGTGCTGGGGGCAGGGAAGGGCCCCAAGTTAAGGAAAAGAGGGAGCTAGTGTGAGACAAGTGGGAACTGGGCACAGGCAGGAGGAAGCCATGGCCTTTTATGGGGTGAGGACCATCCAGCCAAGGCCTCTAGGCTACATGAGGAGGCCACCATGTTAGTTCAACCCTGAGCGGGCTTGCCCAAACCCTAACCTTTATGTCTGAGGACTCAGCCAAGTTCCATACGTCAAGCATCAACTTTCAGTGGGTTGAGGGGACCAGGACTGTTCACTTGCTACTCAAAGGTGGTCCTCAGAGCATCTCCTGGAGTTAGTTAGAAAGGTCCAGTCTTAGGCCCCATGCCAGAGACTTGAAATCAGAAACTCCATTTTTAGAAGCTCCCCAGGTGATCTGCATGCACACTACCATCTGAGACTCGTTTGTCTATGTGAGTCTTGAGACCTTCTGACTCTGTGTGTGTTTACTTGCATCCCATCTCTTACTTCCAGCCCTCAGAGCAAAGTCATGAAATAGAAATGCATGGTAAATAAGTCGTCACACTATATACGCATGTGTGTGTGTGTGTGTGTGTGTGTATGTTTTGAGACAGAGTCCTACTCTACCAAGCTGGATAAAGTGCCGTGGCATCATAGCTCAGAGCAACCTCAAACTCTTGGGCTCAGTATATCCACCTGCCTTAGCCTCCTGAGTAGCTGGAACTATAGGTACCTGCCTGGCTAGTTTTTCTATTTTTAGTAGATACAGGGTCTTGTTCAAGCTGCTGTCAAACTCCTGAGCTCAGGTGATCCACCAGCTTCAGCCTCCCAGAAGCTGAGATTACAGGTTCACACTGCACCCAGCCCACCATATTTTATTACAACTCTATGTCAAGTTATGGGAATCAAGAGTGCTTCCAAAGACAGCCTTCCACTAGACTGTGAATCCCTTTCTCCATCTCCAAGGCAGGGCCTGGCTATGGGGTTCACTCATGTAGCTGCAGGACTTGGTACCATGTCTGATCCCACTTGGTGAGCCATAGTGATGGAGAAGATGGGTGTGGTCAGCATTCCTGGTACCTGTGACATAGGAGCCCGGATGCCGGGGAGGGAAGCTCCCTGATGGCAGGACATCTTCTGTTCACTGCTGCCCTAGTGGACAGAGCAGTGCTCGACACATCTTAGGTGCCTGTTCAGTGATGATTAACAGCTTTGGCCTTAATTACACAATGTGAAACATCTATATAAAGTAAATTTTTGAAGAACTAAGAGGCTATAAGTTAATGATCAAATATGGGATGTGGTGTTAGTGGGCTGAAATTAATCACTAGCTGAGCCTTAGTCTATACATCTGGAAAATGGAGATGCTTCTCACCTCACGCCGGTGTAATATTTAACAAAATACAGACTTATATCTAAATCTATAGATGTGGAAAGCAATTGGTGAAACTCCAAGGACCATCCAGCCAAGGCCTCTAGCTACATGGGAAGGCTACTGTGTTAGTTCAACCCTGAGTGGGCCTGCCCAAACCCTAACCTTTATATTTGAGGACCCAGCCAAGTTCCATACTTATAGCATCAACTTTCAAGGGGTTGGGGGGACTGGGGCTGTTTACTTGGGGTCAATTTGTCTGCAAAGACCAGATAATAAATATTTTAGGCTTTTTAGGCCATACTTTTTCTGTTGCAACTACTCAACTCTGCCCTTGTACCAGAAAGTCCACTGACACCATATGAATGAATGGTTATATCTGTGCTTCAATAAAGCTTTATTGATAAAACAGGGGTAGTAGATTGTATCTGACCTGTGGGCTGCAGCTAGATAATATTTCTTTTAAACTGATAGATTATAGGTGTATATATTATATATAATGTATATGTTGTATATATATTATATATAATGCATATATATTGGATATATATTATATATATAATGTATATGTATATTATGTATATATAAAACTGATCATTACTAGTTTCTAAATGTTGGGAAAAGCATTTTCCATATAGGTATTTTATTTGTTTGAAATACTTTCTATTTATAAAATTTTAAGTTACTGATGACCACACAGAGAGCTTTAATCATGTTGAAACTATGTAAAGCATCATGATTTTAATGTTCTGATAATATATTTAAACACTTTATTCTCACAATAATCCTGTGTAGAAGCCAATATTAAATAATAACTTTACTTCATAGGACAGCGAGCCGGGCTCAGGGAAGGAACAAGTTTGCTCAAGGTTGTATCAGAAATGGATTTGGGACCTAAGGGACTAGTGATGCTGAAGATCAGTAAAAGGGCAGATTTCCTAAAACTCTGGGCTGTGTGATGCATGGTTCAGTGGGCAAGTGTCACGTAGAAACATGAAAATGTTATAGGAAAAGAAAGGGTATTGCAAATTGTGTCCAGAGAATGTCAACAGCCTGCTTTTTGCTCTATTATTACGATGACAATCCTGACATTTAAAGTCATAGCTCTATAAGTTATAAGCCTAATAGGCACCAGGGACGCACAAAACCCATGAAACTCTACAGGATACCCTCAGCATACGGAAATAACGTGTCAGAGTGGAAGGGGCCCCATGTCAACACAAATTAAAGATGTAGAAATTTCAAAGCGTCTCGCTGTCACGAGCCAAAAAGTGAGCACACATCTGAATTAAGGCAGAGTCAGAATACCAGGTACTTCCTGAAATACCCAAATGTGGGTGCCAGGGCCACCCACTCCTGGAGGCCATTCCAGTCACTCAAAGTAAGGGTTCCGTGATGGTAGGAGCCCCATTTCACCTTTCTCTTATTACTAACATTAGGAAACCATCTTGCCAGGAACACTGCAATGTATAGATAATACCCATTTATTATTAGTACCCATCTTGTGGTCAATAATAAATGGATTTAAGTGTTTGAAAATAAAAGTCCTTAGGCTTAAAAATTCAATGAAAGCATGAGAACACAAATAATAATATGAACTTGTTAACGCTGTGGGCACCATGGGAAGCATTATGTACTTAATGACTATGGGATGTTTTAATTCTATTGCATGATATATATATATGTACATATATACACAACTTTGCATTTGTATTCTTGCAAATACATATAAACATACATTTCAAAGCAATTACAATGAACCAAAATCATATCAACAATTTTCATCCAATAATATTTCTCAAAGCAAACCCTATTAA
>NW_003852442.1:2012315-2035230 GCF_000181295.1 Otolemur garnettii
TACCAATGGCAACTTCTGACTCTCAGATTGTCTCTGTACCATTATTCTACCAGGTCCAATTTTGCAGTTGTATTCTTGCACTTATGCTAGTCAATAATAAAATTTCTCTATGTAGTTAGGCTATTGTCATTTTTTAAAAATTCTCATTCTTTCTACCAAGTCTAATTTTTCATAGGATATTTTCACAGTTTTCCATGATGCCAGCCGTATTTGACCTTTTATTCAAATTTTCTTCTACAACAAATTTGACTGTGGGTAGTTTCAGCCACTTCTTGTTTTATTTTGTGTGCATTATTCCTGGCAGTGATATTATGAATTGGATTCAACACTGGTGGTGTACTCATTTCTTGGAGCAAATATCATCAATGAGGCAAAGACATTAAACCTGATTTCAGGGTGGCACCTGTGGCTCAAGGAGTAGGGCGCCAGCCCCGTATACCTAAGGTGGCAGGTTCAAACCTCAGCCCCAGCCAAAAAACTGCAAACAAACAAACAAAAAAACCCCCACACAAACAAACAAAAAAACCCCCTGATTTCAGAGCATGGTACAAATGGCAAGGTCAGAGAGCACCATCAAATATCTTGCTTTCAAAGTTAGAAGTTTGGGCCATGCACAGTGGCTGGCACCTATAATCCTAGCACTTTGGAAGGCCGAGGCAGGTGGATTGCTTGAGCTCAAGAGCTTGAGGCCAGCCTGAGCAAGAGTGGGACTTTGTCTCTAAAAATAGCTGGGTATTGTGGTGGGTGCTTGTAGTCCCAAGCTATTTGGGAGCCTGAGGCAGGAGAATTGCTTATGCCCAAGAGTTTGAGGCTGCTGTGAAGGTCACAGCACTCTACCAAGGGTGACAAAGTGAGACTCTGTCTCAAAAAATAAGTAAATAAATAAAATAATAATAAAAAGTAAAGGCAGGTGACGGGCTCTCCTCCACAAATATTCTGTGAGAATAGGAGGTCACACAGTGATTTGGCTACTTGGATCAACAAAATCTCAAGCAGAGATAATACTTTTGGAATCACATGAAAGTTTAAAAAAAAGATAAGAAGAGCAAACAAAAATACTTGATATCCTGTGTCCAAATAAACTTTTTTAAAGTTATAGATCCTTTCCTTGGATACCCCTTACTAAATTTGCCCTAGTCACATAAATTTCCCTGAGCCTATAATGCAATCAGTTGGCTCCAATCCTTTGTATATGTGATCATTAGATCAAATCCAGAGACAAGCAATTTATTGAGGGTGAAAAATGCTACGTATGGCACCCAAGCCTACACCTGAAAATTGATTTTGTCACATTAGGATTTTAGGACCACCTCTCCTGGCAGTCAGCACAGCCACAATGCATAATAAAAATTATGATGGGTCTATGGCAGCATTCTGAATTCACAGTAAATTTCTGGTCTCTAGAGCTGCAGTTGGGAGAGAGGAATTGATGAGGTAAGCAAGGCTTACCTAGAGCCATCTTTCTCAATGGTTTGATATTGACAACTCAAATTAAAAATAACATGGGAGAGGCAGAAGGGTGCTGGAATAGTCTCATGCCCTTCATTCTACTTAGTCCCCTGACCAGCTGATGACTATTTGGCGTGTTAAACAACTAGCAAGTTGCTCAGATTAGGAAAGTTCTAAACATCCAAGGAGTGGATGTCTCAACAATTCACAGCTAAAGGTTCAGACCGAAAAGATGTTTCCAATTATAGTTCTATCAAGTTTCTCTCTGAGTTGGCATCTTTTCCAACATTAACTTTGTATTTTATGTTATTGGAAGACAGTGGAGAATAGTAGAGAAAGCAGAAGAATTTTAGTGGGGCTGATGTGTTTCGGGTTCTGTTACTCACCGGCTCGGCGATATTGGGCATATCAGTAATTTACATTAATATTAATTTCCATATCTACAACATGGGGGCAGTAATCTTGGTTACTCTCCAGCACGCACGCAGGACTATACAAGTGAAAATTACATATTTTTTCCTTTAGCTTTCTAACTCTTATTATCCTCTCTCTCTGATCTCACCCCATCCTTGTTTATACTGTTCAGGATGGAGTTATGTAAATTGTCCTAATGCTTTATTGAAGCAGGTGGAGGTACAGTGACTACACAGAAAAACACTGCCTGGGCTTTCCTCCCAAGAGTATTTTGAGAATCAAGTTAGATACTGTATTTAAAATTGTACATCCCATACGAACACATTATCATTATTACCTGTGTTTTGGGAGAGTCTGAATCTGTGTAAATATCCCATTAATACACATATTTAGTGAAGAAATTTAGAAAGCATGAAATAATATCAGCTTCTGTTGCGGTTCGGAATCATACTTATTCATGATCAAGTTAATTGCTCCCAAATTCATTACTTATTTCCCCATAATGAAAAACACACAAATAATTTTGCCAGGAAAAAAACCTGCTGAAAGAGATGACACCATTCAAAACATACTGTCTGGGAATAGATACAAAACTCTTTTTTCCCCTCTCTCTCTTTGCATGCCTGGTAAAAGAAAATGTGTGAATTCTTGCTGGTAACACAGCCGTCTCAGATGCTTTGCTAACTAATGTTGACTCTGGGGTTAAGGAACACCTTCTGGCCTTTTCCACAAAGGTTGTTCTTAGGCCAAATCTCCCAATTCTGAGCTTATTTGTATACCCTAATTTTAGGATTGGCATTTCATCGTTGTAGCTTTAGTCCATTGCTTTGGTTTGGGGAGCTCTTTCTGAATCTGAAAACTTTTACCTTCTGTGCTATTAATTCTGAGAGATGATGCTGAAGTAAGGTAAGACTTTGGGGGCTGCTGGGTTGGAACAAGTGTATTTTTTGCATGTGAGAAAGACATGGATTTGGGAGGGGGCTTGGAGTGGAATGCTATCCATTAAATATTTGTGTCTCCCCCAAGCTGACGTGCAGAAGCTCTAAGCCCAGTGTGATGGGCTTGGGAAGTAATTATGTTTAGTGAGGCTACGAGGGTGGGGCCCCTGGTAGGATGAGTGCCTTTATAAGGAGACGAGGGACTCACTCTCGCTGTCTAGCACGTGAAGGTACATTGAAAAGGCAGCTGTCCATGAGTCAGGATGAGAGTTCTCACCTGGAACCCTCCCATGCTGGTACCCAGATTGTGGACTTTCAGCCTCTAGAACTGGGAGAAACACGTATGCCACCCAGTCAACTAAGACAGATGTTGGTGCTCTGTGGAATTCTACTCTGTTTACTTACAAGTGAGATAACATCATTTTGTCCAAACTCTAGAAATGGGATCCCTGGTCTAGGTTGGCTGGCCCTTCTATCTGTCCCACCCCCCTATAGCTTCTGTATAGCACAGCAGGAGCTGCTTATTCAATGCTTAATATTAATTCTAGGCCATCGAGATATAGACCACATCTATCTCATGCACCAATATATCCCTTGGGTCTTCCGTGGTTGATACTGAGGTGCTCACATTGTACCCCATAATTGCATTAATGCACACAGCTATCATTTAATAAAAAAAATAATAAAAATAAAATGATGAGATTGATTTCAATCTACTTTCTTAAAGGACTCTATCTGGCTCCAAAGATCATTCTTTACTAATAACGACGGTCAAACAGCCTACTAACTTTCTGCCAAGGTCCCCATACCATTTATGTAATCTTTCTTGTGGGTTAGAAGTCCCCCTGACTGCTATCTCTGTGATCTGAGGGACATACTTGTCACTGCTTCAGACTGTAAGATAGGAGCTAACTTTTCTGACCTTACAGCACAAGACTCTCAGCTGATATGCTAGCTGTGGACACTGGGCTGGTTACTTAGGCTCTCTACTTTATATTCCTCATCTTTAAATGTTGCTAATAATAGATTATATGTCATAGATTTGTCCTGAGGGTTGTGTTGGATAGTCACACTGTACTCAGCGTGGTCAGTGGAGCACTAGGCTCCCAAGAAGGTATGGGCAGGTACAGGAGGAAGAGGAAGGGATTCGGCAAAATCCCTCTCCTTATTCATTTATTCATTCAATAAATATCTGGCATGGGAGTGAGGGTGAGGGAAACCATATTTTCTCTCCGTGATTTTTCACACACTGATATCTAAATATCCATGGGTTTGAATTCCTAGCCTCAGTGAGCGGCCAAGCAGCTGGCTGTCATGCCCAATTCAAGAATTGACTTCCCTAAACCATTCCAGGGTGGGGAGACTTGGGGAGGGAGATAGAGGGCTCTCCCCGCCGTGGGGGATCTTAGAGAAAGTTCTATATCATCACAACCCTTGATACTCCACCCTGAAAGGCAGACCCTCCTTGACCTTCAGTTGTAACATCAGATTGCTGTGGGGGATCTTAATGAAATAAAGTTGATGAAGCACTTCAATCTCCTTAAAAAGAGATGTGGCAGATATGTGATTTTTATTAGTCCAAATATGAAAGTTCTTTTAATAAGCATTCTAGCCTCTTAAATGCGCTCCTTAACTCTATCCGGCTGACAGCATCTACCAAGCACTAGGCTACAATTAGAAATTAGATTTTTCATAGGATTTTTTTCCCCTGGGGAAATTTATTTAATATAGATATGTAACTTCCTATTTTTTTCAGATACCATCAATCATCCAAATAAATGATTTGCCTTTTTATTAAATAATAGAATATTATGCAACTATTAAAATCATGTTCTCAAAAAGAAATTCACTATAAATCCTCTGATATATTTATTTATAAAAAAAGAGGAACTATATTTGCATACATGCCATTCATTCTCCAAAATTCATTTATATCCTTAGGAATGAAGGCAACAAGCATAATAACAACAACAAAAAGAGCAAACTGGCATGTAAATTGAGTCTATTATAAGCCAGAGTGTGCTAGCTGCTTTAAATGTACTGTTTTCATTGCATTAATGCTGGCACCTGGGGGAAATATTTCTATTTATACCTCATTAAATGCATATTTTCTATTATTATTATTATTATCCCATTTTACAGATGAGTAAACATTAGCTCTGAGAAACTGTCTCTTGCTTCATTTCCATATCCAGCATGTATAAGGATGAGGTTGAGTTTATGTCAGAGGAAAAGCTATCACAACAGGAAATACTAAAAATAATATAAGCAACTGTCTAAACAATAGTACACCCTTATAATGGAATATTCTAAGGCCATGAAAAATGACAGTACAGAAGACTCTACTTCCAATACAGCCGCGTAGCTCCTATTTGACTGGTTCTCCCATAGACAGCAATAAACTCTTGACCACGAAATAAAGCATGAGTGAGTGAACGCTAAAGCATGAAGAAACTGCAGGGTGTGAACACCAGGGAGAAGAAAGTGACACTGGGTGAGTTTCCCATTTTTGTAACATTCAGCTTGCCAATAAATAGGGTAGTCAGTGTCACGAGGGCAATTAAAGCACTGGCTGAAAACCCATGGTCTAAGCAGGTTCTACAACAGACAGACAGAGTTCAGGGAGAGGTACAGGAAAGAAAATGGGAAAACATGAACAGGAGAGGGGTGGTGGCAGGGAGCCCTGACTTCGGTGTATAAACTCTGTCCAAGGCTCTGCTGATGCCACCTGGCGATGGGGCACTCAAGGGCCATCTCTGCACAGCACTGTCTGAGCTCCCTCCAGTGTATGCAAGTGTGAGTTTAACCCAACTAAAATCAACAAAGGAGTAAAGAGAATGCTATTTTGGGGAACAGAACAGAGTGCCCAGTAAGCACACAGGCATTATAATCAGGGCAAGGCAAGTTGAAGGCACACGTCCCGACCAGAATTACTAAAGTTACAAAGCTCAGGGACCTTGCAGGTTTGTGAGGACACAAAGCAACTACCACACTCACATAGTGCTGGAGAATGGAAAAACCACTTCAGAATAAGGCCCGGCAGTTTCTTATAATACTGGGTACAGATCTACCCCATGACACAACAGTTTTGCTCAGAAGTGGCTGGGAGGAAAATAAAATCACATGAGCCTCCTCACATAGAACTGTGAATGAATGTCTTTATTACAGTTTTATTCTTGATAACCAAACCTGGAAACAGCTCAAGCACCCATCCATAGTAGACTAGCCAGGCGATGGAATATTACTTAGCAATAAAGAGGGAAAAATAGTGAATACACGAAACAATACAAATGAATCTCAAAAGCCTTTGTTGAGCAAAAGGAGTCACGTAAAAACACATAAGCTGTGTGACTGATTTCATTTATATAAATTCTAGAACAGATGAAACTAAGGTATGGTGGGAAGGATCAGAGCAGTGGTGGCCTCTAAGGGGTGAGGTAGCTATTGACAGGGGAAGGTCCCAAAGGAACTTTCTGGGCTGAGTGGTGGTTTCTATCCTGATGGGGGTTTGGGCTGCATGGTTGTATGTGTTTGTTGAAATGTTACATGTAAATTTCATGAACTTCATAGTTCGCAAATTTTCTTCAAAAAGAAAAAAGGCAAAAACCAGTGTTGAGTTCTATAATTGACAATAAGCGTGCAGGAGTATTTAGGAATTAGCATGAGATATACATCATTTACTTTGAAATGCATGAGAATGAGGTGGATGGATGAAAGTATAGAAGTATGGACTGATGTGCATTCATGCGTATATATTATATTCATATGTGTATATACTAAAATATAAACTGTAGAATCTGTGTTATGGGTACATGGTTGCTCACAATGAAATTCTTTCTACTTCATGTTGGAAGACGATGGCTCAGAAACTATTTTACCAAGTGGCAAGAGTGGGCTCCCCTCATGCTAAGAGCAGATCTGTACCTACCCAGCGTGACACCAGCCTAGCACTGTTAGCATCCCCAGGCCAGACAATGAACTCTAAATGAACAAGACATGGCAACGGGTTCTGATTCAGGCCCTTAGAATACTTAGAAGTCGGGATAAATGCTTTAATCGTTTCCCGGTTTCAATGGAACATTTGGGAAACTTGGCTTTACCATTTTCTCTTTGGAATATTATCAAACAATGTTCAAAAGCTCTTGTGCCCAAGTAAAAAGCCTGGCCACGTCATCGTGTTGAGTTTGATGCCCATATGGGCCACTTGCTCTCATCACAGCTCTTTTAGGCTTTTTTTCTTCCTTCCAATTTTCTGTTCATTGGGCAGGATGTCTGGAATCAGCAGATCCACGTTCTGGCCCTGCCATTTGTCAGCTTTCAGCCATTTTGCATACTTCCCTCAACACATTTAGATCATTTTTCTGCATTTCCTTTCATGTTTTTTTTTTTTTTCTCCCCCAAAGCTGATCCTGCCACTTAAAGGTAAAATGTAGTTTTACATCTGCGTTTAGGGGATTTTTGTAGCGATTCTGCCCATGAATATGTTCCATATCAAGGAACTTGAAATGATTTCACTTTTAACACATAGCCTCCATCTGCAGGGCTGGTTCATGAATCTGCAGCCTTTGTCAGGAGCACAGGGAAATCTGATCACGAAGGAAAAGAGAATGTCTTCCCAAGCAAGGTTGATACGTCTCTATTGGAAAACTCAGAAAATCCCAAGTGCCTGTATAGCATTTTCTTGCAATTATTTTGCAGAATTCTCCTGTGTAATTCAATACAGAGTGCTCAAGTCTGCCTGGTAGAGAACATCAAAGGTAATCTGAATCACAACATTCTGCAGCAAAGTTACAAGGTACACGCTGTGTGCAATGCTCAGAGCCACAGCCCTGTGCCCTTTGCATCCGTAAGTATCCTAGACTCTGCCTGGGCCATTCTACCTCAAGAATACTGTTCTTCACCCACGGTTAAACCAGGCAAATGGCCGGAAAGGAAAGCACCATCCATGTGCTATGTGGATTTAGTGCTAAGAGGGAGCACCCAGGTGGTAAATCTTGGTCACACCCTTGTTGCAAGCTGATCTTCACAGGGCCACTTAACTTCTTTCTTTGGGGTCCCTTCAAAGAAGACCATGAGACTGGGGGGAAAGTCTTTAACTTGGGAGGTCAAGCCAGCAACCATGGATGAGGGAGAGAGGTCACGGGCAGGTGAGCCAGGGCATGGAGAAAGCTGGCCCAGGTATATTCATGTACCATTTCCCATGTGAGCACCTGCAGTTCTGCACCTCCAGAAACCCCTGGAGGGACAGAGTGGAGCATGCCCCAGAACTATCCACCTGAATAAAATCTTCATCAGGGGCCTCCACTTCCTTAAATGTGGCTGTTGTGTTCTTACGGGAGTTTTAGGAGGATCGAAACTCCTAGGATGTGAGGATCGAGAACTCCTAGTTCTCGTCTTCATGTGGATGGTGGTCTGCCTAACTTGTGATAGAGCATTACATAAAAGAGCATAATTAAGTACAGAACAGGTCAAAGTTACGACATTCTGTTTAATACAAAATGGAACAGGATGGTATGTGGTAATTAAGAAAGATCTCACACACACTCACACACACACACAGGAAGAACCCAGCTGCTGGAGCTGAGTTACGAGCTGCCTTGGTTCCACCCTGAGCTCTGATTCTCACTAGTACAGACAATGAGAGGAAGTGCAAGATCAGACCCCCTGGACCCAGTCACTAGCAATGTGAGCCTGACTGGGTTATTTAACCTCTTACAGCTCAAGCCTCCTTACTGTAAAGTGGGGATCAAAACAGGGTCTGGCAGGGCTGTAATGAGGAATTGACACAGTATTTGTGCAGCAACTGACTGCGTGCAAGTGCATGTTAAAGTTGTTATCATTTAAAATGCATTTCTTTTCAGATCCTAGTAAATGAAACTACTCTCTGATAGGCCATGCCATCTGAATATATGTTCATTTCATTCTAATGTTTGTAAAAAAAAAAATAAAAAAAAATTGCGCCTAAGGACATTTCAGAAATTTTCTCAAGGCAGTCTTTCCCCACCTTGGCTCCAGACTGGGGGGTCCTATTAAAATGCAGATTCTGATTCAGTAGATCTGGGGTGAGGGCAAGGATCCTGCATTTCTAATAGTAAACAGTGATGCTGCTAGAACATGGACCATACCTGGAGAAGATTAAATCCCTCACTTCCAAATGGGACCCAAAACAGCTGAGTTGAGCTACGTAAGATCACACAGCTAATAGAAGATGATTCTAGACTCATGTCTAGAATCCAGGTGTTAGGATTTCAACTTTGTGGTCCCATTAACACAGAAACTCAAATATCTCTAGCTTTTGGACAAAAATTTCTCTCAGCTGATTGCAGAAAGGACAGGCATGTCTCATGATTTTCCATGAAAAGAGATGGTCAGTGTTGAGTTAGAACCTCCAGGAAGAACTAATTGTGTCCACAGTTGGCAGGGTGGGATTGCATTGTTACACACACGCCAAACATAAGAATATTTTAGCACATCAGCAATCTATCATCATCAGTAGGTTAATTCAGTGTTATAAAACCTGTATGAATCTTTACAGCACCGTGGACATGTGAGCCTGTTTTTTCAACTATGTATTTTACGAACCATGAATATAGAGCAAGTATTTCCAGTGAAACTTTAGCGTCCCAATGGAGACGTGCTCTAAGGATAAAACATACACATGAAAACTAAGTATCAAAAAAAATTAATAATTTTAAGAAGACTAACTGTTGAAATAATTATATTTACATGTATTGGTGTTAAATATGTTATTAATTTTATATATGCTTTCATTTTCTAAATGCTGACATGATAAAATTTTAAATTGCATATAGAGCTTAAATTATATTTCTATTGAACATTGGTTTAGAGAGATGGATGGCTAGGTGGTCCCACAGAGGATAGAGGTACAGAATTAACTCCACATATTCCACTTATAGCCTATGTATAATGTAACTTTGATATGTGGAACCCACATTCTTTTTTTTTTTTTTTTTTTTTTTAGTTTTTTGGCCGGGGCCAGGTTTGAACCTACCACCTCTGGTATATGGGGCCAGCGCCCTACTCCTTTGAGCCACAGGCACTGCCCCACATTCTTACAAACTATTTCAGATTTCTCTTATGTCTACCCATCTTCTCAAAGTGGTTACATATACACCTATGTATGATATGCAATTTAAAATGTTTGTTTAAACATTTAACAGGTTAAATTTTAGCTATATATTCTTCTCACATTAAATTACCTTTCTATGTTTGTGACTTGAAACAATGATTATCCAGTTCAACTTGTTTGCACCTGAAAGCCAACTTCATGAATTATTAGCTTCCCAATGGTGGGGGTGGGTGGAGGGAATACTTGCAGGTCCCCGATGTAAACACGCTTCCCTCACTCACTGACACATATCCCTTAATCATTGAGGGTAGCTGATGCTTTGCTCCCCCTGAGAGAGCAAATAGTCTTAACCAAGGCTTGCAGGGGCTCTTTGGGAAAGGCAGCATGGTAGTCAGCCTTGGCTCTTAAGAGATAGGGCAGCATCTAATTATTTAACTTCCTGTAATCATAGGCTCTGATCTTAGCAAAGGGGATTATGAAAGCACATACCTTGCAAGGTCGTGTGAAGATGAACTAGTATGTTGCTGGTAGAGGTTTCAGCATACTGCCCGGACCAACCATCTGTCCTTGCATGCTGGGTGGTAGAGGCTTCTCATGCTCACTTCTGAGCATGGGCAGAACTATACTTTCCTATCTCTTATGCAGTAGGATGTGTCTGTGTCATTATTATGACCAATGAATTACAGTAACAAATGTGGTGTATCCCTTCTAGGACAGCATTTAGTTGTGAGTCCAAAATCTGGAAAGTTCTCTTCCTTTGCTCTGGAGAACAGAGATGCATCATGCTAAGACTGTGCTACCATGACCTCATGTGGCATGATTGTGTGAAACATAACTGCCCCCTAACCTACACCAGTTAGGTATCATGAACAGGAAATAAATGTCTAGTAAGTCATTGATATTTAAGAGTCTATTTACTGCTGTGACAATAACAAGCCTGATTTACATATTATTGTCAAAGACACTCCTTTGCTGAACTAGGTTTTTAAATTTGAATTTCCAAGGCTTTCCCGTGGCTCCTGATTTATAACCTCTCACAGATAAATGTAAGCAGTTTGGTTATTCCCTCCAAAATTACTGAATTAATCATCTTCTTGGGTATCTCATTTTTGTTCAACCCCATGAAGAAGAAGGTTTCCCTCTCTGAACCAAGTTACTACTAAGGCTTTCTTCTGATATACTGAATTATATTAGTCATATTTGCTTTTCTAAAATAATTTTACTTCTAAAAGAGCTTTTATGACCAAGATGCTTTTTTTTTAATACTGCGCCAAGGCTATTAAAAAGAATAGAAACTACATATCATAAAAATGCCAACAGTAAAACACTCATTTCCGTGCAAGTTGTGAAGTAAAATCAATATATGTTAACCTATTCTTTTAAGAAACAAAGGAAGATGAAGGGAATTTTCAATTTTTTTGTTATTATTTAATCCAAGTTCATAGATATATAGTTGCTTATGACTAAAAGAGACTTCAAAGGTCATCACTATCTAACACCCTCAAGCTATCAGTATTTAGTTTATAGTGTAGTGGCTCATGTCAAAATATTTATAGAGATGAAGACCACATGCATTTACAATAATACCTTTCTAAAAAATAGTTAATGATTTTACAATTTTCCAAAAGTTAAGAAAGCTGAGGTTTGTTGCTGCAAGAGCAGAATTTCTTACAAGCATGTTAAGAAGATTCCAGAATAGCTAGTGTGATATTTTAGATGAAAACAATTTTTCTATATAAAGACTCATAAGTTCCTTGAAAAAGACAAGTGAAAATGTCCTCAAAGACATTGGGGAATTTTTTAAGTGACATTGCCCCCATTTTCCCTCTTTCCTTACTTTTATATCCTTATCTGGTCTCTAGTAACTATCTTAAGAGAGGACAGAAATCAACATTTAGTTCAAAATTTGTTTTTGTTTTTCCTAAGAAAACAATTGCTTATTTTTAAATTTTTTTTATTAAGTCATATATACATAGATCATGAACACATTTATGCCTTTGTGGGATTCAGTGTGTTGATTACTTGTACAAATTGGAGTACTTACATCCTACTAATTAACATATCTTTCACCTCATTTAATCACAGTGTTAAGACATTTGTGTTCAATATTTGATAGATTTGACTTGTACCCTTGCAATATGCTCCATAGGTATAGTCCCACCATTAACCCTCCCTCTACTGAACCACCCCCATCTCTTCCCATCTCCCGCCCCTTCCCTCTTTCATCCTGGGCTATAGTTGTGATTCATCTCTCATATGAAAGTGTGAGTGATTATAAATTGGTTTTATAGTAGTACTGAGTACATTGGATATATTTTTTTGCATTCCTGAAATACTTTACTAAGAAGAATATTTTCCATCTCCATCCATGTAAACATAAAAGAGGTGAAGTCTCCATCTTTTTTTAATACTGCATAGTATTCCATGGTATACATATACCATAATTTATTAATCCACTCATGGGTTAATGGGCACTTGGGCTTCTTCCAAGAGTTGGCAATTATGAATTGAGCTGCAATGAACAAACTGGTGCAAATATCTTTGTTGCCAAGTGATTTTTGGTCTTTTGGATATACACCTAGTAGAGGAATTGCAGGATCAAACGGCAGGTCTATGTTTAGATTCCTGAGTGTTCTCCAAACTTCTTTCCGAAAGGAACGTACTAGCTTGCATTCCCACCAGCAGTGCAGAAGTGTTCCCTTTTCTCCACATCCATGCCAACAAATGTAGTTTGGGGATTTGCCTGCTTTGTGAGGAACAAAGCCTCCAGTGCTCTGGGACATGCGGTCACAGGAGATAAATGGACTAGCTCCTCCCAGGCAGCCCAGGGTTACTATGGGATTGGCTTGTCAGAGTGAGCATGTGGGGAGAGCTGATGAAGGTGACAAAGATCAGTACGGACTAGTGGATAAGTTCCAGGGACGGATTTCCTGGGTTTGAATATTGGCTCTATGTTTTCTAGGTAAGTGATTGTGACTTAGCCACATCATGCCTTAGCTTCTCATCTTCTAGCACATGGAGTAAACGTGCTAATACTTATAATGCACATAGAAAGATATCTGGGGTGTAGTAGCTGTTACCTCTGTAGGAATTCTTAAAAAGGAAATGGTATTACCAGAAGGATGTGATCAGATACACAGATTGTATTTATTGATCAGAAATCTGGAAATCACCTTCAGCATCACAGATCCATTAGAGAGCCATGCGTATGGATCATAGCCAGTGTTAGAACCCCGATAAATACAAGGGGCCTTATCTGAATGAGATTGAGACTACTGATTACCTCTCCAGCAGAAGGAGCACTCTGAAAAAAAATAATGCAAGATGTGCAACTCTGAAGTGGATGTTGTACAGGATAATTTAAGAATATTCATCTGCAATTCTGAGACTCCTCCTTCCACTGAATGCTCCTTCCGCTTGGGCACCTGGACACTGAACTGAGGAGCCTGGGAAGTGGACAGCTTCTGCCCCAACACCACACCTTCTGAGTCTTCACCTGAAAACATTCTTACCAGTGGGTGGCAATCATGTGTCATGATGTAAAAGGCCATGGTTCCCTTGGAAAGCTTCAACTTTCAGCAGCAATTGAAGAAAAAAGAGGGTTTGGTTGAGATAGGAAAAAAGTGGCAAGTGGGACGGATGCAGACCTTATTCTCAATAAGCTCACAGTCTTCAAATAAAATGTGGAAGCTACAAGGATATAAAACATTCCCAATCTTCCCATGCCAACTTTCTGCTTAACTCTTCCAGAGCTATAGGTATAGCAAAAAAAAAATGGATATAGCATCAACAATGAAGACCATGGAGGCCAGTTTCTGTGCAGGGATGTGAAGGCTCATTGGTGAATTGGGAGCATTGTCAGGTAGCTAGCTCAGAAGAGCAAGGCATGGCATTTTAAAGAGCCTGCAACCAAAAAAAAGCAATGAATGGGAGAATTCTAAGCACACCTGCCTCCCATTCTTGGCTCAAACTACATTTGCCAGATTCTGAACATGGTCACGTGATGAGAGGATAGACTATGTCCCTAAACTGATCTCTGATGTTACAGAGTCTTAAGGTGTTCCACTTAAATAGCTTCATCCACAAGCCTTGGTTCTTCTTGGTGGATCATAAAGTGGGAATGAAAATAACTATGGCAATCAAGATCTTAGGGTTTTTAAGACACTGAGATAATACCTATAACATAATGAGAACAGTGTCTGGCATTAGAAAATGAATGAAACTGTTATTATTACCCTGCTGGAAGTTGTCATCTGCTTCGTGGTGATTCAGCCCCTTAGATCCAACCATGGTGATGCTCTCATCTGAACATTTCAGGTAAGGCTGCCATTTCACTAGATCCTATTTGGATCTTTCATAAAATGCCAGTGACACATGATCTAATAGAGTAATGGGGCATTTACTGAGATAATGGACTGACCATGCCCTGGAGTTGAGAAGCTCCAGGAGGTGAGGGCTCCATGGAGGTGAGGCTTCCTAGGCCCAGAAGATGAATACTTGCTTTAGATCCCTCTTCAAGAATTTTGGCCAGTGGAGGCAGCTGAATGGAAGAAGACATGGGAGGCCTGAGACATTCCAGTATTTAGAGGCCAGACAAGTCGGAGGGACAAGCAGAACAGGCTGAGGACTAGTGGCCAGGGAAGGAGGAGAAGAACCAAGGGAGACTGCTGTCTTGCTTTCCCTTCTTCATTAAAACTCTTTTTTTTGTCCTCTCATGTTTCAATATTGTGCTAACATATCGAAACCTTTCCCTTGACTATCATAAATCAATAGCACGAAAAACATTACAGTGTGCGCATTTTTACCTCTAAAGTCTAATATTCAATCAGGCTTTTGGATTATGAATCGTAGTTTGTCCAGGTTGTAAAACATGAACACTTCAACATTTCAACAGGGACAGGCATTTGTATGTTGTCTGCTGTCATGTATTAAGTACTGACATTGTCTCAGACAATGTATAAATTAATCCTTGACACAAGTGAATTTAGACGTTTCCCACAGGTGTGCAAATGAGGATCAATGGGATGTAGTGATTTGTTTCAAGTTCTCCATGGTAGTAGAAAGGTAGAAAGTAGGTTTTTCTGAGTTTTAAGCCTGGGCCCTTAACCAGTACCCTCTGTAGTACCTGCATGAAACTGTTCAACATTGCTGAAGGATATAGTTGGTTGCCTTCTCCTGCTTTAAGATTTGGTAGGAAGAGAATTAAGACTGGTCTTTTGTTCGTTTGTTTTAGACAGAGTCTCAATTTGTCACCCTGGGTAGAGTGCCATGGCATCATAGCTTATAGAACCTCAGACTCTTGGGCTCAATTAATCCTCCTGCCTCAGTCTCCCAAGTAGCTGGGACTACAGGTGCCTGCCACAATACCCAGCTATTTCTTTCTCTTTCTTTTCTTTCTTTCCTTTTCATAAATGTGGTCTCACTCTTGCTCAGGCTGGTCTGGAACTCCTGAGCTCAGGTGATCTACTCACCTTGGCCTTCCAGAGTGCTGAGATTATAGGGGTGAGCCACTCGTAGGCAAGACTGCTCTTTTAATGAGAACAAAGACAAATGTAACAAAGATAAAATGGCTCCCGGGGAAGTGAAACTCAACTACTATTTGAAGGTATTAGCACATCTGAAGAGTGAGCCAGGCTTGTAGAGATTAGTCTCCAATGAAAGCTTAGACAACAAGATGCCTCATGGAGGCAATGTTGGCAGGACCCAACCTAGAGGTGGGAAGAGCGGCTGAAGCAAAGAATTCCAGCATTTGGTGACAGTCTGAGCCCACTGGTGAAGCTAAACTAACAGGTTTTCTTACAGTAGTGATTTCAACCAGTGTGTTGCAGCCCACTGGTGTGCCATGAGAGGAGCTTAGGTGTTCCACAAAAAATTGTAAACATCATTATTTGTGAAAAAAGTTTGAAGTACAGTAGCCATATTTTTTTTCCACTTTTTTTTTGATTAACATAATTTAAGGGTGCTGTGGAAGTTTAACTCTAGGTTCAAATGTGCCATGAGATAAAAAAAAAGATTGGAAAAATACTGTAGACCAATGGCTTTCAATGTCCACTTTAAGCAGTGCCCCATGCTCACCAAGCAGTCTTCCGATTATGATTTGGCTCTCCACAAAGGGTGAAGGAGTGGCAAAAAATGTGCTGACCATGTGGACGTTGATATTCTGTTCTCTGTAACAGTAATTTCTCTTTGTAAATTTGTAGATTGATTTCACACCAGAGAAGAATGTGCTGATCATCTGGACTTAGCACATATCAGCACTTATAATAGTCATTTTGCTCTTTAAATTAATAGATTGGCTTCATATAGGGAGAGAAAATGCTGATCACATGGGACTCTGAGTTTCCCAGCTCTTGTCACACTCATATCTCTTTGCAAATGAATAGATCAGAATTCACGTTTCATAATCGTAACCATCATTCCTAAGAGGTGGTTCTTCTCTTAGAGTTGATGATCTCAGGGAATTCCTGCTTAGAAAGCCTTCCAGCTTGGGTGGGTAATTTGTCTAATTATTTTCCTGGTATTAGCACTAAAATTTCCACATCTTAGAAGCCCCTGTGTCTCAAAAAAAACCCAGAACAGCGTGCTCAGGACTATCCTGGTTTTAAAAATAAAAAGCCTCATGTCTCAGAAAACCCTTCAGTCTCGTGCAAATTGAGATGGTTGATTACCCAACAGCTTAGCCACTTGTTGAAAGGGACTCAACATCACCAAGTAGCTGAGAAAAAGCCAAGGTGCTTTAGAAATTATATACATGTGCCAAATTCAAATTTCATATCTAGTTTTAGAAGGACCTTTAAGCTGTCACTGTCTTATTACATCTAGATTTCAAATCACAACATAATCCATGAGTGTTTTATTTTACAGCTCTTACGCTTAAGACATTTCACAGAACGCAAGCTTTATACTAACACACAAGAGTGAAGATGGTTGTTTTATACCTGGACTGCGTCCAAACTGCAGTTCCTTGGCTGAAATTATTTTTAGGGCCTAAAGCCCATTTTTTTTAGTTGCTGAGTGCTGATGTGTGGCCTGGCCTAGCAGAGGCCTGACAAGCAGAAGGTCCCCTAACTGTGTGCACTGTGGCTCCCTTTCTCCACCACACCAACAGAGCAGAAAGAGGGCACAGGAGATAGCACCACCCCCAAAGAATGGGCACCTGGAATCAGTCTTCCTCTCGTTTCTTTGAATTAGCAGCAATTCTGTGAAAGCACCTCCATCCTGTCTCACCTGCCTTTGCTCTGGCACCCAACATAGCCGACTGCATGCACTTCTACAGCTTTTCTGTGCATTACTGTTCTCTACTGGTTTTTCTTCAGCCTTCAAGCTGTTTATACATTCACCCTCTAAATGCTGGGATTGCTCAGGGCTAACTTGTGGGGTCTCCTCTATTTCTAAAGCTGTACTGTTCAATACATTGCCATGAGGGACAGGTGACCAGCGAGCAACAAATACAGCTGGGAACAGATGGACAAATACATGTATGTACCACATGATCCCCCTTGTCTGCAGAATCTAATGAAGTTGAACTTAGAAGCACAGAGTAGAAAAATGGTTACTAAAGGCCGGGGAGTAGGGCGAGGAATGGAAAGGGAACAGAGAGTTGTTGATCAAAAAGGACAGCCTCAGATAGACAAAGAAATAGGTTCTGAGATCTATTGCACAGCGTGACGACCATAGTCAATAATAATGTATTATGTGTTTCAAAATGACTAAGAAAGTAAATTTTGCATGTCTCACCATGAAAAAATGATAGGTGGCAGAGGTGATGGATATGTTAACTAGCTTGATTTAATCATGCCACTGTGTAAATATTAGTATAACAGAACATCACACTGTACCCTATAAGACGTACACAATTATGATCTGTCAATCAAAAGTAACAGTAAGAATGCATTTTTCAAAACATCAAATACATAAATTTGTTCCATCAGAAAGTAGCAAATCCAAATTGAAAAGTGAGCTAACCGACTCAGCTTCTAAAATGGGAAAAGTAATCGAAATTATGTCCTTATGTTTTTACAATCATTAAATAATACAATGGTAATTACATAATACACTGGGTTAAAGAACATATCACTAAAATTGATTTTATGTTTCTCCTTACACTTTTAATGTGGCTAATATAAAATTTAGATTCACATATGTAGCTAACATTATATTTCTATTAGATGATGCTGCTATAAAAATTCTCCCTAATGACCTCAAAGATCCTCATTTTACTTTATATTGATAAATGCTAAGTGTATGCTTCTAGCTTTGAATATGAGACTCGCACACACACCTAACTTTTTATGGCATCTCTATTTGGATGTCTCATACATTTCTTATACTTAGCCTATTTGGGTTGATTCTGTCCCTCAACTCACCTCTCTCCAGCTGGTCTCACTGTTCTCAGGACTTTCCCCAAAAGATGCTACGCAGCCGGCTTTGGAGATGGAGGAAGGTAAAAAAGGGCAGAAATGAACTCTCCCCAGGAGACTTCAGAAGGAACTAGTCTTACTGACACCTTGATTTTAACCTTGTATGACCTGTTTTGAACTTTTGACTTCTTTAAGTGTAAGAGAATGATTTGTGTTGTTTGAAGCCACAAAGTTTGCACTATGTTTTTATAGAGTAATAGGAAACCAATACAGGTATATGACCCCTGTCCAACTGCCTCAAGACAACCATTACCAAGTCCTGTCTTGCCCACCTTTGATTTTATCTCAAGCCAACCCATATCTTTCCATCTCCATTGCTACAACCTTAGGATGGGTTTATTGTAACAATATTCTAATCCTGTGGCCCCCAACTGCTAGGCTGTGACCTGTTAGGAACCGGACCACACAGCACGAGGTGGGCAGCAAGTGCATGAAGTTTCATCTGTATTTACAGCCCCTCCTCATCTCTCCTCACTGCTCATGTCACCCCCTGAGCTTCTCCTCCTGCCAGTTCAGCAGAACGATTAGATTTTCACAGTAGCCTGAACCCTCTGTACCCACTCATGTGAGGGATCCAGGTTGTGTGCTCCTTACTAGAATCCAACGCCTGATATAAGAGGTCGAGATGGAATGAAGTTGAATAATCTCAAAACCATCCTCTCCCAGGCCATCCTTGGCAACACTGTCTTCCATAAAACTAGTCCCTGGTGCCAAAAAGGTTGGGACTGCTGCTCTAACCAGTTTCACCTCAAGATGTATTAAAAAATGGCTGCAAAGTCCTATAGATGCAAAGCCCAGAATCAATGTTCAAGAGAGCCCACCCAAATCCATCTGTTGCCAAAGCCTCAGCCATTCTGATATCATCTATTTTGCTAAAAAAAAAAAAAAAAAAAAAAATCCTTTTTCATCCAGAGGTTTAATCTTTTCCCCTCCCCTTGAATTTGTGACCCACAGGACCCAGTGGAAGTGGTGCTGTCTGCTTCCAGGGTTGGGCCTTAAGAAAACTCGTTTTTTGCTTTTACCTGCTTGGACTGCTCCCTTTAAAAGCCAACCACCAGATGTCTGATTTGCCACAAGGAAGCAAAAGAGGCCATGAGGAGACATACCAAGATAACGTACGCGGGGGGAAGATTTCTTGCATCTTTCAGCCTCACTAAGTTACCAGTTAGAAAGAGCCCGTTGACAACCAGCTGAACTCTGCTGGAATTCCTGACACACAGAAACTTGACTAAATGGAATGGTTGTTTTAAGTCTGTCTGTTTGGGGTCGTGTGTTATACAGCAGTAGGTCACTGACACATCCCTTCCCCACTGAGTGACTGCTCTAATGCACCCAACACATAGCTGCCAGTGTGGTCATCTCAGTTTCTCTGAGGGGCACTCTCTGGCTTCCCATTGCACAGAGAAGAAAACTGAGCCTCCATCGTCTGTCACTCTTCCCACCAATCCCTGGAACTCAGCCATGAGACATCACAAGAATCCATAGATATTTTACGGCCTAACAGCTATTCCATTAGAAATGCACTTATTATATCAATTCTTCTCTATGGAGCACTGAGTGTTAAGAATACAGTGAGGAATCAATGGGAATGAGAAATGAACAAAAATTTAAAAAAAGAACCAATGCTTTTAAAAATTGCAAATTACAGCAAATGCAATGAATGGAAAACACACACACACACACAATTGTGTGAAAGAAAATTAATAGGGCACACCTGCATTAAGTAAAGAGATAAAGGAAAGTGTCTCTGAAGAGGTGATATCAACGGGATACTTAAATGAGAACGATCTTCAACATCATTATTCTTGGACAAGGCTCTGTCTTTCCAGATGCAAAGCCCAGAATCAATGTTCAAGAGAGCCCACCCAACTCCATCTGTTGCCAAAGCCTCAGCCATTCTGATATCATCTATTTTGCTAAAAAAAAAAAAAAAATCCTTTTTCATTTTCCTATTCTCCACAAATTCTAATCCTGCCAAGACTCACTATTTCAGCTTCCAGCTCCCAAACCCAGTTGCCACAGCCTCCCCAGGGGGCCCCTCTCTCAGATAATCATCTCCTAACCGATTGTGACATCTCAGCGCCAACGTTAGCATGGAAAATCACACAGACATTGGCAACTCTAAAGACTAATTACCTTTCAATTCTGCTGGGATGTGGAACAGAGATTACTCACAGTTGCCATATTTGCTGTGGCTTCTTTCCTTTTGTTCTACCCACTCCCTTGCGTATGTATCACTGTGCAGTTTTCTAGCTCATGTGATAACTAGAAATCTCTGGCATCATCTAGTTGTGGTTCAAAGAGCAACACCAATTCTTTAGGTCAAAGTCACTTGGCGACAGTTTTGTGGTGGGTGCCCTGGGTCTTCGAAGGCTGGTCACTTGGTGCATCTCCCCAGCACAGCATGATACTGATGGGTAAGAGAGTTTTTAGCTGGGAAAGACACTGTCTGCATCTAGATCTGCTAGTTACTCACCCCGTTGTATTCCAGGGTTGGTATAGGGAGGTGGTCACTGGAGACTGTTCTGGAAAGAGGAGCAGCCTAAACCATGATTCCAAGAATTCTATGAGATATGACATAAGGGACACAGAAAATCTCCCACCCCTAATTAGCCCTTTTGCAGCCCTGATATGGAGCCTCAAGTATCTGGGGCCCTCCATCTTTCAGGCGGGTGACTCTGGGAGGCTTCCATAGGGTTTACAGAGGTCTTAGAAGAATTGAAGAAACAAGTCCCATCCACTGCCTGCAGAAGAAGCAACTTCAATTAAATGCCTTTTTCTGTTTGTTTGCTTGTTTAGTTTTTCGTCCTTCTCTATCTCACTCTTCCCTTATACTCACTTCTGTTTCCTGGGACCTCCTCCCAGGAAAAATGTCTTACTCCAAACCCTTGTCTTGGGCTTTGCTTTCTTGGAAACTCAACTAAGACAGGTGAAGGAAAACAAATATACCCACCTCTGAATAAGAATGGACTGGCCCATAGCAAGAGGTTCTATCAGCTGGGAAAATAAGAAAGCAAAAGAAATCAAGAAACTACCCTTGCAAAGCATTGTCAGAGCCCCAGAGGAGAGAGAATCTCATCACAGTTTCTGTGACATAGCGTGTGTTAGCAGTAATTCTTTTACTCAGACCAGACATTTGTTTTCAGGTCCACCCAGATACTGACTTCAAAAGCTTTCTAGTTTATAATGTGTCATTTGAAACAATTTTCTTTCTTTCCTACATATCCAGTTCCATTTTGGCAGGAGATGCTTCTACCAGAAGAGCATCATTGCAGAAGTATCATTGTTATCTCGTCCCTGCTGGTCTGGGGGGCTCAGGAGAGGAATCTGTCTTCAAAGTCCAGCCACCTCTCCCCACACCATCCCTCAGCACCACGGTTAGGATTCTGGCAGGAGAATTCGTCAGAATCATCAGTGTAATCGGTGAGGTCACCAGAACACATTCATCGGGAAAAAGGGAAATGAATTATTTGATATCCACATGTTGAAACAAAGAAATAGCAAACTATCAGAGAAGAACAATTTTTTTTTTTTCTAGAACTGGCCAGAAGACTTTGTGGATTTAAAACTATTTAAAAGTATTCTTACGTTTAAAAGCAAAGTTGCTTTTGACTTGTGATAATGTTAACACATACTTTGTTTTTCAGTCATTTCCATTCAGTCATTGCCCCCTACCTAATTTTATTGTCTCTCATAACTGATGTGATTGAATCACTGTGTCCAAGTTTGTTTTTGTTTGTTTTGTTTTTTGAGACAGAGTCTCACTTTGTTACCCTCAGTAGAGTGCCATGGCATCATAGCTCACAGCAACCTCAAACTCTTAGGCTCAAGTGATCCTCTTGTCTCAGCCTCCAGAGTAGCTGGGACTACAGGCGCTTGCTACAACGCCTGTCTATTTTTTAGAGGTGGGGTCTCACTCGGACTCAGGCTGGTCTCAAACCTGTGAGTTCAGGCAATCCACCCACCTGTGTCCAAACGTAGGTGCCCACATTTCCCTCTCCTAGTAGCACATAACATACAGGTGTGCTTGACTCATACTCTGGTCTCCACACCTATCCTTGCCTATTTCTGGATTGGGAAGTGATCTTCCTGTAGGAAGCTTAAAACTAGCATCATTAAGCTTAAAATTAGCATCAAAGATGACACAGGCCAAGGGAATGTTCAAGAATAAAGGGCTAGAACCTGGTTACACAGGCTTCATGTGTCAGGCTAAGGATTTAGGGCTCTGTGCTTTAGTAATAAGTATGTATTCTTTTTATGCCAGAAAGTAAAAGACAGATATATTTGCTAACTTCCCAAAAGGGCAAGCCATTCAACAACTGCTGTGTTTCCCCCACTTACTTTTAACTTTTTAACTACAGCAAAATGTCTGCCACTCATATATTAAACTGCAAAGATGTAAGTGTATAGTTTCATGAATTTCTTTTTGAGTGACCACACCTATGTCACCACCATGGGGATGAAGATATACAACATTGTCACCACCCAGAAATCCCCCACAGGCCTCTTTCAGTCACCACCCTTCCAAGGGTGACTGTCATTCTCATTTCCACAGCTCACAATAGATGGGTTCTGCTTGTTAAACTCCGTCTATCTGGAATACT
>NW_003852442.1:2035692-2036013 GCF_000181295.1 Otolemur garnettii
TTTTTTTTTTTTTTATGCAATCTGACGTGGTTACACTCGGGACATTCTTGTAAGTGTCTTTGGTGTGTACATTTCTTTTAGGCATTGATTTAGAGGTAGACTCCCCAGGTCCTAGGATGGTCAGCTTTGCAGGGTGTGAGATTTCTGACCACTGCATGGACTTGCCAACACTTGGTATTTGTAGTTTTGTTTTCAATTCTAAGTCATTTCGGTGTATGTATATAACAGCATCTCTGCATGTCCTTGATGACTAATGATGCTATAAGCCTTTTTTTCTGTTTAGTGGTCATTTAGATACTCTCTCTTGTAAAAGGCTTGTTA
>NW_003852442.1:2036942-2058725 GCF_000181295.1 Otolemur garnettii
TGATTTCTATCTTTTGAAATTTGTTTAGATGTCCTTTACAACCACTATACATGATATATTGGTAACAATTCTGTGTGTACCTGAACGGAATGTATATTCTGCAGACTTTTAATGAAATTTCCATTATCCTCATTTACATTTAGACTAATTATTACATCAGTTATGTAGAGATGTGCTAAAATTTCCAGCTCTGATGATGTGTTTTCCTATTTCTCCTATTCGTTCTGCTTTATGCATCAGTTTTGACTTTTACGGCAGTCTAGTCTCCACCTAACTGTGGTTCTGCTTTTCTGCAGTCTCAGTTACTTGTGGTCAAATAGGACTTGAAAATATTAAATGGCAAATTCCAGAAACAGGCAATTCATAAGTTTTCAATTGCGTGCCACTCTGAGTAGCATGACGAAATCATCCACTGTCCCCTTCGTCTCACCCAGGACATGGACCATGCCTCTGTGCAGGGTACAGGCGCTGTACATGCCATCCGCCCCTTAGCCACTGAGTAGCTGTCTCTGCATCAGATCAGCTCTCGAGACCACAGCGCTCATGTTCAAGGAAACTTTATTTTACTCACTTAATAATGCCTGAAAAGTGCAAGAGTAATGATGGCATATTGTTGTAATTATCCATTTTTTACTGTTGCTAATCTCTGTGTTTAATTTATAAATTAAAATTTACCATAGGCATATATGTATAGGGAAAAACACAGGACAGCAAGGCACAGCTTAATGGTGAAGTTACATCCAGAGATGCATCATCGTCATGCAATTCCATCACTGTGTGAATGTCAGAGTGCACATGCACAGAGCCTGCCGCCCTCCTATGCCTACAAGCCCTAAGTTAGCATATGCAATACTACAACCAACTGCATCACAATAGTAAGTATCTGTGTATCTACACGTATCTAAACATAGAAAAGGTATATTAACAAAACAATATTATAATATCACAGGACCACCATCATGTAAGTGACCTATCGTTGACCAAAATGTTACATAGCACCTGACTATAAGTGTATATAGAGAACATTCCTATCCAGTTTCAGGTATCCACGGGGGGCCTTAAAATGTATTTCCCACAAATAAAGGGGGAATGCTTTGTATTTTATTAGATATGACCCAATTTAGGATTATTTTATCCTCCTATGGTATCATTTTATTGAAAAATATCCCTCTTTATCTGTAGTAATACTTCTTAAAGTCTATTTTCTTTCATAATTTCCAAGTTGTGGAAGCAGCCCAAATGCCCATCAGCCCATGAATGGATTAATAAATTGTGGCGTATGTATACCATGGAATATTACTCAGCCATAAAAACCATGGAGACTTTACATCTTTTACGCTTACCTGGATAGAGGTGGAACATATCCTTCTTAGTAAAGTTACCTCAAGAATCGGGAAAAATAGTATCCAGTGTACTCAATACCATTATGAAACCAATATATAATTACTTACACATTCATACAAATGATAAAACACAAATATAGTCCAACAAGAAGGGGAGAGGAGGGTGTGGGAGGAGAGGGGGAAGAGTGAGTGGAGAGAGAGTATTTGGTGGGATCTCATGTAATGTGCACAATGCAAGGGAGACTTTCAAAACACCTAAGAGTAAATCATAAATGTCTTACCACAAAAAAGTCTGTTTCCTCTTATCTACCGTAACCATACCAACTTTCCCTGGGTTAATGTTTTCAGGACATATGTCTTTCAATTTTTTTCACTTTTAATCTTTGTATACCCTCACATTTAAGGTATAGCTAATTTAAGATGTAACTGATTTTTTTTTAAGCCTAATAACTTGCTTAACGTTGGAGTATCTATCCATTTACATCCCTGAGTTCTCATGTGCTTCCCTGATGTGTCACTCTTCCCCTGCCAACTCATCCTGTTCACATTGTTCTAATGTGAGTGCGCCTTCTTGATACACAAGAAGAGAGATCGCCTAAAATGAGGATGTTCCGAAATCACCCACTGAGGCCTCATATTAAGCTTGGAGTTCCATACAAGTTATAGTTAAAGCCAGAACCCTCCACCCCTGGTAATTTCAACTGTGAACGCCATATGAAGACGTATTCTATGGTCACTCTGTCTTAACTAGATAATATTATTTGGTTCTTACTATGTGCCAGGCATTGGTCTAAGAGCGTTCGTTACATGCGTATCTCATTCAATGCTAGTATTACTTCTAGGAAGTGATATGATTTGTATTCCCATTTCACCGACAGAAAAGTCTTTAAAAGGTTAAAAGAATTAGTCCCTAACCACAGAGTTTATAAAGTCCAGAGCTGGGATTTGAAGCCAGGAAATTTGATTACAGTGACTTCCCTATTAAATGCCTTCCTTTGGTGCCTCTGCCACTAAATCTTTTTATGAGGAAAGAATTACCAGCAGAACCTCTTTTTAGACTTCAGCCCAATCTATGCAACCTATTCCCCAAAACGCTATTTTATAAAGTGTCTGTTTATTAATCACGGCTGATGGTCTGTCTTTTCCATGTTTCTTATTTAAGGTCGTATTCCTCAAAGTTCCATTTTGGCTTTCCTAAATGTTCTTAAATGTTTTACAGGTTTTCATTATACATTTTCCATAAAAATATGGATTGCAGTTTTCTGGCCTGACTGGTCGAATTCAGGGAGAAATGAAAATATATGAACCTGAATTGTTAATCTTACATCTTATTTCTATAGAATGCTGTGCTTTTTCTTGCTGAAGAAAAATGTTGACAGTGTGGATTTATAACCATGCATTCAGAAACCCTGAAGTTTTATAACAGAAAATAATGTATCATTAGGCGCTCTGAAAGGATAATGAGGCATTTGCTACTTCGTGCTCATTTTGGTAAAGGTTTCTAGAAATAAACGTTAACTCGTATGGACTTGGCACATGGATCACTCATGAAGTAAGGAGAGGACGCACAATACAGTTAGCCGCTTGAGTTATTTCTCCATAAATTATTCACGCCTCTAATTTACCATTTTCCTTCCCTGACGATATCTGAATTATTCTCATTTCCACATGACAGGAGTACATTAGCATCAACAAGAATAAAGTTAACAAAAAAAATTAAATGGTTGACCAAAGAAGCCGTAATCAAAATATATCTAGTAAAGAAAAAAGTCCCCAGAAAAGAGGGCCTATCTCTCAGGGGGAATAGCCAAGATTTTAGTCTCTCTTTCCCTCAGGGATTTGAATACTCCATCCCTAATGAGACAATAAATAATGTGACAGGTGACGAGAGTTATAACTAGAGTTATAGCTGATGGAGAGGCTCAGATCTGGCTGCTGTGATCCAACCAACAGAGATTTTGCTGAGAGCTCTTGCTCTAATTGCGAACCCAGTCTGTCTGTAAAGGATCCTGAGCATATAAATGAGTCCAGTTACAGAATCATCCACACGCAAACACTGTAAATCATGTAAGTTGTACAACTTGAAAGTATAGTGTGTTTTTGGAACATTATTTTAAATACGATTAATTACGAATCTAAAAAAAAGAAGAGAAATCTATACTAACACCTTCACCTGCCAGCATATAGCATTTGCTTGGCTAAAAACATACATTATTAAATAATAAGTCAAGAGCAGATGGTTTTACTAATGTCATAACTCCTAATCTGGTCCTCATTCCTGTAAGCTTATCGACACCCACTTACACCAGCCCTTAGAGACAGATGTGGAAGGGATCCTGTCATTTTAAGTGAACACACAGGATAAGCAGTTTAGTTTGGTGGGGGAATCACATGAGTAGCAGGAGGCTGTGAGGCTGAAAAAAAACAGAGCAGTTTGGGGTTAATTGCTCAGGAGACGTGCGGAGCCTTTGAAGAGGGCATGACATGGTCCCAGCTGTTCTCTGGGAAGCTGATTCCACAGCAACGGGCATGTGGATTGAGTCACCAGAGAAGGGAAGATGACAAACTTAAGAGGAAGTGGCCCTGTGATGGCCAGGCAAGACGAAATGATGCCTAAACCAGTTGTGACCGTTGTGATGGAGAGAAGTGTGCTGGTAAATACCATGGGGGAGAAAGATAAAGGATAAGAGGTGCCACTAACCTCCCAGCTGATAAAGCACCAAGGAGCAAGCCAAGGTGGTGGGCTTGCGTCCCGGGAAGACGAGAACGCCAGAAATAGAGCCTCCAGGAAGGTGTGGTTAGAGGTGGAGGAGGGTGAGTGTTTGGACTCTCTCTCTCTCCAGGTAGGATGTACAGGTGGAGATGCCTGCAGGCATGAAGAGCTCAAGGGCAGAAATGGTGCAGTGGATTTGGAGACCCAGTGGAGAGAAGATATTGAAAGCTTCTAGGCCATGTGAGCTTATTGAGGACAGTGAAAAAGTAGCAGAGGAATAGCTGGGCATTGTGGTGGGCACCTGTAATCCCAGCCACTTGGGAGGCTGAGGCAAGAGAATTGCTTAAGCCCAAGAGTTGGAGGATGCTGTGAGCTGTGACGCCAGGGCACATGTACTGAGAACGGGAGAACAAGGGTGGTGCAGTGTCTCAGGGGACAAAGGGGAGAACATTTAAAGAACTGCCAGATGTTCTGCTGGGAATTAAAGTGGTTCAACAGTGGTGGAAAGTGGTCTAGGGTTTTCTCAAGGAGTTAAACACAGAATGACCCTATGATCCAGCAATTTCAGTCCTGGACATAAACTCTGAAGGATTGAACATATACATGAACCCTCCAGCATATACATGAACCCTCACTTCGGAGCAACCCCATTGACAAAAGTGAAACAGTAGAAACAGCTCAAAAGGCATCAGATGACCAATAGACAAACCACTTGTGACTTATCCAGATGACTGAATAGTATCACCCTACAAAGAATGAAGTAGTTAGTGTTGTTTTTACAACGTGGATGACTCTCAAAATATTGTGCTAAGCAGAAGGAGCCAGTCACAGAAAACCATATGTTGTATGATTTCATTTACATGAAATGTACCAGGCAGGTAATTCATGAAGACAGAATGCAGACTGTTTGTTGCCAGGGACTAAGAAAAATGCAGAATGGGGAGAAAGTGCTGAATAGATCTGGGGTTTCCTTTCAGGGTGATAAAAACATTTTGGAATTAGATAGGGAAGGTGGTTGCACAAGGTTGTGAATGTATTACGTGTCCTTTGGTTTTATGTCACACAAAATTTAGCTCCATAAAATTAAAATTAACATTCAGCTTCAGAGAATTCTAGTAGGCTCAAGACTAAGAACACAGGTGAAAAAGTGACAGGGTTTGTCAATAACCAGGAGGGATTGCTGATCTTCCTCGAGAAGATAGGGAAGGAAGAAGGAATAGAAGCTGCAGAGGGATGGTAGGAACTTTCCTCAGCAGAAAAAAGCACAAGGGCAGCTGCAGAAAATTGCAGGCAGTGGGGTAGGACTTACTGCTTAAGGCAAATGGAAATGTCTTGGAGTGGTGCTCAGGGTGATGAGCGATAAATTAAGAATGAATAATTGTGGAGTCGCAATAGGGCAGGGATCTGCTGAGAGGGAGCTGGCACAGTTCCATGAGCACAGAGGCCTCATCAGCCAAGTCCTTGCCACGTCTCTCCCATCCTGGGTTCCAGAACTTTTTTGCCTATATATACATGGCTTCATATGTATATCTCTTTATTAATGTCAGTCTATCCTTATAGATAAGTGAATTCACTTTGAAACTCAAGTCTATTATATTATCAGAATTCCAGAGCTATGAAAGTTTGGAACTAGCATTCCATCTTCATCTCCATCACTGGGAAGAAACCAATCAATTTAATCCATGAGATGGCATGCAGAAACCGCTCTCCAGCCCAGCAGGGATTCTTTGTTAAACCCTTTGGAGGAAGTTATTCGACCCATCTGAGTCTACTTTACTGCAATAATATTTTTCACACATTTCTCTATTTTGACACGAAGGATAAGATGTTTTGTTAAATGCTGTTTTGAAAAGTCTGAGTACAAAGCGCGCCTCCAAAATATTCTAGCTGTGTGAGTCTGTGCAGGTCACGTATAGTCCCCGTGTCTCACTTTATTAATCTGTGAAATGAAGATAATATAACTATTTTGTGAAGTTGTTGTAAAGATTATATGACTTAACATAAGAAATGGACTTTAAGTGGTGCCTGGCACAGAATTTGAGCAAAATAAATGTTGGCTCTGATCTATATTATTAACATCAATATTCACTCCAGCTCTGGCATCTGTTAAGTCATTAAGTTGGTGTTCATTCACTACCAGCTATTCTAAGTGTTGAATTTATAGCAAAGAGCACGTCCGTCAAATCTCTCCCCTTTCAGAGAATATAATTTTACAAAGACAAAGACAAAGATCCAAATTTTAGAATTTATGTAGAATTGGGGGAACATGGGTACAAATGCCTTTTTCTTGTATTTCTTTTCTTTGATTCAGTTTTGGTTTCTTGATCCTCTTTCTTACTCCTGCCTCTCCCTTGCTGGGCACAAAATATTATTTGTGAGACTGAGAGGAAATCACAGATACCAAGGCAAGTAAGACTGACGGTCATCCTCTTAGGAGCGAGGCTCTGATCACCATGGCCAGTTGAGTAAGGGAGTTGGAATAAAAAAGCAGCCAAGTCTCAATTATCTGTGTTAACCACGGTTTACAAGAATGGACAATTCGAGGAGGAAAATAATGCATCTTGATTAGTTGTCTTAAATTTCACAGCTGAGGCATTTAAGAAAAAATTGTATATGTAGACATGTGGAGTAAGAGTGATGGGCAGAAGGCGTCTTCAGAAAAAGGCTAGTTATAGTTATTCAGACTATTCCTTGGCTGTCTGGGCAAAGTACCACGCTGTTTATAGCTTTGCATCTTCAAAGGGAAGAAGTTGTAAAAGTTACTGTCAAAAGGAAGCCTAATTTGCCTGACTTCATGAAGGGGCTGGCTGACAATGAATGCTCTCTGTCGAAAGGATTTGCTGCAAAAAGACATTTGAAGGAAGCATCTGATTTCCAGATTTCTGTAAAGATCTGAGAGACAGGAGATACAACTCAACCATTAGGGAAAGAAAAATCCCCCTCTTTGGGGCGGTGCCTGTGGCTCAAAGGAGTAGGGCGCCAGCCCCATATATGGGAGGTGGTGGGTTCAAACTTGGCCCAGGCCAAAAAAGAAATAAGAAAAAAAAAAAAGAAAAAAATCCCCCTCTTGGAATTTCATGTCCCAACTTCTCCAAATGGTGGGAAAAACCAAGAGCAGCAGGAAAGACCCTTCAGTCTCCCTTCTGAATTGTGCCCAGGCTGGATGGGAGGGCTGGGCTCCACCAGTTAGAATACCTTATCCATCCAGGAGGATGTTTTGAAATTGTTGCTCAGAAGACAGTCTCAAAATTTTTGAGCCCTTTTGGCCTGGACTACCCCTCAAATCTCTGCAGCTTCTCCTCCATGGTGGCTTGGGCTCCGTATACAGGCTTTCCCCATTGGCCACAATCTCCAGTCTTGGGAGACCAGGAATTGCCAACACTTTTGTTTTTTGAAGGATTAATTTTTATTTGCATGAAGGACAAAAAAAGAAGAGCAAGCAGTGGCGAAATTTGTTTTCTGCTAAAATGCAGCTGTCTTATGCTTTGATAACTACATACACAAAGTACTTGCTTTTTGATTATCACTACTTCTTGCTTTATTGAAGAAGTAAGAAGCAACTCAGCAAATAACAATACCTGCCCTTGCTATTTCCCCGGTCAGGTGGGGGCATTCTGCCTGTTACAGTTTTTAAATGTAGCACCCTAAGCGGTATGGGCCAGAGGGGAAGAGGATTCTCCTTCTTTTACAGAAAGAAGAACAATGTAATCTAAAAATATGTACCCTTATATTAATTTGAAATTAAATAAATAACAAACAAATAAATAAAAAAGGCAAAATCAATGGGGCAGGTTGCTTTCCGTTTGCCTATGTGGTATCTTGAGACTTGTCCTGGCTTTGCATGAACAGCAAATGAGTGAAGGGTCAAACAACAGCAACTGCACTTCCCCAGAGGAGTTGCTGGCCTATCAGCTATCACAAATCATGCCTAGGCCCCAGGGGCAGCAGTCCACAGGCATCTACCCAAAGGAGGATCTAGTTTTGGGTTGGGTCATGATGTTTCCTTTGCTGTTTTCTACAAATGCTCAGCCCCTTGAAGTTTGGATGAGACCATGTAATTTGATTGGCTTGTGTTCTGGGTGTAGAAAGACTGAATAAATGGCATACCTTCCCCTTTTCCTTTGCCACCTCAGTTTTGAGTATTGAGACCAAAGAATTAAATGGAGACCATCTGTGGTCTTTATCAAAGACTGGGTTTGCCCAACATTGGAATTTTTTTTAAATCCCCTCCCCTTGGAAATGTGGACCAGACTGTCACAGAGAGAGACCTAGGAGACTTTTACATTTGGAAACTTTGTGCTGAAATCATGTGGAAGTGAGACTCTATTTCCAAAGATTCCATTCAGGAGGAAAGTTCTGTTAAACTGTCACGATGACACAGGGCTTATCTACCTACCTAAAATTTCTTTAAAAGCCTTGCTTGGTTTTGTATTTATTTTTATTTCTAACCACTCTGAAATTTCTGTCAGTTCAACTCTAATAAGAGCAGCCATGCTGGCTGGCACAGCCCACAGTGACCAAGTGTCCCCTTGTGAATAGCTCTGGGAGTTCCAGATAAGAGGGGAATTTTAAAACGAGGTTATCTTCTGTATATTTACACTTAGAATTGACTACTATTTGATTTATGGTAATAGTAACAGAGAGGAGGGTGGAAGCATAGCAGGGGGCCTAGGAAATGTGCATTTTATCCCATTATCTTTTTTTATCACAGATTCCAGGTGAAAATTCATTTCTGACAATACTACATTCTATTTCTTCAAAAAGCTCCAGGGAGCCATTGCGCAGGTAACTGAGAATCAGACACTGGACTTGGGGACACTGTGGATTTGAATGCTGGGTCTGCTGCTCCACCAGCTCTGTGACATCTGGCCCACCTCTGTGAGTCTCAGCTTCCTAACTCATGAAATAGGAATAACACTGCTCCCAGGCACTGCGGTGAGGATTTAACAGATAATGCTTACAAAAATAAAATCATGAATTATAACTTTAAAAGTATGAATGTTAGGACTTTCCCCTAGACTCTGGGACTATTAAGATGAATGAGATAAGATCTCCAACATGGGAGACATTTACATCTAAAAATCTTGTGCTGTTTCTGTGATGTTCTTTCCCCAAAGGTTCTGTCATACGAGAGGTTTTTAAAAAGTGTCATGACAACACAGGAGGTGTCCCCCTACCTAACATTTCTTTGAGAGTTTTGCTCAACTCTGCATTTGTTTTTATTTCTAATCACTTCTTAACTTTCCTGCACCATTTCATAGACTTTGCTAGAGAAGAGAAAAAACTAATTCCGCTGTAAATGTTAGTATTAACCAAAATAGCAGCGACTCCATCAAACCAGACATCCCAGCTTGGTTTCCAGTTGTCACCTACTGACAGATGACAACATTGATTAAGTTACTTAATCTCTGTAAGCCTGAGCTCCTGCTCCCTCTGTAAGGCAGGAAGACCACCAGGGGCACAGAGACAGGTGTACATGTGAGAGGACCCCAGGCCAAGCGCTGACATGTGGTGGACATCAGTGGATGCTCTTCTCCATCCCACCTTCAAGATCTGTGAATATTCTAGGAGAAGCTCTGCCCAGTCAGCAGCCCTTAATAACCATCTGTGGTTATTAAATATTTAAAATCCACTAGTATAAATTGATACGTGCTTTAAGTATAAAGTACATACCGACTTCAAAGGCTTAGTATGAAAAGAAGAATGTATAAAGATATTTCATTATGCTGATTACTTACTGAAATGATAAAATCTTAGATGATACATATACCTATATTAAATGAAATAAATTATTAAAGTTCATTTCACTTGTTTCTTTTTTTAACGTGACTACAAGAAAATCTCAAAGGATGGGCGGCGCCTGTGGCTCAAAAGAGTAGGGCGCCAGCCCCATATGCTGGAGGTGGCAGATTCAAACCCAGGCCCCAACCAAAAAAAAGAAAACCTCAAAGGACATATGTGAGTTACATTATATTTCTATAAGGCCATGTTGCTGTACAAAATAAAATTTAGAGTTTACACAAGCCAAAAAAGAAGCTTCTTTTGGTTATCTAGACTTATTGTGGGATTACTATTTCCCCAAGCATTTCAATAAAAATTAGTTTTAAATGAATATGGTTCTCTTAGATTCTGATCCACAGTCTGTTATCTACTTAAATTAATGAATTGAAGAATGCCTTTTTATCTATATTTGAATTGTATCCTGGAGCTAAAAATCATAAACATAACAATTTAGGCATGTGTCAAAATGTAATAGCCTGATATCCAATTCCGGGCCCAATTCTTGGATCTGTCCAATAATTTAGGAACTATATATTTTCTCCAATTTGGGTGACAGTTAAATGGATACTAATTTTCCTTAATAGTAACTGGGGAGGCTTTTGCCATGGAGAGTGGCACTTCATAGGTTTTTGAAGTTATCACACTTGTTAAGTCAGCGCATATTAAGTATCTCCATCTTTAACTCATCATTTCTTTAGAGTCTCGGTCAATGCAGATTGGTTTTCCTTTGGGATAGTTATAAAACGTATTTCATGTAAGTAAGATCAATACAATTGAACAGCTCAACAGATTCCACATCACTCCCAGTCAATGGGGTAAGTTTTCAAGACAAGGTAATTAATTTTGCCATAAGCTAGTTGCTCTCATTTTCAGGAATGCTTAAAGAAATAAAATCAAGTCACCTGTGTCCAGTGTGGGAGATGTCTTGAAGGTTAGAAGGCATAGTGGCCAAAACAAAGATTTCAGATGGTTGGTTCGGGGTTGAAAAATGTTGGAGTTTCTCTCAGTAGCAAATATGAGAAATTTTTTTTTTCTAGAATATGTGAGAACTAGAAAGATAGGAAAGTGCCAGCAACTTACTGGTATTTAGGAGTAATACCGTGGAATTTAGGACAGTTAAGAATAATCCACCAGACACCTAGAATTATCTGTCAACCAGGAACTGTGGTAGACAAAACATTGCTTTATTTCAGGGATGTCTTGATGGTATCCATGCAAGGCCAATGTATTATCTCATTGTACAGATGAGAAAACTGAAGTTCAAAGGACATGAGTGACTTTTCAGTACCATGTGGTGGATAAGTAGTAAATTTATGATTATATTCCAATTTTGGATAACTACAGGTTCCCCTTCATATCATCCACACAATTCAGCTCAATATCCCCTAGAATATATATATGGAGTAACAGAAGGGCATTTAGCCCTGGCTTGAGTCTCTAGGCCAGCGGTTCTCAACCTATAGGTCGTGACCCACAGGAACTGTATTAAAGAGCTGCGGTATTAGGAAGGTGAGAACCACTGCTCTAGACCCAAGGAGACCTCAAGCTTCTCAACAAAGGGAATCTTGAGACCCGGGGAAGTAGTGGATTTAACCTCCGTAATCCCCTTCAGGGGAAGGACATAGCCCAGTCAGCAGTGCTGCTGTTGGCTTCTGGGCAGTTGATGACATGTTTTATATTTTTATTTTGAAAATTAAAAGCAAAACAACCATTTCTCCCATGTAGTTCCTTGCCTCTGATTGCTCTTTTTATTTTATTTTTTTGGAAGTATTTCCATCCTGATTTTTGAAACTAGATGAGGAGCCAAAATTATGTCTTTTAAATTGCATGTTTACAGTGATGATGAACAACCAAGATAAACAAGCCTTAAATTTAGCCTTTTTAGTTTCTACCAAAACTTTCTGTTTTATTTGTTAAGGCATTCTTCAAATGACAGAAAGGAGGATTTTTTTTTTTTATTTAATTTAAGCAACTTGATTAAGAGACCACTTTCCCTTTACTGAGAACACCTCGTATCGACTTCCACTTAAGAAGTGTAAACTGTTCGTAATTCACTTTTAAATACTGCCAAGTCCTTTGGTATTTATTAAGAGGACCCACAGAAGTAAAGGACCCCCTTGCTAGAAGTAAAGTTTAGTCATTGGAATGGAAGTGTGAAGATGGGCATTCACCTGCCTTACAGCCTGCAGGAGCCATCGAGTCTGGTCATGCTGGGCAGAGGGGAAGGGTTGGGCCACCTGGACTTGCCACATTCATTGACTGGACACTCATTATAGGTCTGGTTTTGACAACCCATCATCAGGAATAACCAACATTTGAAGGGCACTTAAAGCTGTTGGCCATGTTGTACTTTAAGTACTTATACAACATCCCTGTGAGGTGGATACTATCATGAACCAATTTTACAGCTAAGGAACCTGGGGCAGAGGTGGTAAGTCCAGCACTGGATTCACACCAGAGTGCCCTTAGTCTGCTACCTGGGAGCTCAGAATCGAGATGGGCATGAGCACAAGCAAAGCAGACAGTTAAAGTTCAGTGCTGTGATTGGGGACAGCCTGGCATGTGGAGGAAGGAGAACTACCCAGCCAGGGGGGTAATCAGAGAGGTGTTCCGCAGGAAGGGAAGTCTTGCCTGGTAGAGTTAACCATAGATTCAGCCAGGATGGTTGCTGCTGGCCCTTTGGCAGTTGGGGTCTTGGTGCAGGGAACAAAGTCCAGAGCGAGGAGTGGCCAGTGGGAACAGATGGAAAAACTTGGCTGATTCAAGAAAGCACAAGGAGTTTGGTATTACAGGAGGCAGAGGTCAAGGTAGGGAGAGGTGTGACTGGGGTCACTCCTTTTATTCATCCATCCATTCAAAAGACATTTACTGAGCACTGCGTGTGGGGTGCTAAAGAAAGAGCAGTGAAGACAAGGAGGGAAGGAAAAAGGGAGGGGGAGGGGGGAGGGAGGCTGTGAGCAGCAGCAGATTTGGTGAGGAAAAGTCACAACTCTATCTAGGCATAATTTTATGAGTCAGGTTCAATCATTACCTTCCAGGGGCTAGAAACCCGTTTTGTGCACAGAAGGTTAACCTCATCACCCTCTATAACAAGTCCTCAGAGCCTGTCAAAAGACTACAGATAAAACTGCTCAGATCTAAGGTGATCTTACATTCTCCTGACAGGTACCAGATTGTGGGCAGCCCATTAAAAATGCAGAAATAGCTTGAGAGTCTATAATTAAACCATTAATAATTGGACTTCGTAGATTCAGGCTGTAGGCTTTCCAGGTGAAACAGGGTCGCACGTAGCAGGTAAAAATAAGAGAGATGCATCCTTTCATTAAAGGAGAGCCAGGCTCCCATTGCTATAGCTCAACTGGGCTTCAGGGTGGTTACACGGGTCTTAGAGAACCTCTCCTTCCAAAGTACAGTGATGTGAGATGAGCAGCTGTGTCGTGTCTCCTGTTTTTGTGACACTGGGTACCCACCTACCTCTCTGAGCATGCTGTCTCTTTCTTTTCTTTGACTTCACATTCTTCTGGCACTGATCTCTGGCTTCCATCTCACGGCCTCAGTGAATATACTTAACCCTCAGTTTCTTATCTTAACTTTAAAGGTTCCAAAATACCATCAACGGGACCTGTCACTTGATGTCTGGTGCTGTGCCCAACAGAAGTTTGTGATGTAGACTATTCTTATCCCTGTTCTAAAGATGAGGATATTGGAGTTCAGAGAGCTGATGACTTGCCCATGGTCACTCAATTAGGAAGTGGAGGAGCAGAAATTGGAATCAACTCACATTCAAACCAAAGCCTAGACTCTTAGCACTAAGCATTTCTTTCTTCAGTCTATGCCCTCTGAGGCAGTCCCATATCATTCATTAACTCCTCGACCCCCTATGAAGATGTCTCTAGGAGCCTCCATCTCAACACGCTCAGGCCTGTACGGACATCTTTCCCAACCATTCCTTTCCTGACTGGTCCAAATCACCTCTACCCTCCAGACAATTTGGAATCAACATTGGATCTTGGCCCGTTCATCCTCCAAGCCATCTCTTCCACTTGTCTTTCCCTCCATTGCTGCTATGTGGCTCTAACTTATGGCTCCTCTCTACACCCAGAGGGTACAGCCACCTGGGGAGCAAAGAGGCAGGTTGGAGAATGGGTTTGGACCAGAGGCTGGACGGAATCTCGCTCTGTTAATTTCAAGTTAAGGGCTCTCGGCCAAGTCCTCACATCTACAAGGATATAACATCAGCAATTCCACGCGGAGTTTGTGAGGAGTAGAAGTAATGAACATTCAAGCATATAACGAAATGCACACACCCAAGAAAGTACTATGATATGGTTCTTCAAAATAGTGGCAGCCATTTGTTTAACTATTAGCTCTAGCCTCCCTACTCCAGCTCAGAACCCTGGATGAATTCCCCTGAAGATTATTTTTATTCGGCAGAAACCAGCAATGGCTCCCTGTTCCCTGCCATGTGAATCTAAAATCCCTCCTCCTGGTTTTCAAAGGCTACTTCTGTCCTATTTACCTACCTGTTTCCATCTTTTTAGTTTGCATTACCCTTCTATTCAGCCTCCCCTGACCCAGCAAGGTAGACCCTAGGATGTCAGACCCTGGCTTTTGTTGGGAATACGGAACAGGCAGCCTAAACCCCAAGGTGGAGCCAAATTATCTCTGGGAATGGCAGAGCTCCTGGCTGGGGATGAGAGACAAGATGCACCCTCACTGCAAACCAGCTTCACCAGTCCCAAGGGGCTGTGCGGATGGATGCCGGACATGATGAGAAATGCAAAGGGGCAGCCAGACCTTAGGGGCCAGAGCTCACAGGCAGCTATGGGTACATTCCATCTGCTTCAGTCACAGGAAGAGGGGAAGTTGAGAGGACACTGAGCTGTTCTGGTCACCTGTCATTCTGGGTCGCAGGTCCTGCCTCTGTTTTAATTGTGTTTGTGGGAGTGACCATGTGTGCACGTTTGCTCTGTCCCAAGTTCAGTGCCTCCACAACTGAACTTACTGGTAGAGACGAGGGGCTCTGGTGCCACCTACTAACTACATGACCAGGGCAAAGGACAGCCACCTGCATCCAGTCTCCTCACCCACGAGATACAGGTGATCATGGCACCAGTCCTGGCCTCCCTCAGCTTGCTGCTGTGAGGCGAATGACATGGATAAGCCCAGGGCTCAGCTCACAGTAAGTAGCATGCAAGCGTCAGCTGTTGGTCATGGCTGTGGCCTCAGCTAAGTGCCATCCATGTGGCATGACTGTCCCATTTAACCCTCATGATAGATTATCATCTACCATGATGATAGACCCTAAATGGTAGATTATCATCCTCACTTTGCAGATGAAAAATCAAAGTTAAATGGAAGCTCAGGAGGCAAAGCACTTTGCCGAAGGCCACAAGGCTGAGATGCACCTTGTAAGCAATTAGACATTCCCTCAGGAGACATACATGGGCCACTGCAAAAATTTTGAGACAGTGTTATGGTCCATTATTTCACTCCCAAGAAAGACAGTCAACAGCATCCTTTCTGATTCACTCCCGCAAGTGTCAACTTGCTGGGCTCATCGCTGTTGCTAGGAGGGCTGCATTTGTTAAACACGTGTTTAACATTTCTTGATTTTGTATATCTCAAAACTTTCATAATGACCCATGCCCTTGTGGGACATTCCTAACCAAATAGACCCATCCTTCACAGTCTAGTTCAAGCAAACCCCTAGAGCAGCGGTTCTCAACCTGTGCATCGTGACCCCTTTAAACTGTATTAAAGGTTCGCAGCATTAGGAAGGTTGAGAGAAAGAAAAGGCAGCGACGTGGACTATTTGGGGGCACAGACTCAGGAGCCAGACTGCCTGGGTTCAAGTCTCATTTCCATGCCATTCCCTATTCACTGGACACCCCCTGAACAAGTCACTTTCCTCTTTGTGCCTCAGTTCCCCATCAGTAAAATGGGGACGGAGCACCTGCCTGTGAGTGGCAAAGGGGATTAGATGAGCCAGGCCTTGCAGCTGCAAGAGCAGCACACGGTGAGCCCTGTGTCGGCCACTGCCCTACGGACATGAGCTGAGAACTCTCACTCTGTGTCGGCTGCTGCCCTGGGAATACCAGCTGAGAACTCTCCGAGTCCGTGCCTCCTTCAGAGGGATCTTTTACTCTCTATTTTGTTTTCCTTCCCTTTTTGTTTTTCTGTGTTTAGGGCTCTTTATTATGAACACATCTGGGTATCTTCACAAGGCCTATTTTCATAAATTTTCTGGAGGCGGGAGACGAATGCCTGGAGGCCCCTGCTGGAGTCTGGGGGCCTCTGCGTGCTTTGTGAGAAGCAGACGGCTGCAGCTGAGTTTTGTCGATGGTGTGTTCAGACAGCAGCAGATGAGAAGCTGTGGGGGCTCAGAGGGGCTGTGCATCTCATGAGAACGCCAGAGGCCAGCACCCCACGGAGGGGGCCCTGTGTAATGACCTTTGGGTCTCCCGGCCCCTCAAGCTGGGAGGGGCTCAGAAGCTCCCAGAATCCCACCTGTTCTCTTTCAAGCAAAATACTATAACATCATTTTTTCCGGATATGAAGATGAGTCAGCAGTCTTGATAAACAATATCTACCCTGATACACTGAATCCCATGTACACACCCCCTCTTACATGGATCTCAGTACCATTTACGTGTTCCTAAGTAGTATTTCTTTTCGTCTCTCATTCTAGCAGCCTTGTTGCTTTAGAGATTCACCAAGTCTTTTCTATCACGCGTTAGTGAGATGCTGTGAAAACTGGTCCTGGCTAAGTGAAGGAGAAGCCTGCCTTGGCTGTGTCAGTGTTCCCACACTGGTCTGTCTTCATCAATATCCTATTTTCTTTGAAATGTTACTGACATGCTATGGATTCATTTTTAGGTTGTGATCTACCCCTTAACTCACAGCTTCACGGATATGGAGGGGAATTATGGAGCTTGTCCAGTCCTGGGATGGCAAATAAATTCCCTAGAAACATCTCAAAATGATCAATAGATGGTAGCTTCCTCCCAGAAACACTGCACTGGGAAAGACACTGAGGCCGAGCCAGTTAGTAATATCCTCCACTAGGGTGGTGACAGAACAGGGTAACACACAGCTCCCTGCTTGCCAGCCCAAACTGTTCAACCCTCTAGTCTTCAGATACCGAAGTTACATGGTGTTTTTGCAGTCATGCAGACAGCACTGGCAGGAGGCTGCAGTCACATTACTAGTCCTGTGGCCCCTGGACTTCATCTGGGAAAGCCGTGATAACTCCACCACAGCACAAAAGGAGCAGATCGGGTAGGGCTGTGGGGAGTGCAGCAGATGGAGAGAGATGATGAGAATCATGGGCTTTGAAAAATTGAGGAAAACCGGGCCAGCAGGTAGAAGAAAAAACAAGGCACACCAAGCTGGGGCACACCGGTGTTCTTGTCATTATTTTGTGCGAATCCTGCTGTGGATGCCGCCTTCCTTTACTCAAAAAGCCAGAGTCTGGAAAAGAGTATGTGAGTCAGCTGCAGCAAAAAGTGTCTGAATGACACAAGGGAGGCTGAATGGCGGCGTGTGACAGCCACAAAGCGTGTGCACGGGCGTGGGAGTGTGGGGTCAGCGTGGCTGTGCACCTGAAAAGGGACAGCCTGGAGCTTTGCAGGAGCCTCATGCACAGTGCATCCTGCTGTACGCTCCAGGGGTCTACTGTGGCTCTCATCTGCCCAACAGCCACCCCCTTTGCTCTGAAAACAGCACTTTAATTTACTTTGAGTAACTCCCCTTCTTTCATTCTCAGTCTACTCTGACTCTCCCCTGGCTCCAGGAAAAGGCAAGTGACCCAGACTTGGCCAAACAGAGCCTCCCAACCCAATGAACACTGGTTATCTCAGTGATGGGCACGTGGCCCAAGGACAGACAGCCTGTGAGATTCCATTCTAAGTTTTTGTTAGCATCAGGAAGACGGCTGGGGTGACTTCAGATTAAGGAGTGATGTGACTTTCTCAATGTGAAGCCAACAGACGGAAAATGAGACCCCAAGACATACAGGGACCAAAGCGACGTCATCATTTGGTTACCAGGACTCAGCTATGCCCGAAGACAGAGCTATCCCTGACATATATTAACTACGTGAGTCAATAAACACCCTTCTCCCCTCCTCACCTTTCGTTGAGTTGGGCTCTGTCTTTCTCAACGATAATAATAACAAAAAGAACCTTAGCCAATCTTTCCAGTAATAAACTGTAAACTAGTTTTCCACATAAGGCAGACAGAATCTAATGTTCCTCCTTGGACTTGTCTTATTTTAAACAGTTGTGTTACCTGCGAGGAGCCCTGGATGTCTTTTCCCCCGACGATCATGAGCTCGGCCATGTCTTCCGCATGGGGAGTCCTGGCGTGGACGAACAGTGTCCTGCCCACTGCAGTTATGTTCCTCAGGGCAACCAGGCCACCATCGCTGTTCACCTTGAAGTATGGGCTTGAGACCTCATAGCGTACTTTGTTATTTCCCTTACAGTCACTGAAGGTCACTGGGAAAACAAAACAAAATAAGGGAAGAAACATGAGTGGGTGAGTAGGCTGGACAGCTTAGACTTTGGGGTGTCTCTGGATGACCTCACCACCTCCCACCCCACAGTGTACAGACTCTATCTTAGTCCCACAGCAAGCCTCCTAAACCCAAGCCACTTTGATTGTGCTGATGGGCCATACCAGGCGTCCTCACACTATGTGGCCCGCCTAGGACATTTATCTGGCCTGCTGGGTGTTTTTGCCGCCACTGCCTGTCCTGCTTAGCAGCCGACTCATCCTGGGGCCCGCAGTCCAGCCCTCCAACAGTTTGAGAGACAGTGAACTGGCCCCCTGTTTGAAAAGTTTGAGGAGCCCTGGACCATATTCATTCAAGACCCATCCTTGATCTCTCACATGTTCTAGGCAGGTGCTATCCCCTGAGGGTGCCAACATGAGCTGCCTGCCCTTGAGTTGGAGGGTGAGGTGGACAGTTGGATAGGACAGAGTGACATCTGAGGGAAGTGGTCTCATGCTGGTATGTACTAGGGGCTGGGCAGAGCCAGAGCACTCAGGAATATTGAGCACAGCTACACAGAGACCATGTGTGAACTGGGTCTCAAAGATGAGAGGATTAGAAGGCCCGTAAGGGTGGGGACAATCTAAGCAATTCAAGGCAGGGGAAAGAGAATTGGCTTGACATGCTTGGATCAGAGGCAGATTTGAAACAGGGCAGGGTTATCAGGGATGTAGAAGATGTTAGAAATGAAAATGAAAACATCTTTTGGAGACAGTGGGACATGCAGGTCCATCCAGGTTGTCCTGGTGGCTCAGGTCTATTTTTTGTATGGAGAGGGTGAAGATCAGGGGTGTGCTCTGGTGCTTAGGGGGCCAGTGATTCTCAAGTTTGGGTGCACCAGACGCATATAGACAACTTTTTAAAAATTCATAGGACCCAATCCAAAGATTATAATTTAGTAGATCTGGGTAATAGAGAGTAGCTTAAAGAATGGCATGAAGAGAGTCTTAAATAAACACATTTTCAACCAGTTTTCAGTGTTGTCCCAAAGATGCCTGGCTGAGATGAAGGCGCTGGCAGTGGTGAAGTGGGGAGCGGACACATGCGAGCCGAATTCCTACAACTGAATGTCTTAGTCATGTGTGGGACGAGATGGGAAAAGCAGGCCCTTCGGGGGACACACACAAAAAGTGAGGCATTGACAGATACACATGGTGGCTATGATGGCTGACCACATCCCCCTCTGGTGCTTCTGGACCGGGTACAGTTCTATCACTGCTGGTGTCCCTACATACTGTCTGACATACCACGGTGCCTGTGTCCGCCTGTCTGCCGTCCGCCTGTCTGCCTTCCACTGTAGCCTTCGAGGCCCCTGTGGGGAAGCATGGGATCATATTCCTTGCTTTCAGCTCTCTTGAATAGGCCTGCTTGTTTAGTAAACCTTCAGCTGAGGCATACCCTAGATACAGACGTGCACGAATAAGGATGTTTAACTCCATGACCTTTCGCCAAGTGGGCACACCCGAGTGCCCAGCGTGCATACCACGACGCAAAGTATTCCCAGTGCCCTGCCTCCTGAGTAAAATTCCTCCCCTCCCCCCCAGAGGCTACACTACCCGACTTCTGATATTATAGACGTTTTCACTTGTGTTTGAACTTCATCCAAGCAGAATCACCCAGCATGTGCTCTTTTGGCTTCTTCCATTAATGTTATGCTTTGAGAGATTCGTCATGTGGCCACAAGTCCTGGTGATTGACCCTAACCATTGTCCAGTAATCACTAACCACCATAGCATGTCTGAACCACCATATTCACGCCAGTCACTCTTGAGTGACCCGCTATGTGGCTATACTGAGTTTATTTATCTCTCCTGCTATCAATGGGACCTGGACTATTTCCAGCTTGAGGTGCTTAAAATATTGCTACTAGGAACTTCCTTGTGTACATCTTTAATGACAGTGTCCTCATATGTCCCAGTATGCTGTGAAAGCCATATAAATATCTGATGCATTAAGCTGGTCCTTCTCCTCTGGGAAGATGATGCTATGATGGTGATAATCACATTACCCAACAGAAACAGTGGCTGATGCAACTGAGTGCTTTCCACAGGGAGGCTCATGCCAAGTACTCTGCACACATTCACAATGACAGCAAAGGGGAGTGCTACTTGATCCCCTCCCTCTACAGTTTCTGGATAAGGAAACTGAGGCTCCCAGGGAGCAAAGGTTGTAAATGATGGGCCAGGATTTGAACCCTGATCCATTTGACTACAACCAGTATACTTTGCAAAAACAAAGACAAGACTCCCTATGGAATACAGTCTTCCCGAAATCCTAAAAGAAGCCAAACACAGTAGTCCCCGCCTTATTCGCGGTTTTTCTTTGAGAAGTTTCAGTTACCCACAGTAAACCAAGGTTCAAAAATATTACATGGAAAATCCTAGTAAGAAATAACCCATGAGTTTAAATTTTGTGCTGAGTACTGTTACAATTGTTCTATTTTATTACTACTTATTAGTAGTATAACTATTTTGTAAATTAAACTTTATCCTTGGTATAAACTACAGATTGGAACACAAATTGGTATTATCCATTATATCAAGGAACTACCATATATAGTGCTGTGAGCACCTGACCTATCCTGCCCCCGATTCCAACCACAATGCCTCATGGCCACTCTGCCTGAGAGCTCCAGACCCTTTCTTGGCTGTTAAGTTGGCTTTAGGGCCATCCCTGCATGGACACACAGTGGTTTCAGGGCCATCCCTGCATGGACACACAGTGGTTTCAGGGCCATCCCTGCATGGACACACAGTGGCTTTAGGGCCATCCCTGCATGGACACACAACGGCTTTAGGGCCATCCTTGCATGGACACACAGCGGCTTTAGGGCCATCCCTGTACGAACATGCAGTGGACCCTGGGGCTTCTGCAGTTCTCAGATACTTGCTCACTTCCTGTAACCACCTTGGTAGCCAAGACTGACAGGATGTGCCTAGTCTCAGTTTTGGAAGTCTATAAAGGAGAGAGCAGTTTGCTCTCACTGTCCTCCTCAATTCGCGTTTACCCACTGGAGGCAAACTGCTCAATGACAAAGCCCACTGGGTGCTCACTGGTCTCCTGGCAGCATGAGGTTCTAGCCTTAGTTCCTGAGTAGGATGAAGATGACAGTCTCAGCTGAGGGGAGAAAAGGTAGTTAAACATTGGTGGGTATTCTAGACTGACAGCTAACTAACTTCCTTCCTTCTATCCATCCACCCCTCCGTCCTTTCTTTCTTTATCCCATAAATATTTAGTGAAAGAGTCCACTGTGTTAGATGCTGGGGCTACAAGGCAGAGATGGACACAGTTCCTAGCTTGAAGTACAGTGGGGGAGACAGACATTAATCTAATACTTTATAACTAATAGGGGATCTATTCCAGGCAGACAGAATCACAGCATGTGCAAA
>NW_003852442.1:2059797-2061706 GCF_000181295.1 Otolemur garnettii
GGATTCTATCAACCCTATCTTTTGGCATTTTTACATTTTGCATATGCACCTTTGTTGGAAATCAATAAAAGCCTTCTGAAGAGGCCAGAGAGGGGCTGCATTTTCTTGGTTTACTCAGCCTGAGTTAATGTAAGCCTTCTCCAGTCATGCTCAGATGTTATATTTTAAATTGGGGTGAGTTATTTATTTTCAGCATAGTTTTCCCAGTTGGTTTTCAAACAAGGTCGGGGTTCATGCACAAAGTCTCCAGACACCTAGTAACCTCTGACTTGGTTGAACCCTGCAGTAGAGATGGGAAGAAAATTAAGGACTCAGCCATGCCCTCCTTAGGCTCTGCACTCACACCATTTATGAGAATGCCTCAGCCTCCTGAGCTGAGCTTGGCCTTAGCTCACTGGTAAAGTCAGGAGTGGTGCCCTCACTTTCCCCATAATCACAACAAAGCTTTGTATAGCCCCTAAGAATAGCTGGAATCAGAGTGTGTATTTTGAATGAATGGATGCTTGGACAAATAACAGTAATAACACCTCCCATGACCAAGCGGCTCCCGAGTGCCAGGCTCCAGGCTGAGGCCTACACAAACCACACTCCTTCCAGCCTCACACAACTCTGACCTACAGCAACTCTTCTCAACTCTGATTTTTAATTATCTATTCTGCTAAGAAAACCTTTCAGAAAATTTTTCCTAACTGCCAGTACTCCCATACCATTTCAATATCATGGATATGCTCCTATCTGTTTATTTACTACATGTATACCTGAACTTTCTTTTCTTTTTTTTACAGTTTTTTGGCTGAGGCCAAGTTTGAACCTGCCACCTCTAGTATATGGGGCCAGCGCCCTACTCCTTGAGCCACAGGCACTGCCCGTCACTTTATTTTCTTAAGTGCAATTTTTCCCTACCCCCAAGAACCTACTTTACTCCCTTGAAGGCAACACAGCCACCTTGACAATGCACAGTCTATAATCTGTGAGCATCATCTTCCATTTTACAGGTGCAGAGAGCACACCTCAGAGATTGACTAACTCGCTCAAGGTCACATATTCAGATAAGGGTAGAGCAAGAACTTATCCTCAGTCTGATCTATCTTTATATCCCAAGATGGACATGTCCACTTCCTAGGAATAGAGGAACAAGAGGGAAAGAGAAGGTCCCCCCCATCCCTCACGGGCAGCTCACAGAGTCTGTGGGGCATCAGAGGCGCAGGTGAGGCCATGCCCAGAGACCACATCTTCATTCAGAACCTGGCGTATCATAGACACTCAGTACATCCTTGTACCTTCCCATCTTGCTAAGTCAAATAGCTAAGAATCACATAAGCAGGTCTTTCTGATGCCACTTACCAACTGGCGAGCAGGTGCTTTTAGACCAAGGTTCTGTCTCAAGGCAGCTGTGTCTGAAATCACCAGGGGAGCACTGAAAAGAAGAGCAAGGTCTGCCCCTGCTCCCTCCTGAGATTATGATATAATTGGGCTGACGTGGAGTCTGGGCACCAGTACCTCTTAACAGCTCCCCAGATGAATCTAATACAGAGACAAGAACCAGGACCTGAGGTAATAAATTGCTTGTCGAAATGCCAGGTTCCCATGTTTCCCAGTCATTCCTGGAACAGAGTGAAGTTGGGGACCTAGCATTCCAGGAACTTCTATTCCCTTGCTCTAAGAAAGGGCAGTTTTTCCAGCATATTTTTAAGCCCTTTTCTAAAACTGGCTCATGTGCAGAGCAGCCCATGAACTTGAGTAAACCACCCATTTTCTTTATTCCTGAATATCTTCATCTGGAAAGTGGGCTAACAATAGCATCTCCCGCTTAGGTGCTATAATCCTTATGGCACAGGTAATCAAGCTAATATGCAACTGCATGCACACAGTACTCAGGGTAGAGCTGGGCATCGCATGAATGAGAATC
>NW_003852442.1:2061779-2066438 GCF_000181295.1 Otolemur garnettii
GCCCCATGCTGTTCTCACGGAGATGGTCACTATGGGCATCAGGGTGAAAGGGCAAGGAGATGATCCTCATCCAGACCTGCCCATCTTTCAATCCTCTCACTTTTCTGGGTGGGGCCCTACCTCCCTCACTGGAGCAGTTGTGAGGGAGTGAAATTTCAGTGTCCTGTCTGTGGTGGACTCAACAAAGTTTTGTGAATATTCTCCAAACAGATTCTTTGTGAAGATGTCTTTATACAGGTCTAAGGTACAGATCTTCCTGAAATAATGCCTTACCTTGTGGGCTTTAGGTCCATGACTGCAATGAACACTCATGTCATCATTCCCACATCATCAGTCCAAGCAAGATTCTTTGGGTCTCTCTGGAAACTGAGACTGAGTGAGGCTGGATGAGTTATCTGAGGCCTCACAGCTGGTATGTGGACTCAGAGGAAATCCAAAGGCAGGCTATGTGATGGAAGAACCCACACTCCTGAGGGCTGTGCCGCCTGCCTGGGCAAATGCATCCCTTCCTTTCATTGTTCTGCCTCCAGCCTCACAATTTAACCAAATCCATTATTTACTTAGTGGTTTTCTTTTAATTAACTGACTTCTTCAATTATAAAATTACTTAATTTTAACAATACATGTTGAATAGACAAGGTATATATTTTTTTCTAATAAGACTTAAAATAAATCTCAAGAGACAAATTGGAAAAAAAGTCTGTCATTGTATACATTAAAACTCTGCCAGTAATATTTATTGCCCTCTCTGGACACACTGGTCTGGGCCACCCCTAACTGAAACAAATTTGTGGCTGGCTCCATCCTGCTCGGGTTCATAATCTAGGAGGGTCTGATATCCCAGTATCTGTAATGAAATAACACATCTGATTTAGATGATGGAGACTACGTAGAAACACAAAGCTTAGAAGAGGCACAAATATCGATCACTTCTACTGGTAGTGCCTATGGCAATATCTAAGTGTCAGGTCTGACCTATATGAAGAACAGTTGCTCAAAGAAAGAAAAAAAGTCACCACATACTTGTTTTCCTTCTTTCTCCTGAAGAAAGCAGACTCTATCTTCTCACCAATTATAATCTCACCTTAAATTTTTTATGCAAAGGTGCAGCTGATACCATTGCCTTGTTGTCCGGTATCATTAACCAAATCGTCGGTAACACTCAAACTTTTATACAGAGGTCAAGACAATGTGTGTTTCAAGGCACAAAGTTCAAAAAACATATTTAAGGATGCAATTGAATCGTTTATTTTTTGAAAAGTTTGTTTCTATAGAGACAACCTCCTAAGTAGCATAAAGCGGCACCACCTGGATAATTGAAAGGGAAGATTCTAATAAACAATTAAACGCGTGAATAAATATTCAAATCTCTATCTAAGGGGGAAAAGGAACTATCTGTAATATTCTGAACCTGCAAATGACTTCTCTATATAGTTTATCACAGTGGCATTAAAAATAGCTTCTGGAAAGAAAAAAATTATACATATAATATACGGTACATGGGGATTTATTGGAATCAATTGCATAACATCATTCCTTAAGATAATCGTTGAACACCCCAGGAGAAGAGAGGGGGGATGTGAAAACTCCCCACCTGGGGGAAAATGCAAATTAGACAAAGGCACCACTCAGAGTTTCAATTATGCTTTCAGCGTGTTTCCACTCAAAATGTCCTCTGGGCTTAATACAAATGTCACAAAAAGAAAAACTTTAGCTGGGAGACAAAACCACAATTGAAATGGGAAGTTTGACATGTGAATTAAGGGCCTTAATCTTCTTGACCTTGATTTTCTGCTTTCCTATTTCTTTCTTTTGAATGTGGTTCTTTGGAATGAAAATCCAAAAGGCATAGATTTCTTACCATCTAGAAACGGATGAGAGAGCAAACTAAGCTGTGTTATGATCCCACGAAAAGTGAAAATGCAGATGGATTTAAATTTATCTGTACAATATGGAACAATCCTGCTCACAGAGATAGGTATAAGCTAATGCATGGGTTTTGTGCTATTCCTATAACTGTGTTTGGGTCAATCAGTGATTCATGTATTAGATAGGTCCAAAGGTTATACACATTTGTAGAGATGTGCAAATTGGTCAGCATATAAGGTGTAGAGCCTTTTCTAAGTTGGTGGCCAGAACTTCATCTGTATACCAGCTTAAATCAGTAGAATTCCAGCCTCTGAATCAGTATTCTGGGAGTGGGAGCCCTTGCACAGACAGACATGCCCAGATCCACTTCCAGAATCTCATAGAAGAGAATGACTTTGTTTGAGTGGTGTGCTGGTAACAGAAAAGGTCTTGATTTGCAGCATTTACCAATTTCTAAGGTATATTCTATTTAATGTTTATTTCAAGGCACCAATACGGGGGGCCAGGCCTGGTGGCTTATGCCTATAATCCCAGCCAAGGTGGGTGGATTGCTTGAGTTCAGGAGTTCAAGACTAGCCTGAGCAAGAGCTGGCCTTAGTAGAGTGAGACCCTATCTCTACTAAAAAAAGAGAAAAACTAGCTGGGCACGGTAGTAGATGCCTATAGTCCCAGCTACTTGGGAGGCTGAGGGCAAGATGATTATTGAGCCCAAGAGTTGGAGGTTGCTATGAGCTAAGATGATGCCATAGCACTCTACCCATGGCACAGAGTAAGACTCAGTCTGAAAAAAAAAAAAAGTACCAATGTGCCTTGGAAATTTTCTAAAATCTTCACCTTCTCTCAGGAATACCTATATTCACCATCATACGGCTGGACACTGCCCCTGTACAGGATAATATAGACTGTTCTCTCAGACTGGAGTGAACCTGCTATCCCACTGCTCCTTTTCTGGTTAGAAAACCAGAACTGAATTACTTCACCAGCACGAAGGGGCTGCATGCTGGTTGAGTGGCAAAGTCTGTGCTGGAGTAGGGAAGGAGTGCCTTTCTGACCATTTCAGAGCATCTGAAATGATGCCGCTAAATAGTAGCATCGGATGGACTCTCTCCAGGATATAGACCATCACTTAATTGCTTTTCATGTACCCCGGGTCACACTGACAGCCACAGGTACCAACTTTCTTTCTAAAAACTCAGAGGCTTAGTCCAGAGGCACTTTGGAGTTGCCCAAATGAGAGGAACAAAAAGCATTTCCCTTAGTTTCCTTAAACACTCTCATTTCTCTGACATCAGAGTCACTGGAGCATTCTTTAACACAGGTTCAGTGCAGCCCATGCTGGGTCAGGCCCACGGGCGATACATCAAGCACACCCACCAGCCCTGATTCATTACATCTCCCGATTCCTGAGAGCATGGGATTTCAGTGCTCTGCCGGCTCTGACATCCACAGAGCTTCTGTAAGTTTCTGGGAGTGTTCATAACCATGATTGATTAACCCAGGAGTGGATTTTGCCTCCAAAGGCTTTATAGATTTGATAGGTGCAGAATACACATAAAACAGTCTTAATACCATTTCAGGCATCAATTCCAACTTTGATAAGATAGAGTTGCAATTCTCTCGTGTCAGCTAAAGATATCATAATAAATGAAACAGCCAAGGGATCTTCTGCAGAAACCTATTTTTGCCACGTAACCCTTAAGGGCTTCCTCTTGGAAAAAGAGCCCACATGTGTTTTCAGGGAATTTTTACTGCCTATCACCACAAAGTGAGCTGTTAGTTCTGAAGCCATTCTTTTTTGTCAGAGTATTATACCTTATCCTTGCTATGGATTCTTTAAAACGTGCCAAGTTGTGTTCTGGTAGAACCCTGCACGTGTCTATCTCATGGTGGGTATAGTCACTGCGAATTTGTGTTTCAAATTAGAATTACTTTATATATAGCATAGCGCCTGACACAGTACACACTCAACTCTGTTTGTTGAATGAATAAATAGCAGAATTGCAACTTGGCAGCTAAGCAAATTCGAAACTCCTCAAACAGAACTACGAAAGATAGCGCAGACTCATGTGAAGATTCCAGTAAGTTGATTTTAAAGTCACCCGTTCAGCGAAACAGAAATCAGAGATTCGGCAAGTATGAGAATCACCAAGTCTCAGATTTATAGAGATTCTTTTCATGTCACGAGGACACATCTTTTACTGAGCTCTTGTTTTTGATGTGTTTAGTAATGTGTACCCGTACCTCCCTCCCTGAGAACCTCTCTAGGTTGAGGTAATAGGAGGGGAGTTCTGTTCCACTACATCTTTAAGGGTGTCTGGCCTTGAAGTTGAAGTTGTCTGGATATGCAGAAAAGTGTCTATGCTGAGCCTAGACTGGGATTCAGAGCCTGACTGGGTTTGATGCCCTGGCAGTCTGGTGATTTCCCAGGTATCGCTCTAAGCATGAACAGATTCACCTGGGAAGGAAGAGAACCTAGAAAGAGATGCAGAACTTACACAGAAGGAAGATGGAGAGAAGAAGCTAGCTCAGCCCCACGGATCCACAGTTCAGGTAAACAAAAGGCTGCATATCTGAGCTCTAAGAATCACAAACAGCAGCCCCCCTAGGTATTCCCAAGCATTGTTACTTTGATTCCTACTAATAAAGTGCTGTGGGGAGCACAGCTTAGTCCTCTTTCTGAGTGGAACATGGCTTGGCTTGATTCTGGTACCCAGAAGATGAAGACAGAGTGGCAGGACCTGTGGGCACCTTGTAGGGTTCAAGAGTTTGGGGATCTTGGGCTTCTCCTGA
>NW_003852442.1:2066612-2081313 GCF_000181295.1 Otolemur garnettii
AAAAATTAATATTTGCATGAGGTCATACTTGCCCAAATATAATCACTGCTGCATAATGATGTTTTATCAAGGATGGACCACATGCAAGAGAATGGTCCCATAACGTTACAATGGAGCTGAAAAATTCCTATTGCCTAGTGACACTGCAGCTGTGGTGACGCTTCTGTAAACAAACCTATCAGTCACACCGAAGTCCAGCACAATTATGTTCAGTACACAACACTCGGTAACAAATAACTACACTACTGGTTTATGTATCTGTTATACACTGTTTTCTATTGTTATTTTAGAGAGTACTCCTTATACTTATTTTTTTTTTAAGTAAACTATAAAACATCCTCAGGCAGGTCCTTGAGGCTATTTTCCAGAAGAAGGCATTGCTATCACAAGAGATGACAGCACCATGTGTGTTCCAGCCCCTGAAGACCTTCCAGTGGGACAAGGTATGAGATTGATGAGGCTAACCTGTGCAGGCCCAGGTGAATGTGTGCACGTGTATCTCAGTTTATAACAAAGAAGTTCAAAACATAACAAGAAAAATTTTTAAAAAGTTAAAATAGAAAAAGCTTACAAGATAAGGATATAAAGAAAGGAAAATATTTTACACAGCTGTACCAGGTCTTTTTTTGTGGTTTGTATTAATCTAAGTATTAGCAGTGTCAAAAACTTGATAAAATAAAAAGTTCAGAAAGTGAAACAGTTACAGTAAGCTATGGTTAATTTACTATTGAGGAAAGAAAAGTTCTTTCTTATGAACTTGGTATCGCTGAAGCACAGTGTCTGTAAGTCTGTAAGTCTAGTAGCATGCAGTGTGAGGCCTTCACTCCCTACTCACTTGCTGACTCACCCAGAAAAACTTCCAGTCCTGTAAAGCTCCACTCATGGGGAGCGCCCTGTACATGTGAACTGTATTTGCTCTCTTATTCTACATTTTTACTGTACCTTTTCTAGGTTCAGATACACAAATATTTACATTGTTTTACAAATGTCTAGAGCTTTCAGGACAATAATATGTGTATAGATTTGTATCCCAGGAGCAACGGTCTATACCACACAGCCTAGGAATGTGACAGACTATACCGTCTCAGCCCTAGGTGTGCGGTGGGCTGCACTATCTCAGTCTAGGCGTGCAGTGGGCTGTACCAGCTCAGCCTAGGCATGCAGTGGGCTGTACCAGCTCAGCCTAGGCGTGCAGTGGGCTGTACCAGCTCAGTTTGTGTATGGCCTCTCTGTGTTGTTGACACGTTCCTCAGAGCATATTCCCGATGTTAAGTCATGCATGACTCTGCTAGAAGAAGATTCAGGTTACCATTCAGAAGATCTAGTTCTTTCTAGATGAAATAATTTGCTTGTCACTTGATCCAGTAGAACGTATATGAATGTTCAGCAGGAATATTGTGGAAGAGACTCTGGCATTAGATGATGTCCCTTACAATTAGGGAATTCTGTTATTCTAGAGCTCAAGGTGCTCATCTGTTAACCTGTTAAGATGGTCATTTGCTCATTTACAATGTGTGTGATGGTGGGCACTAAGGGCTAAACGCCAACATAAAGATGAATAAGGTGTATTATCTACCGGGAGTTGGTGCTCCATTTCACCAGGTGTCAAAAGGCCAAACAAGTACCACACTGTAGAAATGATAAACAAACAGACCACAGTTCAATTTAACAATTTTTCGAAGTCAACCCATGAGCAGCTTCATCCTTGCTGGAAGAATCTAAAGAGAGAGATTAACAACAAATGTATCTCACTTTACTGAAGATCTAAGCTCTCTCAAAAGTGCTCCAAAAGCAAATGCCTGTCTACCTTTTTTATATTTTATTATAAAATTCAATGTGTTCTTCTAGAACATATTTTGACTTTAAACATAATAAAATAATGTTTGAGAATTTAGCCACACATTAAAAATCTTTGAAAGGAAATTATAAATTTTCAGGTAAATATTGATACGGACTCAAACTAAATAGTAAAAATATGCAAATCACATGGGCAATATGTAAATTAGCTATGAGAGTTTGCAGATCTCATTGTAACGATGACCATCATCAGTTTAGCTAAATTGAACTCCATGGGTCTAAAGATCTATTTTGATTTAATACCTTCCCTAGAACTCTAAGCAGGACAATAAACTATACTTTTTGGATGCTATGCGAACTATTGAGTTTGGAGATGAAGGTAGGTACAGATACAGCAGCAAAGATAATCATTCATCATTAGGAAAGAAATAAAATGTCCAAGATGAGCAAATAAACAAAAAAAAAATCTTGCAAAAAGAGTCTTCAGGGAATGTATATTTAGATCAAAATAGCTGCACATAAGCTATAATGATGTAGATGTGATGTCATCCCTTAAAGAGCATATAACCTATGACCTAAAGCAGTAGTCAGTAAACTGCTTACTGATCTGTAAACATTCAAACCTAGAAGAGGAACGTGGGTTCTGGGAGAGGAGGAACTAATCATCAAGTTTTAACAAAATAAGGAACCATAATTGATATTCAGTAAGTCTCCCCTCGCCTTATGATACTTCAAACCTTGCACAGCAGGGGAAGTGAAGAAGGCCGGGACAGACTGTGTTAGCCATTGTACAAAGGTTAGTGATAGAACTCAAGTTCAAACCCACGTTTACCACACTTGAAAGACCAAGCTTTCCTCTGCACCATTCTGTGTCTTCTAATTATTATGTATATGTTTTAAATTACCAAATTATTAAGTGAAAAACAAGATAATTTTCTACACAAAATTTGGTAAATCAGTCTTTCCTGAGTTTGTTTCCCAGCCAACTTGATCCACAAAAATAGATAAATTGCCTATCAAACATTTGTAGAACATTAAGCTTTGGCTTATGACCGAGCTGAGGATGCTAACAAGACATATTCATGCCAGCTCGGCACAAGTTCCGCTGGTGTGAATGGCCGTGGCCTCTAAGGGTGTCATGCATGTGAACACGCATTGTGGATTACCCAAATCATTTCCCTGGATAATCGAGTCACTTTATAAAATTGCAGTGGTGCTGGTTTTCATGTTTGACATCTATCTTCTATGATACGTAGCATTTTATGAATACTTTTTCTTCTGCAAGACAGTGGGATAAACACTTGATAAACCTTGTTTCCTTTATTTCTACAACAGTCCCATGAAGGTACCATTGTATAGATGAGGAGACCCAAGGCACAGAGAGATGAAGAAAATTTACTAAGGTCACACATCTGTGAGTATTAAAGCTGGAACTTTGCTTTTTATATCTGTTGTACAATCCCGTTCCGGTTTGGCAGTATTTGGGGCAAAGCGGTGGAGTCTTCCAGGACGGGAGAATCCAAAGTAAATGTTGGAAATTATTCTACAGCCTAGGAGAATATAATAGAATGTTAAACTGTCTTGGTGTCAAAGAGGGAGTTGAGTTGAATCTCAAAGTAAGTGATTATATCCATCAGGGGTAAATCCAGAGGGCAGAAGCCAGCAGAACCTGAGGATCAAAGTGTAGGCAACAGGGAAGTTCTAAACTGGGGCAGGAAAACATGTGAGTGGGACCCAGACAGGTCTTAAAGTAGCCTCACCACAACTAAACACAGTCAGGAGGTTTTACCAGTATGGCTTACTTAAAGACTAGAAAAAAAAGATAAGCATGAAATCTGCTATCCTCAATCTGTCTATAACTTCCATTAAAGAACTCTTCAGATTGGGACTTCCTACAGACCAACAACTACAATTCGGCTACTAAGTCATCACAAGTTCCCAAATCATTGCAAACAAAACATCATGGGTGAGAAACCAAACAGCAGAGAAGTTTGATCTGTGGTCTTCTGAATGTCAGGTGTGGCATTCGTGAAAGTCACAGATGATCTGTAGCCAGTGTATAGATGAACATCTTTCGTATGGAAAATCCATAGCCCTTGCCAACACCTCACTCTTTATTCCTGGTGGACACCTAGAATGCTTCTTTGCAGAGACAGCCTTGTGCCACCTGGATTCCAGAAGAGGGTCTAGAAATGTCTCCTGAAGACACAGTAGTATCTGGGGGCTCAAATACACTGTCCAAGGCAACAGTGGGAATCCTTCTTAAAGGGTAAACCCAAGTTGGTGGTTTGGTGACACACAGCAAGGATGCCAATCAAATCATGACAGGCTGGTGAAGGCCAGCTTCTAGACCTTGACATTTTCCTCTTCACTTACCTTTGGTCACCTGGGACCTCCTTGAGGGTAAGACCTTCCCACAACTTCATGTCCATATTCCTGGCCGGGCTTGGTGCAAGTCCTGGCACAGAATTGGTGATCAAAAAATATTAGTGGACTCCTTTTGATTGTAACCAATTAATTCACTCACGTCCTCCCTAATTGCAGTGGGTGAGATGCTCATCAGCTATGATTACAAATTGGTTCTGTCTAGTTGACAAGACCCTATCAGGAAATTAAAATACGATAATTTGGCCGACAGCACATGGAGCACAATTAATTCTTGTATGCATATATGGGTTTTCTGATGTGAGCAAAAAAGTGATCAGCCCTGTAGGTTGTGCCTGTTCATCCTCCAGCCACCAAGAGATTTCTGTTGTACCCCTTACGCCATATGGTGTCATCACTAGCTTCAGTCTCGTGGGAACAGAGGAGGATGCCTGACAACAGTGTCTTGTCACTTGTTAAAGCTATCTTCTCATTTTTCTGAAATATCTTCACTCGACTATAGCTCTGGCACATTTCCTTAAGAAGTAAGAGCCCATGCAGCATCAGGCTTCTGAGCTGCTCCCCACCCTATCTCAATTGTCCTGGGAAACACACGAGCCCCATGTAAATCATAGCTTTCCATCAAATGTGGCAACTTTCACAATTGAAGGATTCTTATATGGGATCTCGAGCATATTACTGTGATTATAGAAGTCCCTACGTGTCTGGAAATATTCTTTGTGCCTTTATGAACATACCGACGGCAAGCCTAGGGTTCCTGAGATTTACTGATTGTGTTTTATGCACACACACGCACACACACACTGCAGGCTGAAGCATATGGTCCCACACAACTGTGATATTTACAATAATGAATCACAGATGTTTAAACTGATGTAATCTGAAAACACTTAAATGCTAAGATGCTGGAATCTTACTGCAAACATTACAAAGTGAGGACCTTTGGGTTGTGTTGATTTTCAGCTATCATCGCGAGGAATACTATTTTACACACACTGGGAAGACGGCAGGCAGGGAGGAGTGGCTTTTTTCCTCCTTTTAAAGAAACAGTTTTCAAAGTAACCAAGGATTTCTAGGGTGCATATTTGCTTATTCTATTGACAACTGAATTGCAGTCCTGTCTAGAATTAAGCTTACGCAGTGGATGCCCCTTTACTGTGCACCTGTCCTAAACACATATTCTTTAATAGTATTTGTAAGTGCAAAAATGTAGTCAATGGGAGTTAATTGGGAAATCTACTACCCATTTACCCTCCTATCCAGCCCTCACTTCCCATTAACCATATATTTTGATGTATATATTTAAAAATTTACAAACGATATGCATACACACATACTTCAGTAGGTAGCACTGCCCTTAATATCTATTAAAAGTTTGTGTATCAGATCATGTGTATCTCCCTCATTCTTTTTTTTTTTTTTTTTTTTTTGGCCAGGGCTGGTTTTGAACCCACCACCTCCGGTATATGGGGCCGGCGCCCTACTCCTTTAAAGAGCCACAGGCGCCACCCTCCCTCATTCTTTCCATGACTGCACAGTACCTCTTAGCATGGGCATTTTCTCATTAAGGCAGTGTCCTTTTGCTTGACACTGACACTCAGGCTTTTCCTGTTTCATAGTCACTAACTGTATAGTAGTAAGTGCCATTACACTCACCTTCTGTGTACATGTGTAAATACTTAAGACTTGTTCTGAATACTGATGACTCAAATGAAATGCCATTTAAAATTTCATTAGATATTAATTAATTCACCAGAAATATATTATTTGGGGGGATGCAGGACATTCTTTTAATCATCTTTTTATCTCCCATTTCCAATATCTGATAGATGATCAATAAATACTTGTTGAACACATTAACCAATAGTATTTAATGATTTACTAATTCTAAAACTTCATTTAAATTGCTTTCTTATGGGGGAAATTATATTCTTTTAAAATCAATCTGGAATCTCTAATATCAGACATCTCTTCCTCGGTTTGATGTTTAGGCGTAAGTATGGTGTTAATTTGCAGATTTTCAATGAGTAGGAAGGTTAGACATTGGCTCATAATATTAGTCATTTCTAGTTCTTTTTTCTTTTATTTTTTGGTGAATTGCCTGGACTGTCAGAATACTTAGAAGTTCAAATTGTCACGCTTGTTCTCCTTAATATCCTATTTTCTTCTTGAAGGAAGAAGGAGTCTTATTTGCTATTGCATCTCCACTACCTAGCAAAGTTCTGCTACACCTGCTTTAGTGAAGAACCATGCGCTTATAGAGATGAGGCTGACGGTACATTTTGCTAGTACACAGCTGCTTACCAGGTTCCCACTTCCAAAGAGGGAACTCAATTCAAACCACTTCCCTTCTTGGTTCTTTCCCTTCCTCCCTCATCCTTACTTGCTGCCTCTCCTGCACCAGCAAAGACATCATGTTTGCAGGGACTCTGTCGGCCTAGGTACCCTTCTGTTATTGTCTTTAGCTCCAGAACAGAGCCTGACAAACAGCAGGCACTCGGTAGGTATCTCCTAAATGAATTCGACTTTTACCATCTGTCAGACTGTCACCATGCCAGATACCACACTAACTGGAGGCAGGGACTGAAGTTCAGGACTTCCTTTCTGCTGTCCTGTATGTTTATGGTGATATGCACTGGAGAGAGGATTCATTCAGAGGTCTGAGACTCTTAATCCCACTTTTATGGATCAGAGATTGAGAAGTACACAGGTCATGTGAAGAGGAAATGCTGGGCGATGTCGGTGGCCCAGTGAGTAGGGCACCGGCCCCATATACTGAGGGTGGTGGGTTCAAACCCGGCCCTGGCCAAACTGCAACAAAAAATAGCTGTGTGTTGGTTTGCGCCTGTAGTCCCAGCTACTTGGGAGGCTGAGGCAAGAGAATAGCCTAACCCCAGGAGTTGGAGGTTGCTATGAGCTGTAATGCCAAGGCACTCTATCGAGGGCAACAGAGTGAGACTCTGTCTCCACAAAAAAAAAAAAAAAAGAAAAGAAAGAAAAGAAAAGAAAGAAAGAAAAGGAAATGCTTTTATGACGCTGATCCTTGGGTACTCTGCCAGACTTGGTTATTTATGGCAGCAGCATAAAGAAAGTTGTATTGCTATTTTGCTAGGGTGGGCCCAAAAAACCCACAGCTGAATTTATACACATATGGGCTAATGTGAAGGCTGAAAATCAGCAGAGAAACAAGGGACAAACAGGTCAGCTTATGACCACATGTCCCTTAAAAGCAGGAGTCAGGAATCTATGGAATGCAGAATAAATCTGGCCTACCACCTGTTACTATAAATAAAGTTTTATTGGCACACAGCCACACTATTTGTCTTTGGCTGCTTTTGGACCACAGCAAGGGTTAAATGGTTATAGTAGAGGACACCTGGGTCATAGGCCTTACATATTCACTATCTTGGTCTTTGCAAAGAAGTTTGTGACCCTTGCGCTGAGCCAAAGTCACTTTTCCCCCACATTTTGTTAGAGATCTACTCTAAGCCATCTGAGGGATAAGGCAAGTGAACCCATGTACAGTGGGTTTTTCTGCACTCTCAGCTTCATGATTAACCACAAAGACAATCAGCAGAGTGGAGAAAACAACGCACCAACACTTCTGTAAGTGTTATGTCAGTGCTATGTACAGTATTGCCTTTAATTCTCTAAACTAAATTCTGCTGGGAGATATTTTCCATTCAAAATAAAATCTCAAGAGACTTAACGTCTTAAGTACACTTTCAAAATCCATTATCTGCACTCATTAAATATATAGACAAACACTCATAGGGAAGATAAATATACCCTGAAGAGAGGAACTGTGCGTATCTATATTTTTACATATATCTAAAGCATTAATTTAATTTAGAAGCAAACAATTAGTTGGAAATCACGCTGGAGATCAAGTTCACGTGCAAAACCATTGTCGTCAAGGTCTGTTTCCCACACTTAATCGTTCATCATTTAATGTCATTTGTCATTAATTTGGAATTTTCTTCCTTGTAGGAAGTTTGTCATTATTTTGCCCAAGATGACTAAGACATTGAATTTTTCTGCACTCTCTAAGTGAAACCATTTGAAAATTAAGCTTCCAAGAAAATGAGCTGGGAATTTATCCAGCACAAAGATGGTAGGGAAATAGTGATTTTATTTCATTTTTTCTTTGACAAAGGCCCAGCTCATTAGCACAAAGCAAATCACTATTTATTTGTGCAAAGGAGCAAAAAGACAGAAACCACAAAACAACCCCAAATTGTTTTAACATCTCTATGGAGTTATACTCTATTTTGGAATATTGAAAAGGGGCAGTCACTATGTATTCTAAGTACTCAAAAATCCTATCAACTGAAACATGCCACATTTAAACTATAGCACGTATTTCTTCTGTAATTTTATAAGTTCGTGTTGGTTTCCTTGGTTCTTACTTAAAGCCTTTTAAGCTTAAGTATCACAGGTAAGTTCTTCTTTCAACAATCAAATGGTCCTGAGTAACAAAGACCCAGTTCTGGGCTGGAAAAAGGGTATAAAAATATAATCTCAACAAGAATCGGTGGGAAATAAAAGGAGAATGAGGCGGAGTCACCCCTTCACTCGCTCTTTCATGAATAACAACTTTGAAAATATGAATAACAGGTGTAATGAAAGAAACGGCCGTTCAACTCAACTCCTTCTAAGGAGGGTAGATCTGGGTTAGGGCAAGGCCCTTTGTACTGCTGAGCTTCTTACTGGGTCTGGGCGTGAAAATTTGGAGGAGTAAAATACAGTGTTTGCTAAGAGCACTGAATAAGGAAAGATTAATTGTAGGGACAAGAGGGAGGGGAAAGGGGAGAAAGCTGGAGAGATGGTACATCATGCTTGTGTCCCTGAGCTCACAGTGGAATACACTTCGCTCACAAATGAAGTGTGTGTGTGTTTCTCACGCAACCTGGTACAGGGGCCATCGTTTTACTGTCTGGTTGAGCCATGTGGGGAAAGAAACAGCCTTTAAGACACAGGACGCAGAGGTAAGATCACACACAAAGGCTCCAGCCTCTAGGAATTGACATACATTAGGAGAAGGGCTTTGGATTGTGAAAGCTGGGGGCTCAACACTTCATTCTAAGTAACCCTTTGGGGGGTTAAGTTGGTTCATGAACATCTGGTTTATATTTACTATTTATTCAGCTTTTTCCACGAGCCAGGCAGTATGTTAAGACCTTGTGTAAATGATCTCATCATCTTACTGGTTTGCTACAACTCTGTGATACTGCTACCATTTCCCCATGTTATAGATGAGGAAACTCAGCCCATGGGGAAAATGTGTGACATGTGTAGAAAAACCTGGTCTCCAAACAGGTCTGCTTCACTGCAAAGCGCATCCCCCTTACTACTCTGCTCTGCTGTCTCTCACCCACTCAGTAAAGTGAGTCCCACAGAGTGTGCTGTGTTCCACATGCATAAAACACAAACGTGGCCCCACCCCTGTTCTTAACAATAGTGAGTCTTGTCAGCGAGTCAGCCCTTTGAAATAAGGTGGCATGTGGGGTGTGTGTGTGTGTTTTTCCTTAGGGAGTGACATTTTATTTTTTTTTTAAGTCATTCGTACATAGATCATAAATACATTTATGCCATTATAGGATTCAATGTGTTGATTATTTGTACAAATCGGAATGCTTACATCCTACTAAGCAACATAGCCTGAGACAGAGCATGGTGGAACAGGACCGTGAATGTGTAGGAGTGCCTGGGCCACTAACCGGGATGCTCGGGACATGCTAATTGTTCTGTTCTTAGTAATGCTCCGTGCAAACTTGGAGCAGGTCACTGGACAGGGCTTTCGGGAGTGTTCAGGATTATAACCTTGTAAGAAGCCACTCGGCTGAATAAATTGCTCTTGCCAGGTAAAAAAATAAATAAATAAATAAAATAAGGTGGCACCACTGCATGGCAGGAAATACGTGGTCACATGAACTGGGCGATCTGGGAAGGGGGACGAAGCTGTTCCACCTCAAGCCACAGAACGCTTTGCAGAAGGAATAGCACCAGGGATTCACCCTAAAGGATGAGGAGAACCAAACAGTTGTTTTCTACAACGGACTACAAGTAAGCTCTGCTACTGGTGATTGACATTAATGATGGATTAATAAATTTCACCGTAGGATGTGCCTAATATCATGTGCATAAACCATCTCTAAGTCCTTAAAAAGAAACAACACGAAAGTATCTTTTGGATTCAGGAGAGCTTGCTACCCTCCACTAGAGCCTTTATGGTTCCTGTTGGTAGCAGATTTACCCAAGAGGTTTTGAAAATATTCTGAGCAACTACAAAATACAACACAAATTTCAATGTGGAAAAGGAAAAAATAGGGCAGGAGGGATGAAATGTGTGTGTGCATGAAGGAGCGGGATCCCTCTTGAGTAAATTCTCAGAAAGAGATAAATTAGGAAAAAATGTGAGGATAAAGATAGTGCCCTATGATTTATGCTTTTGAATTAAAACAAGCTACAAAGCCAACAAACCCTAAATTTCCACTTCTGAGAGCCAGTTATGTAACTCTGTTGTTCAAGCTTTCCTTCCCAGCAAATGCAGATGGGGAGGCTTTTTGCTGATAATTGAAAAACAGCATTAACCTCTCTGATCTTCAATTTGTTCATGGCAAAAATCATGGGCTTAGCATAGCCAGGGGTTCTCAAAGCATAGTCCTAGGGCTGACAGCATGAGCAGCCTCCAGAGCTAGTTAGAAACACAGATTCTCAGCCCCCTCCTAAGCCCTGCTAAATCAGAATCTGCAGGGAAGGAGCCCAGCAATCTGTTTGTTCATGCTCAACTGTGATGACACGAGGATAATCTTCCTGAATGGCACAGATAATCTTTGGGATACTTGTAAAGCTACATGACTCAGTAAGTCCATGAAATACACATTATCCACTATTAAATATGCGGTCTTTGGTACTAATTTTTTTTTTAAGAGTATCTATTAAACACGCAGAGAGGATATCAGCTTTGGAGCCAGAAAGCTTCTGAGTTGAGATGTAAAGGGAACTTCTACTCAGTCGTGCAACGTTTTACACAGAACCTGTGACCCTCAGTTTCCTGATCCCCAAAATGGGAATGATGCCCATTGCCCAGACTTGTCTGGAGGAAAAGAAATAAAAGAATATAAAGTATCTGTTCTATAACAAGACACCTATAATGTTCCAAGTATAATTTTATTAAAATACTGGACTCAACCATAGCCAGTACCTTGCTATTTTCTTTGAATAAACATCACAATCTAAGAAAATGAAAAAAGAAATAGCTCTTACTGATCCACTTTGCTTAAATCCAGGGCATTGTTTCTCTGTAACTCTGTCTCCAGAGGGGGATATGGCTCTCTCGTATAAGTAACACTAATAACATGTGGAGCAATGAATTCTCCTTCAGTCCTTCTCTTGAAGGAGGTAGACATCATATGTATAAACATTTAGCTTTATGTCTGTGTTACTCCTCTACTCAAAACCACTTAACTTGCAAAGTCAAGTTCTCATTCCAACCTGCAACCCTCTACATAACCCAGCTCATCATATGCACTGTGTCCTTCTGGTCTCGCACTCCCTGAGCCCCACTGTTCTCTTGCCTCAGGACCTTTGCATCTGCTGAACCTTCTGCCTACCATTCTCTTCCGCCATGTTTCCAGCCCCCCCCCCAATCCATCACTTCCTCACTTCCTTCATCTTTGTTCTCTAGCCTTCCCTAGATATCCCATCTAATATCTTAATACATCTTCACTCTGACATTTCTATGCCTTTTTTCCTCCTAAGCATGTCCCATTATCAAGATGTATCCCATAGTATGCTTTTGTTATTTATATTCCATGTCCCTTGTCCCTTTTTTTTTTTTTTTTTGTAAGCTCAGAGTATCAAGAGCGTAAGTGCAGGTACTTGGTAGCTCTCTCTATGTAATGAATCAATTAAGGAATAGATTGATTGCCTTCATTTTCATTCCTGTGCTTAGCTGTAATCATCCATCAATCACTTAATGATAAATGAAAATAGCCAAGCAAGTAGGTTGGTAGGACCAACTGAGGAAAAGGACAAATACAACATGACATTTTTTTTCTTGTTACTGTTTGGCCAGTATTGCTATGGAAAAAGGAAAGAAAGAAAAAGTTGAACACAAAATTTTTAGGCTTTTCTCATACAGTATATATTTTCTCTTTTTTTAGAGACAGAGTCTACCTTGTCACCCTCCACACAGTGCTGTGGCATCACAGCCCACAGCAACCTCCAGCTCTTGGGCTTAGGCGATTCTCTTGCCTCAGCCTCCTGAATAGCTAAGACTACAGGTGCCCATCACAATGCCCGGCTATTTTGTTGTTGTTGTTGTGGTTCAGTCGGGGCTGGGTTTGAACCTGCCACCTTTGGTTTATGGGGCTGGTGCCATCCTCACTGAGCCACAGGTGCTGCCCACAATATTTTTTAAGATATCTTTTAGTCCTTAGAAAAAGTTTCTAAGTAAGGCAGGAGAGTTTAGAGCATGAACTCTGGAACTGGGGCTCAGATTTGACTCTGGATAAAACCATAGACAAACCAATCCCCACCTTGAGCCACAATTTCCACATCTGTGAAGTGGCTTCCATGCTGATACATAGAGCTCATGAAAGTATAGTGAAGAATGAATGTAACAGTTCTCACAGATCACCTGTCAGGGTACCCAGCACAGAGTAAAGGGTCAATGGATATCATTATGTCACTGTCATTGATATTTAAGCCATTCAAGTCTGAGTGTTCTGGAGACAAATAAGTACAGAACTTTAATGGCAAATCAGATCACTCCTAGTTGAGTGAATTCCAAGAACTGGAGTTATTCTAACACAACCAAACATACTATTGGGATGAAACCAGTTTGTGAAAATAGAATTGCCACTATTTTGAAAAGAAGCAGTTTTCAAACATCAATAAGGGTTCCTGGCTCCCCTCAAATTCTGCTGGAGTAGGGGCTCACTTCATCATTGTTTTCTTGTTCAGACACAATCAGAGGCAAACTAGTGACTGCAGAAGTGCATAGTCTACTCTTGGTTAAGGGCTATCCATGAAGATGGAGCCAATGACACCACAGAGGACAATGATATGAGAGCTGAGCCTGGCCCGTCTTCTGCGGCTACCATCTTCCTCAGGCTCAGCTTTTGGTTTACCCTAGAAAGGCAGGCTTTGGTGGTTCTCACAAAGGAGCTGTCTTGGGGGAAAGTAAATTGTGTCAGCCAAATGCTTTATAAGATATAGCTGAGTATCGCTTCGCTATGTACTTGGGAGAAGGGGGTCTAAGATCAATTTTTTTTCTTTCTCTGTTTTAATGAAACGTTATCACTAAGGTCTAAAAACATACACTTAACACAGCAATAAACTCTGTGGTAACTAACTATTGTATTGGGGTCTCTTTTGTTTTTTTATATTAAGGAGATGTAAATGAGACTTAAAAGTGCCTTCCTTGAACTTCCAGAAAATATAAATTACCATAAAGTTTTGAGTTAAAGGACATCTGAGTTTCACAAAGTGCTGTCTTAAACATAAGCTGTCTTAAACTACTTAAGTATAGCAAATGCGGTACTGACCCTGAACTGAGCACATTTCAGAACAATGTTAAATTATATTGTCAATTATATATTCAGGACATTTGCCACATTAAGCATAAACAAACAAAAACAACAGAACACCAACACTAGGATAAATATGTCCTGAATATCACAGAAGTCACGTAAGATAAACAGAATTCATATTTTAAACTGAATCTTTTCATGCCTGCTATTCACTACCAATAAGCATGATCCTACACCTTATATATTTTCTGTAAAGGCTCTTAAACACCTTGCCAGGAATTATTTTAAAGAGCAAAACCTGATGGAAACATTTAAAAAATTAGCGAATCAAAACAAAACATCGCAAAAGAAATAAGAGCCTAGCCCTATTATCTAATAGGATGGATGCACCAGCTGTGATGAAAAGTCAATGTTGTTTCTGAAATGAACTATGTGTATTTGTGAGACAATTTCTGTTTCTCTGGGAAGGAGAGAAGGTGAACACACAAATAGTTGGAGATTTTCCTTTGTCCTTCACAAGTGGAAAACTTTGTTCAATGCTCTACATGGAAACTGGACAGCTGAAGGCCTGAGGCTGTTGGAGAGAGTGGCCCAGATCAATGGATGGGCAGGTGTGGTGCTGAGTTGTGTGGGAGTCTCTAACCTGCAACTAAGCCCACGTTGGTACTTTAGTGACAGAAAGTAGGAACCTAAAAGGAGAAGAAAATGAAATGGGAGAAAGACTGAGGAGAGGCTGGGACCTGGAGTTCATGGGCTTTGATGACATTCAGAGAGACATTTGGGAGACATTCTCTCTTCTTCAAGCTTAACCTTTATGTGGAGATAGCAAAATATGCATCCAAAATACAGCAGCATACAGGAGTGAAGGGTTAGGGTGGGAAATGTGTCTTCCTGAGCATCTCACCTCTGCCCTTTGGGTATTATTTGGGTACATGGATTCCTACCTAGAAAGTCTGCCTCCTAGCCTCCAGTGCAGTGGG
>NW_003852442.1:2081769-2083082 GCF_000181295.1 Otolemur garnettii
GAATGCCCAGGTCTTAGCTGGCACAGTGTGTTGGTGACTTCCCAGCACAGATCCTTTGTAAGCTTGCCGAGCCTTGCAGCCTTCCTTGCTCTCTCCTCCTTCCTTATCTGTGTCCCAGCCATCCAGAAGAACGGCCACAAGGAAACACTGATAGACACAGGTTAGGGATGCAATCCAGATGACTCAGCATTCTACAGTTGCATTCACTAACCACAAGTACATTCTTAATCAAAACAGTATTTCCCTCTCATTTACTGAGAACTTTTTTCAAAGAGCATTTATTGAGTATGTACTTTAGGGTGACTTATTCAACTGTCATGATTCTCCTTTATTAGCATGATAAAGAAGTACGGTATTTACATGAAGCCAATCTACCCAAGTTTCCCCCAAATGAACTAAGGGACAATATAAAAGACACAGCAGAGAGGCATCAGAAACATGTGAGCTCCTGTTTAGATGGAGTTATTTAGGAGATGGAGTATGCTGGCTACACCCTGTTCACTGTTCCTCAACTCCTTCCATCACACTTTCAGAGGCTCCTTTGGTGGGTGCTGTCAGGAGTGCCCGGGGAGGGGGGCAGTGATCTCTGTGCTGCAATGCTGGGGAGTAAGCTGCGTTTGTAGTCCCTCCACCTGATTCTCCCTCCCCTCTTTCTGCAGCACCTCGGGACACAGCACACTGTGACCCATGTGAACTACTCAAGTCTGAGAGGTCTATGATCGGGTCAGACCTACTTGCATAAAAATGAAAGCGTCTTCTCTGTTCTCTTGTCCATGTTCAGTGGCTGCATGGGTGACATAGGTGACTATCCTGCCTTTACATTTGTTTATGCTCCCTATACAGTATTCCTCCCATTGTCCCTAGTTATAAATCTGGATTGTTGAAATATTGTATTAAAAAAACACTTAAGTCACTTAAAGAGATAGTCAACCCAATGTTACCTGGAGTCACAGAGCTACTGTAATGTTCTGAACACAGTGTGAAAGGTTGCAATCCATAGTCCTTGACCTTACCCACTCACTATGTGAGAGTGATTCTCAGCTCAAAACACATCGGTACCAGCCTCAGGGGTATCTAGCTGAGCTCATCAAAACCGTCATATGGGTAGAATAGACATTTCGACAAAGCTAATTCTTCCCAGCCAATAGCATGTTATTTATTAGTGTCTTCTGCAATTTCTCTTCTTAGGGTTTCATAATTTTCTTTGAGAAGATCTTTTAATTCTTCTGTTAGGTATATTCCTAAGTATTTCATTTTCTTTGAAGCTACTATGAAGGGAATTGTGTCCTTGATTTGCTTGTCAACTTGGCTGT
>NW_003852442.1:2084243-2129141 GCF_000181295.1 Otolemur garnettii
ACTTAGATTCCTGCTCCAGTGTTGCCAGGTAGAAGCTGAGTTATCCTGAGCAGAGCTTCAGCATTTCATCTACAGTTTGTCCCAAAGGTCATCATACATGGGGAAAATGGGAAATTCTAGCTAAACGTACTTCTATTTGCAAAATATTCATTACAAAATTTTAAAAAATATTTACAAAATATTCTTGACATGTTTGCCACCTCTTTGTAAAATTCTATGATGAAAATCTTGAAAATAAAGGCATATTAAGCTACAATTTCCCATCTTCCCTCTGTACGGAGGTTTTATAAGCAACTTTTGGGACACCCATAGTGTGGATTTCATACCTACTTCTCTAAGCTGTGGTAAGAATGCCAAGAAAAAATACACACGGTACAAGCTTGATCAATGTGTGTTGAGTAAACGGTAACACAGGAACAAGCACTCTGTGACCTGGGCCTCTCATCCATGCTTCCCTGTCACTTCCTTCAGTACACCAGGCACACTCTAGTCTCAGGGAATTTGCAATTGCATTTCCTTCTGTTTAGACAGATTTTCCTCCAGACATACATGTGATATGTCTCCTCATCTCCTTCTAGCCTATGTTCCGATGTCCCTTCTCCATCACATCTTGCTGGATGATTTATAACTAACACCTTTCCCAGTCCCAGTTCCCTTATCTTGCTTCACTGTTCTCTATCACATTGATCACAGTCCAACACCTAACACATTTTACTTGTTTTTCATCTGTCTCCACCTAGCAAGGATGAAACAATCGCAAGGACAGGGTGTTTAGTTGGTTAGTCCATCATACTAGTTTCCTGTGGCTCCCACAACAAACTACTGCAAACTCTGTGTGGCTTAAAACAACAGCAATCTATTCTCCCACAGTTACAGAGGCTGCAAAATCAAGATCTTGGTGGGGTGACATTTCCTCCAAAGGCTTTGGGACAAATTCTACCCTTGCTTCTTCTGGCATAGGGTGGCTCTACATGTCCCTTGGCTTGGGGCTATATCACTCCAACCCCTGCCTCTGTCTTCACATCTCCTCCTTGTCACTAGATAATCCATGGCCACCTCATTTTAAGATCCTTAACCTAATTACATCCACAAAGACCCTTTTTCCAAATAAGGTCACATTCCTTATTTGGGGGTTAGGATATGGGCATCTTTTTGGGGGGAGTGTATAATATTCAACCCACTATATCAAATGTTGCTTCTTCAGAGCCTACACAAGAGCACAGTGCATCCAGGAGCTCAGTTCATATTAGCCAGATAGATGAATGGGTCAAATGCAACAATCCCGGGAATGTAGTTGGAGCTTTCGGCTGAGCTCTTTTTCCTTCTTTCCATTTCTATTACAACACATGCTTCAAGTGTACGGCTCTCCTGAGAGGACTCCAGCGAGACAGTAAATGCACTTTCTGCCCATGTGAAAGGCCCTCCTGTGACCCCCCAAGTCAAAAGTGATCTTCTCCATCATGTCTCTCCCAACTGGATCCCAGGGAATGGACAGGACTCATTGCCATGCACAAGATGTCATTCGGCCACTCTTCTGTAGGTATAAATGGCCCTACAGAACCCCTTCTGACAGGAGAAGCAAAAGAGATTTGTTTGAGATTTGTGAGATTTGTTTCTCAGAGTGGCACATCCATTAACATGGTTGCCAGATTATTCCTAATTTACATAAGTGCCTCCCAGTTAATTCTTATTTTTCCTAAAATGAAAGTGGCAGCTCTGTGGCTAAGGCCCTGGCCATGGTCTGATGGCTCTACATGCCTGCCAGCAATGACACTTTGAACACTGGCCCACCGGCACACAAAGAGATTAAAAAATAGCCATCATCCTCTACCACCACCCTCACCATAACTGCCACCATCATCACTTTCTTTATGGTTCTCTACGTCATCCTAAATAACTTCCCTAGTATTTCTGAATTGAGGTTTCTTTCTTTTTATTATAAAACTGACATTATCCCCTTGTAATGTGTGAAGCTTAAGCAATTCCTTGTTGTTGTTGCTATCATGAGTGTTTTTTGTTGATTTCAATGCATGACCCAACTCCACTGAAAGGCGGCAAGTGCTCGTGGAGAAGTCAGATGTTTCTAATGATTATGGAGACCAGTCAGGCAGAGTGATGAGGCCGGACCACGCCACATCCTAGGTTGGCCTTTGTAAGGCTGTATGAGATTTCCACACAGAGATGCATGAATTGTTCTCAGAGATGACATTTCCACACTCATAATGCTTGGAGCAGTACCAGTTCAGGAAGCTTATGACTCACGGGGTAGTGGGGAAGGGAAGAGAATTTGCTCTTGTTTTTTACTTTTATATTTCCTTACAGCTTTGATGATTTCTCAAATGATTTTAGATATACAACTGGAAAGGAATATAATAATCTCCTAGCCACTGTCCCACCCAGAAAACCTCAAGTGACTAATTGCCTTTTCCCCTAAAACAGAAGAGTAATTTCATTTGCCCTAGGGTCTCATGTTATTCTGTCATGCTTTTGCCCTGCAAGCCTTTTAATCTTTTAAGGCATAGCCATATAAACAAACAAGGGAGGAAGCAAGAAGATGAAAACTCTTCAGGTTCATCTGATTTTGAATCCCACTTGACAAACACAGCAATACATGGTTTTGATGAAGGTTATAAGGATTGTGATTTAACCTTCATCTTGCCACTGTGTAAAATGTAAACATGGTGTGCGTCCTCATAATTGAGATATTGATTCCCCAGCAGCCCATGAGGGGGCTAAATAATCTTTCTTCTCAATGGATACAGTATGATCCACTTACGTCCCATCAGAAATGAGTCATGGTAAGCTGGAGCGATGCTGTGGGTCTGGACTTCCAGAAGTTGTGTAACTGGGAGAAGTACCGTTTCTACTTTGATCTGGTTTTGGATATACCACCATGGTATCATAGTGAGAGACCCAAAGATTCAGTAGTTTAAAGCAACGAAGTTTCTTTCTCCTCATTGAACAGTCTAGCTGGTGGTCTAGAACTGGCATGGTGGCTGATGGCAGTGGGGCTGTATCTTCTTGCCATGCCATCTCCTGAGTGCTTCCCTTTCTGGCTCTGCTGAAGATGATTCACCACTGTGTCTGTGTTCTAGTTGAAGGGGAGGGGGAAAACAGGAAGGAGGCATAGATTTCTTTCTTTTCAAGGGCATGGTTTAAAGTCCCAACATCACACACATTCATGTACCATGGACTATCACCTAGTTTATGGCCACATGTAGATGCAAAGTGGCCATAAAAAGTAGAATTTATCTGAGTGACCATGCATCCATTGCTATTTAAAAAAAAGATAAAGTATGGATATAGTGGGGGCTACTAGGAGGGCCACAAGTGAAGTGGAATAAATGGAAAGAAGGGTTCCTAATTGAAGTCCCTTTATTCCCAGGCTTCTTAGGTTGTGATGATGGTGATAGAAGTGATGAAAATAAAGGTAGCTGGAGCTAACATTTGCTAATTCTTGCTTTGTGCATCTCTGTACTAAGTGCTTTATAAACATTATGCAGTTTATCTTCGCGACAATCCTGCAGGATCAATAGCATCATTATCCCAATTTTAGCCATGAAGAAACTGAGCTGCATCAAGTTCAGAAACTTATCCAAGGTCATATAACTAGTACGTGGCTAAAGAGTGTTTCTGTGTTCAAAGTTACTCCCTTTACTGCTTTACTTAGATATTAACAGGGATCTGAAGTGCTTCAGTGTTGCAAAAAGCTGAACCCAACGTGACAAAATTCTCCATAACCAGATCACCTGAGCCAGCTAAAAAATATTGGCTTGAAGCTTAAATAATAGCAAAATGGACTGGCCATTCCATTTATTAAAGACTAATCACTTTTTGGCTCTTACATAGATCTTATTAATCTTTTTAAAAAGAATGATTGAATTCTTGCTTATCAAATGCAATTTTTTTGGTATATAAACTGTTTCTAAACATGGCTTCTGGAGTGAGGGGAAATACCCAAAGGGGTCACCGGCTGAGGAAATTCTGGGAGATTTGGATGCAAAGCATGCATGCTGCATGCATCTTCGCTGGTGCTATCAGAAGCTGCAGGTCCAGAGCACATCAGAAAGCTCTCTGACCACCCCTAAAGCAGGTATCTTAGGTACCCCAATGGGGCTCAGTATCACAGAGTCATAGGAACGTGGAAACTGGGGCAGCCCAATGCAACGGTCCAGGTGAGCAGAGACAGTCAAGGAGAGGAAAGCTAGACTTGGGTCTCAGGTAGCCCCACCTCAGTAGTGAAGGGAAAAGCTAAGCCAGGGAGCTCTAGACACTGGGGTGGCCTTGGAGGTGCAGCTGCAGAAGACTTCACGAATCAGCACATTAAAATGTTTGGGAAGGGAAGGGAATAGAACATTCCTTCCCTCCCCACAAACAGATGGGTAATTAGATGGAGGGTGGGACCAGATGCTGTACTTCCCTTGAGGCCAATGCTAGAGGGAACGCTCTGCAGAAGGCATTTCTGTTCCTGGAAAGGGTTATAATATCTGGGAAAGAATCAGGGCTTCAGGATTTCTTGGAGGGAGGGTGGCAGTGGAGGGGGAGTGCTTCATCCTCCTCCTCAATCCTCTGAAGCCCCCTCTCCATGCTCCCAGTAGCCAAGTACTAGGTAAGTGGCATTCTTCGGAGATTGCGTCTGACTGGCCCTGTCAAAATGATGTTTCAGGAAAACTGTTTGGGACACCAGGTCAGCTGGAGTGTGCTTTCTGTGTTTTTCAGTACAATGACACAGACTTTCCCCCCAGATATGAGAAATTCTCAACTAGATCCTGTCTGCCACGAAGCACCTCCTGAACTACAAGCCATGGTCTAACAGAAAATGCCCCAAACAGCGGTTTAGCTGCGATTGTTTGGTCCTAACCTAAGACAAGTTCTTGTGGAAAAAGTCCTCAAACATTACCCAAGATGCTATTTTGCAATAATGATGATAATGGATTTGGCAAAGAGTCAGGAAGGGAACCTCAGATCAATTCCTAGAGTCTTCCCTGGGCCGGTTTAATACACCCCTCGCTCCCTGGACCTTTGTTTATTTTTTCTAGCTGAGTCAGAAGCCAGTGTTGACTCAAAACATGCAATAATTTAAATCCAAAGTGTCAGGTTAGTGAGTGTAAGTATTTGTAAGAAGGAAAATGTTCTCTGAATTCAAGAAAAGTTGAATAGGCAGCACCAGTACCCTCTGGTCAGATCCCCAAGACACCCAGAAAGGAGAGAACACAGATTGCCCTTGGGTGATAAAATGTACAATTAGGCCACTAAGAATAGTCATATAATGGTAACAGAAGAAACAGATATTAAGAGCATAGGAAGTGTAGACACCTACTGGATTTAACTGAATTAACTTAACTAAGAACCACTGTGTGAATCAGAATCAGGGCCTGGTAAGTCTTAAAGAAAGAGAAAAAAGTTGGTAAGGCCCATCTACCCTGTCCAAGAGAGATGCAGCCTTGATCACTGGACTTTGAGGGTCCCAGGCCAGATGGACTGCCACATGTGGTGGTCTCAGCCAGAGGCCAGTCATGTTCCATCTCAGCCCTTCTCTAGCCAAGGATGCATCTAACCAGAGGCTTAATGTTTAACAATTTTATTATCATTCCAGCCTGCATTGATTTTCTGTTCTTCTGAACTTCTGCTCATTACTGTCTACTCTTATATGGGGCCAGCTACTCACTATTTTCTTTATTTCAAAGTAGGTTTTAATCTGTTTGATGCTGAGAACCATGAAGCAACCTTTTTCTATACGTAACCCCATGGCATCTAGCATTGAATTGAGCATTCGCTTTAAACAAATGTATTTATAGGTGCATTAGTTAAGACAGACCAAGTTATTGGTCACGCAAACATTTAGTTAAAGCTTTTTTGAATTTGGAGATACAGTTCTGGAACTTCGCAGAATTCTGGTTTCCTAGAAGGTTAGATCATCTTTATGGTTCTGCGTCCCACTACCACTCCATCCCTTGACTGTTGGAAAGGCAGTCTCTCTCCAAGAACAGCACAAAGGACCACCTACAATGAGATTCTAACCTGAAGAGTTTTTATAACATGAAAGTGCACTTAACTCTGGTTGTACAGAGTGGAGTCTCTGGCAAATGAAGAATTGGTGTTTTTATTTATTTATTTATTTATTTAACAAGCAACTCCAGGCAATTCTGATGCACAGTAAAGTTTAGTTTGAGAACTGCTGATTTCAAGCCAAGCTCCTCACTTCACAAATAAGGACACTGAGACACAGGCCTATGCTTGCCCAGCTAGCTCATGATGAGGCTGGACTGGAATGCCCTTCCACACGGCACGGGCATCTTTCTCAACTTCGCCATTTCCTGGGAAAGCGCAAGGAAATTATGTCCTCAAGGCAGCTAATCAGCACAGTTTCACTTCTACGAAATTCTCTTCCACGTCCTCTACGCTCCTCTCTTTGAAAACACACATTTATGATGAGATCTGTCAGAAATAGTTTCCCCATCGCTTTCCAAAATGCTTGATAGGATTGGTCCTCCAGCTTACACGAGAGATTCTGTTTGATTAATGGAGAATGTTCTAGTTAATTTGTATAGGTCTCCGCTTGCATCCTAGATAATCAGATAAGGTGGGTTTGTCAAATTGGCAGATTTAACATTTTAAATTTCTCCTCCCTTCTTCTTCTGTTATAGTCAAGGCTAACGGGGGCTGTGTTCAAACTTCTGTAATTTCCCTGCTCACAGGCACAATCGTTTTTATCACTAATATGTGAATGTCAGAGAATTTCAAACACACACATTTTAAGAAAGAAAATATTATATTAAAATTGTGATACTCAATATATGCTGACAACCTTTATGATCTTATATATCGTATCCTGCATCTCTTGTAATTGCAGAAGTCAAACGTGACTCGAGTATTACTATACATATGTACATATTATGAACTTCTTGTCTTCCTTTGTTATACGGCAATACAAGTGATTTGAAATCCTGAATACCAAGTGCAGGAGGGATCCAGGTGGCTCTGCTCAGGTGGCAGGTGACGTCTATGACTGTTAAGATAGGAGGAGGTCGGTGGGCAAAGGTGAGTAGAAACCACCACAGGAATATATTCCTGTTTTCCCACTCCCGAGTAATTCCAAGAAAAGCATGAAGAACACGCCATCCTCCTTGAAATGCAGTTGGCATTTTTTTTTCTAAAATACATGCTTTTCTACAGAGCAAGGGGCAATCCATTCCAAAGGTGAACTTGGGAAATACTGAATTCAAGAGTGATTGGCAGTTGGCACCTTGCCTTCTAGCCACAAGGGATTAGGGTTGGGACAGAGATAAAGATAAGTTATTTAGGAGAAAGAAAAAGTAGATGCAGGGAAAGTAAGAAAAAAAAAAGAAGAAGAAGAAAAGTCACTACATGATCCAGGGTGTAGATATTTCATGAGGCAGGCTGAAATGAGGGTGCTGGCTGACAGCAACAGAATCTAGGGACAAGAAGTGGCCAGTGAAGGCTGCTGGTCAAAGATGGGGCTGATGGGAAATGTGCTAAAGAGCTTTGGCTTGGAGAGCAGTGGTTGGAGAGAATTTCTATAATTAGATTCCAAGGATTCTAAGGAGGGACGTTTCATTATAAAACTAAGAGATTAAACTAAAGTCTACATGTCAATCACACAATTGGTGAAAGAGAAAATCACCAGGGTCAGGAAGGAAACAAGCTACTTCTAGAGAGATGAGATAAGTTAAGAGACAGCATGTGAGAAGTGGGCTGACCTTGTGCCCTGGGTGTGGCATCAATGCTGACTCCTTCATGCTCTATAATAACAGAGAAACTAATTCTCCAGGGCATAACTGGCTCACATGACCTAGTCTGGGCTCTGGGCTCTTGGCTCAGCTCAGGGGAGGTGCCAGAGAAAATGAAAAATATATAAATGACTGGATTCCCAGGCTTCCTAGCACTGGTTTGCTGGTTACCTTTGCTAGTGAGCCATCCAGCATAGGTTTGTAGGGCCATCACTTTTGTGGGACATATGGCTTCTCCATCGCTCCCCACCCCTTAACACCATCTTGTCAAAGGCAAGATGAGATTCAAAAATAGTGATGGCTAACATGAAAGAGAATTTTAATTGCCAATTATATACTTGTCTGGGGAGACCTAGGGATGCGGACTTCTATGTGTGATTGACTTCAGCACAAATGCAGGACCTTTATATAACTCTGTTCTCGGGGCTTTTTCTTTTTTGACTACTCACACCACCGTGTTCCAGGTAAGAGCGAAATATTCTTTCATTCTTCATTCTCTTTCTCCCTCTCCTCTGTCAACTTTGTACATTATTCTTTATGTATTGTTGGAGATTCATTGAGGATACAAAGTATTAGGTTACACTGTTTGCATTTGTTAGATAAAGTCCCTCTTATAATTGTGTCCCTCCCCCAAAAGGTGTGTCACACACCTTGGCCCCCCCCACCTCCTCCCTTTCCCCCTTTTCCCACTTGGTCATTCTCCTACCCCTCACCTTGTATTAGCTCATCTGCTGCCTTCATATTAGAATAGAGTACGTTGGATTCTTGCTTCTCTATTCTTGTGATGCTTTACTAAGAAGAATGTGTTCCATCTCCGTCCAGGTTAATACAAAGGCTATAAAGTCTCCATCTTTTTTAGTGGCTGAATAGTATTCTGTGGTATACATATACCACAGTTCGTTAATCCATTCCTAGGTTGGTAGACATTTAGGCTCTTTCCACATTTTGGTGATTGTAAACTGAGCTCTGATAAACAGTCTAGTGCAAATGTCCTATGATAAAAGGATTTTTTTTTCCTTCTGGGTAGATGCTCAGTAATGGGATTGCAGGATCAAATGGAAAGTCTAATTTGAGTTCTTTTTTTTTTTTTAATAGTTTTTGGCCAGGGCTGGGTTTGAACCCCTAACCTCCAGCATATGGAGCCAGCACCTTACTCTTTTGAGCCACAGGCACCACCCTAATTTGAGTTCTTTAAGGATTCTCCAGACTTCTTTCCAAAAAAGATTGTATTAGTTCGCAGTCCCACCAGCAGTGTAAGTGTTCCCTTCTCTCCACATCCACGCCAGCACCTCAGCTTTGAGACTTTGTGATGTAGGCCATTCTCACTGGGGTTAGGTGATATCTGAGAGTAGTTTTGGTCTGGATTTCTCTGATGAACATTTTTTCATATGTTTGTTAGACATTCATCTGTCTTCTTTAGAGAAAGTTTTATTCATCTCTCTTGCCCACTGATATATGAGATTGTTGGGTCTTTTTCTTTGTTGATTAATTTGAGTTCTCTATAGATTCTAGTTATCAAGCTTTTGTCGGATTCATAATATGCAAATATCTTTTTCCATTCTTAAAGTTGTCTGTTTGCTTTGGTTGTTGTCTTCTTAGCTAACAGAAGCTTTTCAGTTTAATTAAGTTCCATTTGTTTATTTTTGTTGTTGCAATTGCCACACGAGTCTTCTTCATAAAATCTTTTCCCAGGCCAATATCAAATGTTTTCCCCACACTTTCTTTGAGGATTTGTATGATTTCATGCCTTAGAATCAAATCTTTTCTCCATCTTGAATCAATTTTTGTAAGTTGTGAAAGGTGTGGGTCTAGTTTCAGTCTTTTGCATGTGGTTATCCAGTTCTCCCAGCACCATTTATTGAATAGGGATTCTTTTCCCCAGTGTATTTTCTTGTCTGTTTTATCAAAGATCAGGTGGCTGTAAGAGGTTAGTTTCATCTCTCAGTTTTCTATTTGGTTCCAAATGTCAATGTCTCTATTTTGTGCCAATACCATGCTGCCTCGCCAGCCACCAAACCTATGGCACATCCCATCCAACTGGCATTCAAATCTCGTTGCTGTATACTGTTTGAGTCCACCCACTTTTCCAAGCTTTCCACTCAATGCACAGCTTCCCCCAACATTTGAAAACTCCAGAAGGGTTTCCTCCCATCCCAGACCTCTATGGGTAGCCAGCCAATCCCAGCCAGTCACAATCATAAGCCTAATTCATCAGATTTCCACTGCTCCTGATCATACACTGTATCTAGATCACTACCTCCTATGCTCTCTGAGCTTTGGCTCTGGGTAAGATCCCCATGCCAGGTATGGCTGGGTTCTCTCTTTTCCCCCAGTCCTTCTAGGGGAGCTCAGCTGAATGATCCTTCTGGTCCACCATCTTGATTCACCTTGCCAACTTTGTACATTTTTGAAAGTCGACCTTTACTGTACAAGTGCAAAGCTAACCCTGTATTTCTATTGAAAACTAACCTTATGGATGGAATTGGAAAATGTTCTTCTTAGCAAAATATCTCAAGAATGGAAGAAAAAGTATCCAATGTACACAGTCCTATTTTGAAACTAATTCATAGCTTTTATAGGAATGTCATAACCTAATTATAGCCTTAGAATATGGGAAGGGGGTGGGAGGGCGAGGTGAGGGGGATGGATGGGGGAGGGAGGGAGATTGGTGGGGTCACCTCTATGGTTTATCTAACAAGGGTACAAGTGAATCTTTCTAAAAGCAGAGTATGAATGTTTTAACTCAATAACTAAGAAAATGACATGAAGGTTATCTTGACCAGTTTGATGAAAATATTTCAAGATGTACATGAAAACAGCACACTGTACCCCATGATTGCATTAATGTACACAGTTATGCTATAAGAAATAAAAAAAAAAAGAAAACTAACTTAATAGTTCATTATTTTGGTCATTAGTACATTTGTCTAACATCCACAGGGCTCACCTAGCTGTCCCAACACATTTTATTCTCTGATGGCACGTTTTTGTATTAAAACACACACACACACACACACACACACACAAACCCCATTTATATTGCTTCAGTTTGGGCCCAGCTGCCTCGGGTTCTCATTCACGCTTAATGATTTAGGGAGAAAGGTTATCACTCCAAGATGTAAAAATAACCCTGCTTCAGTTGCTAGGGGTGCAGTGCCAATCCTGGCAGGGGATGCTTTCCCGGGAGGGAGGGTGCTCTTGCCAGCTAATGGTAGGAAATGAGGGGATGAGGGGCTGTTGACTCATCAGATTGTGATTAACACTTCAAAGACCCTCTCTGTGCTAGAGAGAGGTTATCTTTTCAAATCACAGAAGGCAGCACCATGAAGAGAGAGAGAGGGCAAGACAAAGCCCTTCAGTCTCTAAGTCCCAGTAAAACCCACCCATGGGCCCTGCTGAGGGATGCAGACACAGGAATTCCTTGAGAGCTCCTTACACTCTTTGTGGTTGACCAGTGATGGGCAACTTGAAAAGAAACTTTTTATATTGGCTGATTCATGTTCATGAAGCAGCATGTCATAAGATCTTTCCCCAATAGATTAAAAGGCAGATATTAAATTCAAAAGAAATCCCTCCTCCTGGGGAAATATCAGGGATGCAGCAGTGATTGGAAAAAAGACAAAATGATAAAAGAAGCTGAGAAAGGACAGAGACGGAAAATCTGGTCCTGAGTATGTTGACGACACAGAGGAGAGAGCGATGGAGGCTACTTCTAGGAAAATGGCAAGGTGACCAGCTGTGAGAGCTCTCCTGGGAGGTTCATCTATTTGCTTTTTCAGGAGGCATTTACTGAGCAGCCACTGTATGGCAGTCCCTTTTCTGGGTGCTTTTGATCCCTGTGCAGTGAATTACTAGATTCTAATTTCATCAAGCTAAAACAGTGCCTACTATTTCCTTAAATGCTTTATGTTCCTTTCCCACAGACGCAAGTCGCGGGGTCTACCCTACATGATTCAAAGGTAATAAAACTAATAAAAGTTTAAAAGAACTAGGGTATGATAGTATGGTCCCAATTCTTTACTCCTTTGCAGTAATCTGTAAATATTAACCCCCTTGCCATGTCTACTAAACCTGACAAAACTGGTCTTAAACCCACATACACATAGCATCTCTAAAACCTGCACTCTTACTTATTTCTAAAGGGCCTGGGTGAGAATTTCTCTGTAAAGGAAATGAGGGCGAAATGTAGGAAAGTGTCCAGTGAATATAGTGATCATAAAAGCACCCTTTATTACCCTCAGTGAAGCCATCACATTATATTATAAATGGGACGGTACTTTATTTTCCTCCCAAGCTAACTACCAAGTTTTACTTATTTCAAGATCACTGAGCTGAGTTCTGCTTTCCCAACAGAATAGGATGAATCATCCCCATAATTTCTTTTTGCTATAGCAGAGATGTCTTTCAACTCCCCCTTCTTCAGATTCAAAAGAGCTTCCCCTAAGGTCTCAGAGATATTGATACTAGACTCCCCCGGACACCTGTGTGTCCTAAAGAGGTCATAAAACTTCAAGGCTTAAGAGCTCATATTTTATTACTGTAGATTCCTCTTCAACACTTAGGAGAAACAGAGTGAATTCTGTTACTTACTGACCTCATTCAACAGGAACAGGGCTTGAACTTGATGTTCCTGGTCTCAGTAAGTTAATGTCTCAATGCAGGATGCCCTTTCCATCACCCAGATGGGCTGAGCACATGGAGGAGGGGCAGGAAGACACAGGTGCTCTGGCTTTGCAAGCAGCCAAGTAGCAATACTGCAGATGCTAGAGAGTTGTGACAATTGCACTCTGAGCTCCAGGGTAAAAGCAGTTATTATAACATTAGCTAATAGTTATCGAGCACATGGTATGTTCCAAACTCTGGAGAAAGTGCTTTATAAACACATAGGATAGCAGAGTTCTTAGGAAAAAAAAGCATTTTAAGTAAATTTCTTAGGTTTAAATCTCAGCTCTATCTCTTATTACTTATGCAACTAATAGTGAGTTATATAACTTCTTGGTGCCTCAATCTTTTTATCTGTAAAATGGGGAATCATAGTTGAACCTGTCTCACAGAGTTGTTGGGAATAAACAAACTAATAGATAATTTAATAAACAGGCACATAGCAAGCGGGACCATGAGTGTTAGCTACTATCATTACCCTACTTAATCATTTTAGTAAATCCAGCAAGGAAGTACCATGATCATCCTTATTTTACAGCTAAGAAAACTGAGGTTCTGAGACCTTGACTATCTTAATTAAGATCATGCAGGAGATATGTAGCACACCCAGAATTTACACTCACTTCTGTCAGATTCTAAGGAACGTATTCCCAAACATGTTAAAATAAACACATCAACTTCTGATAGCGCTAAAGATTTCCAATGTGACAACACTGGTGAATTATATTTAAAACTGGGTCAGTTCCCCAGATTTTGTTCAATAAAGCAGCGTAGTTTTCAAAACGGGCTGGCTAATCCAGGTAGAATAGCAAGGGAAATGATTCGTTATAGTTGAATCCAGGTTCTTAGTTCTTCCCTGGAGATCCACATTTAGAACACTGGGGGTGTTCTGAATGGCTTCCCATGTGACTCAGATGTCTGCCATGTTTGGAAATCTGCTTGGGAGAGGGCACTCAGGTGGCAGAGAATCCACACAAGTCCCTGAGATGGAAGGTCTTAGCTGCCCAGTCCAGTTTCCTGCCCACACAGGAAATGCTGTGTCTACGGCTGATATGCTTCCAGCTGCCCATTGCACAAGGTGTCTGAGGGGAAAAAACTAATCCTGCTTCCTGGAACCTTCTACCCATTGTTCCTCCTGCTGGAAGCTCATGAACAAATCCATTTCCCCTCTGTCAGTCCCAGGTGCTGGTGGAACATTGTACGAAGTCAACGAGGGCAGACTAATTCAGAGGCACACATGCTAGAGGAAGTGCACGTTTGTCCCCATTGTTCAGGGTACTCAGATTCTCTCTCACATAGTCGTCAACTCTTCCAAAATCTCTAGTTAATTAGCCGTCAGTTATGTCAAGCGTGACATCATCTCACGGCAGTCCTGTCTCACAGATCCCTCTGTGATTTCTAAAACACCTCATTTTCTTCCCACATTCTCCTCCTGGTACCAGGGAGCTGGCATTGTCTGAGACTCTCTTAAACATAATCCTAAGTTCTCTGTGTCTTTCTGGGACCCACAGAGAACAGGTGAAGTGGGCTTCACCACTGGGTCTTGACCTTTCAGTGCAGACCTACAGAATGTTAGTCCAAACCCTCTGAGTAGCAAATGCAAGGTGGCTTTAAAGATCAATTATTTTATTAAGTGAAACACTTGGGTGAAAGACAAAGGGGAGGACGCTGGGAGGACCCAGGAGACCCATGAGACCAAGATGCAAACTGACCTTGGATGAAGGACAGAGGGAAGCAGGGCTAGGCTGAAGTGTTCTGGACTGCCCTATGGTCAAAGGAAGGTCCTACAAAACCACCGGGGAGTCTTGAAGCCAAAATCAGCTGTTGAAAGAGCTCACAGTTTCCCAGAAACAACTCTGCCTGGTACCCCTGCCTTGCTGAGTTTTGGGTAACAGTAGATAATAAAAAACAGGGTCTCAGCCCAAAGGCTGTCACAGACTTCAAGGCACAGCATCTGGGGCCATCTACCAGTTATGTCCCCTGTGGCTGGGGGTCTACAAAGCATACTCATGTGACTTCCACACTTAGCAAATTTAACAGCTACTATTTTTAGGAGTATCCCTTTCACTCACATTGATGAAGGTGTCCACCAAAGCTTTTTACTTCACTTGTGCTTGCTCATAGTTGACAGAAACATTTTTTATAAATATTGAGGAACCCAGGGAATAAATATTTTCCACTTGTAGAACAATCTTCATCAGGAAACAGAACTGAATTGGTCATGGCTTTGAGATGGGTTTAGCTAAAAGGAGACATCCTGCAGCTACTTGGGGGCATAAAGTGGAGTCAAGACTGAGACTGGACTGAAAATCAGAAGGAAAATCTTCTGCACAGAGTTAATATGATAATTGAAGCCACAGAGAGTCAGATGACCATCTAAAGTAGGGGTCCTCAAACTTTTTAAACAGGGGGCCAGTTCACTGTCCCTCAGACCGTTGGAGGGCCGGACTGTAGGCCCCGGGATGAGTTGGCTGCTAAGCAGGACAGGCAGCGGCAGCAAAAACACCTGGTGGGTTGGATAAATGTCCTAGGCGGGTGCATGTGGCCTGCGGGCCGTAGTTTGAGGACGCCTGATCTAAAGAAATAACGTGAAGAAAAAATAGTTCTTTGTGATAAGCAGCATAATGGCCTCTCCCAAAAGATGTCTGCAATGATCTCTGATACCAGTGACAATACAGGTTCCATGACAGGAGATCAGAGTAGCAGGTGGGATTTAGGTTGCTAACCAGTTGACCTTGGGATGGGAAAATAATCCTGGATTATCTAATTAGGCCCAATGTAGTCATAAGGGTCCTTGTGAAAGAAACAAGACAGAGTCCAAGAAAGACTGACAGTCACTGAGCTGCTGAATCCACAGCCCACAGAGGCAGGTGTATTCTAAGTGCTATAAAATACAAAAAAGAAGATTCTCCCCTAGAAGCCTGCAGACACTTTGATTGTAGCCCAGTGAGACCTAGTGAAGACTTCTGACCCTCCAGAATTGTAGGATAATAAATTTGTGTTAAGTCACTAAGTTTGGGGTAATTTACTTCAGAGCACTAAGAACCTACTACTAATAGTACAACACTGGAAAATGTCAACCTGCAGATATTATTGGCATAAATTCTTATTTTCCAGAACTTGTATGAATAGTTTATATGAATTAAGTCATTTACCACCCTACAAAGCATTATTATCCCCATTTCACAGATGGGTAAACCAAGATTTAAACTTTTCTAATAACTTGCCTTAGATTGCACACTTTCTAACAAGTGCTAAAGCTGGGAGTTGATCCAAGGAAATACACACCACGTACTATGCCCTTAACCAGAATGCTATATTACCGCTTCCAGAATGAGGAGATGGGAAGGAGTGACATTCAGACAGCAAGGGAAGAGGACAGACTGAATGCTACACCACAGAAGTCCCAGGAGTGCCAGTTTCCAGGCTAGAGCAAGAAAGGAAACAAGTCAGCAGTGCCGAAAGCTGCTGAGCCTGAGGAGCTGGGGCTGCGGATGCTCATAGTGAAGCCACTGGTTGCCTTTGAGGGACTAGTTTTAAGGGAGGAGACCAGGTAGGTTATTCACAAGAGCCATTCACTGGCTGTCAGTGTCCATGTGGAGAGATGTCCCCACAAAGAGAAGCACTGGCAGGAAAGGTAGAAAATGGGATCATGTTTTTATTTCCCTTTTTATGACTGGGTGTTATTCACTGTAGTGTTGTGTTTTGTTTACAGAAAGAAGAAAGCAGAGAGCCTGAAGAAGGTGGAGAGAAAGGAACCAGATGCTGGAACGGGCTCTTCCACAGACCAGTGTGGAAAGGCTGCTTCAGGGTTAGGGCTGAGTGGTCCCACAAAGGAGAGAAGTGAGGGGGTGCAGCTTGAGGGGTGGGGGACAAGAGGATGGGCACTCATTTGGAGCTTACCAGATTGACCACATCGCCCTGCCAGGGGCGTTAGGGAGAAGGCCTCGGGACTGGAAATGCACCACGAGAGGAAGGATTTGGGGTGGGAATGACAGCATGTGAGCCGGGCAACGGAGGAAGGGTGAGTGAAGCCTTCTGGAGGGGACATATTTATCAGGACACAAGCTTTATTCACAAAAGTTGAGAATTAATTTAATTTTGAGATAAGCCAATAAAAGGAAAAATGGAAATGTATTATTCCTTCCCCTCCATTTGATTCATTTTTAAATGACTAAGTGAAAGTCTGCAACCAGCTCAATGGAAAATATTCTCATAGAAATGGAGCCTCTTTTGAAAACTGCCTTTGCCTGGTATTTGTGTATGTGTAGGCCAATCACAGGGGCTCAGCCCTCTGATGGCTGGGGCTTTGGAGGCTCGGAGGCACGCAGGCTTCTTTTGTGCTGAAATGGCAGAATTTGGAGGAGATGAAAAAAAAGCAACTGCCACATTTGTCCTGGATCACTAACTACAAAGTACCAGAAGGGTTTCAAGGCACTCAACTAACAGAGGGAGCAGCCAGGGAGAACTTCCTGACACACAGACTTCAGCTTTCATGAAAGACCGTCCATGAAACCACCAAACAGCTATTTTCTTGTCTATTATAAAGTTGTAAATGTTTAAATATGAAGACTAGAGATGACAAGAAAGTTCTTAGGGGCAAAGCACCCCCAAAGCAATGTTTTTCAGCCTTTTATTTTAAATATCACGGCATACTTGAACCTCTAGGTAAACTTCCATGGAACACTTAAATTATGTTGATCCAAAAAAAAAAAAAAAAGAGTTTAAGAAAAGAATATGCTTACTGTGCTTTGAATGGCTTTTGAAAATAATTTAATTAATGATCTTTAAAAATTTCCGTGGCACTCCTAAGATCCTGTCATGGCACACCAGTTGAAAATCACTGGTGTAAAGGGTATGGTTTCCAACGTGGGAGCTCCAGCTTTGTGCAAGGGAGTCTGCTGGAGCAAATGACAGACACCTCCAAAGTCTCACCTGTTGCAGAACTTGGAGACCACAACCTCCCTTCCTAGATTGCCAGGGGGTGAAAAGAGATGTCTCACTTAAGAATTTAGAATGTTACCGTGGAGTGAGCCCTCAAAAATCATGTTCAGATTTGTTTTAGTATACACTGTGTGGTCATCTTAGTTTATGCAACTGTGTCTTATTTAGTCATCTTTAGTAGCACTCTACACGGCCCCTGCATGACTCCTGGTTGCCCCATCGTCTCCATTCTGCACACTTCCTTGTGCCTCAGAAACTGGCCTTCACAGACTGAGCTGAAGCCCTCTCTGACCTTTTGATACTGACCAATGGAAAAAACCCTATTAGAGAGGGAAGACGGGGAGAAAAACATATGTAGGTATTGCACAGTTCTCTCTCAGTGAAGGTCTCAGCACCATGGGGGGCTGTCTTCACGTGGGCCTCCCTGCCTCCTGAAGTTCAGAGAGGGCTGCCTCCTCCTCCCTCCAGCACAGGGCTGATGACTGCTTCTGCCAACACTAGTGCCCAGAAGCCGCACCCCTCTGTGGTTTCCGGACACTCCACCTACACATTCTTGTAAACCATCCCTCTGTTAAATACTCTACAAATGATCACATTTGGGTGTGTTATCTATTTCCTGCTGAGACACTCACTTAAACAAGACCTAAGGAACTGGTCCCCAGTCATGTTAGTTTTTCAAGAGTTCCTAAAATCCTCTTGAAAGTCCATTTTTGTCCGGATAACTACACCACACTTCTCCCTGCCAGTTTCACCCACAGTTTGTTCTGATCACACTATTTTCCTCTTTCTAAAAACATGGCAACACCTATACCTTATTGGTCTGAGTGTGGGTGTGGACAGTAAAACACTGACATTAAAATGGCCATTAAGCTCTGGCTTAATATTCTGGCCCTCTGCATGTCCCTGGGCTGGGGTTTGGCTGCCTTGTCATCCAAGTCCCATCAACCCTCGAGGCCACAAAGAGCACTGAGGCCATGGATGGACCTCTCTAGGTAGCAATCACAGGAAGGGCAGGGCTGAGGGAAAATCAAAGTGGAGGCTAATCTTGGGAGCTTAGTAACCAGATGGGTGTAAAGGCCTTTAAGAAAATTTGAAGGGCAAGTTTGTAAAGTGCATCTGGTGGTATATTTATTTGTTTTAAAAGTCCATAAGACGAAAGAGACAATTTTTGTTCTTTCCTTATTGGCACCATCTCTGTGGGGTAGTCAGACCACCCACAAGACACATGGCCAAGCCAGCCAGACTCAGGAGCCAAGAGTCCCAGGCCCTCTTCTCAGAACCAGCCAGGATCCTTCCCCAGCTTGGCAACTGGAGAGGATGTCCCACTCTCTCTTGCACGTACCTAACACAAAGCAGGCAGTTCCGAGGGACGAAACTCCTGAGGCCCCTGCCTGGCCAGCTATATCTCGGTCACTACGATCTGTGCACAAATCAAACCCTTGCTGGGTGCATTTTTTGTGCCCAGAACCATGCTTGGCTTTGGAAATACTAGATCCTTAACAGAATCCCTGGGCACAATCCCACCTCTGTTCTCTACCACTTGCATGTCTGTGAGCAAGTCTCTCAATCTCCTCCTGCCTCAGTTTCCACAGTTATAAAATGGGTATTCTGGGTTGTCATGAGGCATCTTCTCTCTAGCACACTCGGAATGCTTAGCACAAGGACAGGGCCAATGGCCACAAGTGGTTATTTCATGCATGATGAGTGTAACCAGAAAAATGTTGGAGATATATGCTCACCAATAGCTACAGTAGAGTGAAGACCAAAGTCACAGCCATCTACTTTACAGCTGAGCGCAACCGTCCTCTAACAGACATAGGAGGAGAGACACAGCACCTGAGGAAGAAGCAGCCTCCAACCAGGCAAGTCAAAGAAGGCTTCAGAGGCGTGAGGCTGGTGTCTGCTAAGGCCCTCAGAGCCCCGCCCATCAGCAGCCCAGACCCGGGTGCACCTGCTCCAGAGCGCCTGTGTGATGAAGACTTCTCCACTGTCCCCTGAGTCATCTACTTTTCATTCTCCACAAATCTTATCTCAAAAAATACTTTTCTCGTCTCCCTTGTCAGTGCCTTTGAATTTCCTTTTACTTTGTTACTGGCCTTCTGACCAGACGCTTTCATCTCTTCACAACACAGAATCCTTACGGTGCTGTTTCTCATCCTTTATGCGATCCCCATTACTCTCTCCCCTCGTGTGTTATTTAGTCCCAGAAAGTGCTGGGGGAGAGCTTGGAGGATGGGATATCTGGATAATAGGTTGCATTCGACTGCATTGTGTCACAAACAGCACTAAAAAGAAACCACTCATTTTTAGGCCTGGGGGTACTTGAGGGTAGTGATTGAAGAGGGGGAGATGTCCTTGAAAATTATATATAAAATCATTTATTTGCATGTAAATATGTAAAAATTGATTGCAATATGTTATTCGCCAGATAGGAAAGCAAAGTCAGCAATAGATACTATGCTTTGGGAAGAAAAATCAGATTTTCTGTCTTCAGAGGTGAGGAATGTAGGAAACTGTTATTAGTACTATAATTACTGTGTTGAGGAGACTATTCCCATGTTGTGCTAACAATACATTGTTTACTCTCTTGGGGCTTTACATTCACAACCTCAAGTGACTCTCACAGCAGTCCCCTGAGGAGGCAGTATTATAACCCCTGTCATACAGTGGAGGGCACTGAGAGTCAGAGGCTAGGAACGCACCTCAGGTCACATGGCAGCTGTGGAACTATGGCTGGTGCCCAGCCCCGACTGTGACCACTACCCCACCCTTCTCCTTCTGGCTGGGGCTCTCCCTGTGGTCCACACAATGGCTTCTCCTCCACTTACTGACCTTGTAGGCCTCTCGTGAGCCTTGTCACGAGTGGCCAAATGACTTACATCCCTTCCACTACCCCATGGGCTCAAAGCCACTCTGCATCTTACCACACTTTGTTTGGGAGAGTTCTAACTCATCAAAACTTATTTATGCTCTATTCCCAACAGACTAACAGGTATCAGAAAGCAGAAGAGATGCCGGGGGTGTGGGGACATGAGGGCCTTACACACAGCCATCAGGAACGTGGACCAGGACCATTCTGAGAGCACCTGGCTTTTCTAGTCAAAATAGGTCTGAGTGTAGCTTATGTGTATGTTTCCTATGGCTGTAGTTCCAAACTTGGGGGCTTAAAACAACATAAATCTATTACTGTGCAGTTCTGGGGGATAAGAAGTCTGATGTGGGTCTTACCAGCTAAAATCAGGGCACTGGTTGGGCTGCATTCCTTCTGGGGACCCTAGGGGAGAATCAGGTTTCTCTGATCTTCTGCAGTCTCCCTCCATCTCCAAAGCCAGCAGGGAAGCATCTTCAAACCTCCAACTCTGATTTTTTTGCTTCCCTCTTTCTCTCTCTCTCTTTTTTTTTAATGAGACAGAGTCTTACCTCGTTGCCCTTGGTAACAAAGGTGGAGTGCCGAGGCATCATTGCTCATAGCAACCTCAAACTCTTGGTTTCAAGCAATCCTCTTGCCTCAGCCTCCCAAATATCTGGGACTACAGGTGCCTGCCACAATGCCTGGCTCATTTTTTCTATTTCTAATAGAGACAGGGTTTTGCCCTTGCTCAGGCTGGTCTCCAACTCCTGACCTCCGGCAATCCACCCGCCTCAGCCTCTCAGAGTGCTGGGATTACAGGCATGAGCTGCTACACCCTGGCCTTCCCTCATTCTCTCATAAGGACCCTTGTGATTATGTCAGGCCCACCTGGATAATCCAAGGTAATCTTCCAATTCAAAAATTCTTAATTTAATTACATCCCTTTGCCACCTAAGGCCACATCTTCACAGGTTCTGGGGCTTCTGCTGGCCATGCCTATGATCCAGAAATTCTATTCCTGGGCATATTTGAACCAAGGGACTTCTCACACACATTGACAAGTGAGTTAGGAAGGTTCTGCTTCAGAGTCACTCAGGGTATCGGCAACAGGAGGCAACACGGGTGTTTTGCACAGAGACAAAGGAAAGTGAAGGATGTGGAGACGTGCAGCCCAGGTTGACACACAGCCCAGGGTGATGTGCGGCCCAGGGAGATATGCAACCCACGGTGACACACAGCAATTGGAAATAACACCTAGATGTTCGCACACTAGTGTGAATGCCTCCTAAAAAGAGTGTTTAGTGAAGGAAAGTAAAAAGTAGAATGAAAGTATGTAACACAGGATCATTTACATCAGTTAAGAAACTCAATGCATGCACACAAAATTGCAGTATACATTTTGCATGAATTCTGTATAAGCAAAAAGACATATTTGCACACATTGTTCTCTGTGAGACTAGGGGAGGGGGGAACAGAAGAAGGAAGGGGAATGAAAACAGAAGCCTTGTTCAGACATCGCTACCCAGGGCTGCCCTCCCCGAGGCTCTGCGGCTGCCGGTGCAGGTGTGCAGGTCAGGAGTGTGGGTCTTTACCAGGATTCCAGCACAAGGTCTTGCATTTGTGTGCGTTTTTTGATTTCCCGAGAGCTCCTTGAGTGCAGGAGCCACATTTTGTTTTCCCTTACATTTTTTAAAGCACAGCACAATGCCTGCCTCACAGTAGGTGCCTAATATGTGTTTTGTTAAATTGAACAGCGAACGGTGGGAAAACAAGACATCTGGAGTGGGTGCCTCATATGAGCTGACACTTAGAAAAATTTCTAAGGACACCCAAATGGGCTTTAAAGCTATGTTTGGATCAGAAAGTTGAACCATAAAACCTGTTTCTTGCAGGTGAGCAAAGGAGAAGGATGGGTAAGAGGACAGAGATGCCTGAGCATCTGTTCTGCTTCTAACTTATAAAGAAAAAATGCCAAAAAAAGAAAAAGAAAGAAAGCATCAGAATAAAAACACAGAATAAACATTGGTAGAAGGGAAAAGAAAGCCCACAGTGAGTGAAGATATTGTAAGAGAGCACCTAGCTGCTCTAAATAAATTTACCCCAGAAGCATGGCAGGAATGCTGAGACAGGATAGAAAAAGTGTCTCCAAACATTTCAAAGGGTGGCAGTAAATTCTGAGATTCTATAATGAGACTGACACTGTTCTGGGTCAAGACTCCAGAACAGATCATTAAAGTGATGGTTTTGAACACTTCAAAAGAAAATAAAGTAGTGATATTTAGAAGCCTGCAAGGGTTCATTAGAATCAAGTTGTGGCTGAGTGACCTGGTTTCCTTCATGGTTATTAAATGGTAAGACCACAGAACTGGAGTATATTTTTATATGCATTTCCATAAAGAGTTTGATAAGCTCCTTCTCTGTGGTTTCAAATACAAGGAGGATGTTTGCCTTGGCAACTGGCTCCATCACCATACCCAAGTGGCAATGATTCATGAAATCATGCCAATATATGGATGTTTCTGGAATAATACGACCACCCATAATTTTAAACAGCTAACATGTATTAAAGACCAACCATGTGACAGGAGCTATTCTTGGCAATTCACATGGAGCTATGCATCTTCCCTTTCCCGAAAACTCTGAGGAGAAGGCGCTGCTACTTTTCCACTTTGCATGTGAGGTCACACCCTCCCCAGGTCCTGGGTGTTCTACAAGGGTCTCTCCCTCAGAGACTGAGCCGACCCAATCTGTCATTCTGCTGAAGAATATCGTAGAAGCTGGGCTGCATGACTGGAACTCAGAAATGCAAAAGCCTCGGCAGAAATGGGATAAGGAAAAGGAAATGGTTTCCCTTGAATCCCCTTCAGCCATTCCCTGCTTCTCAGCCAACACAGCTTCCACATGCACACCCTGCGCTCAGTGAGACCCTGCTCTGTGAAATGCTCGGTTGGCCTAGACTGTTTCTCTGGAGCATCTGCCATGGAGTCCATCTCAGCGACTGTTTTCCTCTATTCTGTTGGTTTTTCCCTACATGTCTTTAATCCCTGGTTCTTCCCTGGGCCTGAATAGTGCCTGCCTGGCTTTGGGATTCAATCTTACCCTGTGCTGTCTCACCTGGGTGATCCTCTGTGTTCAGAATCCATCAGCACACCTGTGCCATATCTGTGCAAGTTGCTATGAAGAACAAATAAGCCTAAGGCAGGGTCCAGCAGTACTGGACTTCCAGGGCTAGAAGGTTGAAGATGCGCCCCATACAAGTTATCCTCCCATAAGCAGAGAAATTACTGAAAACTAGGTTATTGGCCATGCAGAGTCCATGGCTGAAAGGTTGGAACTTGAAAAATAATTTTAGAAATAATCCAACTGACTTAAATGTTGGTGTTTTTTTTTCATTTCATTCTTATTTAAATAGGCTTGTATACTTGATATCAACATTATGACCCCCCCCCAAAAAAAAACAAGAACTGGGGCTTGAATTTAAGGAGATGAGTTCATATAGGAACTACAGTCAGCTGTCCAGTCACTCAGGGATCACCAGTTGAACCCTGGATTACATCCAGGGTCTGGAGTCTGAGGTCCTGGTTAGTCCCTTTTCTTCTATGCACTTGGTGGATGGCCTTAATCTCTCTGTCCTGCATTTCTTTTTAATTTTTAAAAACATAAGTGGTGACATCCCTCAGAGGGATGTTGGGAACATTATGTTCTGCTCCCCCAAGAGTAGACCCTGAAACAAGAATTCAAGTTTGTGTGGGAGGTGAAGGGAGCAACGCCATGAAAACAGAGAATAAGGTCGGGAAAGCAGCCAGTGAAAGGGATGCTACCAAACTACCTGTCAGTGTGAGAGACTAGGACTGAATCTGATGGTGAATTCCAGAAGCCAGTTTAAAACATGAGCCTAAGCGTTATCACCTCTGAGGGGAGAGGGAGCCGGGGCATTTATACACCTGTTCCTGCCAGTCTTTGGTTGAGGACTACTCTGAGCGTGTGTGTGTCCTGCAGCGAGTAAATGGCCCTAAGGTAAGAAGTGCCCACATCTAGGCATATTTTGCAAGCTGTGCTATGTGAAAGCCTTCGGTTACTTGTTTGTAAATTCAACAAATGTTTAAAGAGTCCCGCGCTCAGTGAATACTGAGAGCCTGGGTGCAGGATGTAAATAAACTGTTCTTGTGACAATTTCACTAAAGTCTCAAAAGCAAAACAACCATTTATAGTTAACATTGAAGAGGGTTTTAATAATAAATAATAGGTGAAAGGATTTGGAAAGCACAGCCCTGGAACTTAATCTCTTATGCAGATCAGGGAGCTCTACCCTCCTCCCAAACAGACAAGGTTTAAGCCGAGTCCTCAAGGATACGCAGGGATGAGCCTAGGGGAAGAAGGGGTTTCCCCAGGAAGGTGATTCAGGCAGTGAGAAGACCTTGAGGTGGGAAATACCGGGTGTCAGCAAATTATGGCTCTATTTATGTAAACGGTGTTTATATCAATAAAGTTTTGTTGAAACAGAGGCACATTCATTCTGTTATATATGGTTTACAGGAGCTTCTGCCATGCAGTTGATGAATAGCTGCATATTACCCACAAAGCCTAGCTGGCCCTGTGCTGACCTCTGGTTTATAAAATGACCTGGACATACATTCTAAAGTATTTTAAACCATTAAAAATGTTTATTATTATTTTGATCCAAATATATATATATATGTATATGTATATATATATACATATATATATACACACACACATATACATATATTACCCAATTGTGAAAAGCTCACAGCCTGTTGAGGCGAACAGAATGTTAAAAAATAATTATAATACCATATGACTGATCCTATAATAAAAGCCTATTCCAACGGCTTATAGAGCTGCCAAGACAAAAATAATTAGCTCTGCTTAGGGGTGGGGGTGAGGTTGTCTTCACAGAAGAAAGAAGTCTTGGAGTCTGATTCCATGTTTTCAGGCAAATGGAAGGAGTTGGACTAGAATGTGTTAAAATGTAGAGAGAAATGAAGAAGCAAAACATGTTCAGAAAGATCATCGTTTACCTTTCCTGTATCTCCAAGTAACTGGCAGGGCTGTGAGCATGGCTTCCCAGGAGAATTGCTACTTAACCCTCTTCACCTCCAGCACTAGCTTTTTAAAATATTTTATTTTAAGAGTTAGTCAGTAAGAACAGACAGTAACTGGACCACTGGGTCTGAGGCCGTCTTAGAAAATAACATATTTTTTAAGAGAAATGATTCAGGACAGGAAGGCGAAAGGTGGAGGGGTTTAAGTCAGGCCATAAAAGCTGAGGTGTTAGGATACTTGGGTATAAAAATGACATGTCAGGCCCTCCACTAACCCAACTGGAAAGTTGGAGCATGAATATAAATGATGATGGTAACAGACTAAAACACAACAGAATAAAATAAGAATCCATGAGAACATACCAATATAACTTTAAAAACTGAAGATAAATTAATAAATGAGGGGAAAAGGAAAGATCTTTCTGAAAGAAAATGCTAACTTATAAATGCAAAAGGAATCATGTCATTGGAAATCACCATTTGGCAGCCATGATGGTGAAAAGGGTTTGGGACAAAAATTATAATTGAAGGCTAGAACTAGTGGGTGAAAATATAAAAAGAAATAAGATACTGGTGTCATCCGCAAATATTTTCTTACAAGATGGTTAATTGTAAAAGGGAAAAATTAAATGTATATGAGAGATTCCTGGTGGAAACTACTCTAAGAGAGCCAAGGTAATGTCACCAGTAATGAAACGAAGAGATACTTCACACTACCTACTGTGAGGTCCTCTGAGAACAACACAAAAATACTTCTGTGATGTTCTCACCACAAAGGCATGGTGTGGATCTAATCATAGCAAACATCAGACAGATTATGGAACAGTGTATCAGTAATTGTTCTGTAATCTTAAACCATGTCATGTCGCAAAAGACAGAACAGAGCTGAGAAAGCTTTCCAGATTAAAGGAAGCTCAAGAGACATAGATTTCGACACAGCATTAGATCCTGGATGAGATAATTATTTTCTTCTCCTATAAAAAACACAAGTACAGCAATTGGATAAATTTGAGTAAGGCTCGAGATTAGATTTTTTTAATAGTATTAATTTTCTCATTTGATTATTGTTCTGTGATTGATTCTGTAAGGGACAGAGAAAGAGAAACCTCTGTCTTAGAAAATAGCACACTGAATATTCGGGGAAAGGGGGGAACTCAAATTTGTAATTCACTCTCACATGGTTAGGGGAGGGGGAATTATTAAGTAAATGTGATAAAATGTTAAGATTTGTGCAATCTAGTGAAAAGAATTATCTGAATTATTTTTTTCAGCTTTTCTGTAGGTCTCAATTTGTTTCAAAATAACAACAACAAAATGTATGTTATGAAAGACTTATGAACTCTAGAATCAGACTAATCTACATTTGAATGTTTGAGCCAAAATGAACTAGGTATGTGACCTTGAGCGAGCCATTTAGCCTTTCTGAGCCTCAGTTTTCTCATTAATAAAATAGAAAAAAAATAGTGCCTACTTCTTAGATTGATGTGAAGACAGTGCAGTTACTGGAAGAAAACACTTCCCGTAGTGCTGGACAGTTCCTGAGCCTGCCGGCCGGCCTCTACACCTTTCCAACATTCTCAGTAAACTTGGAGGTTGATTTTTTTCATGCCCTGCAAATTTCAGGCTTGACTTATGCACTTGGCTGCATTGTATATCTCTCAAAGTTGGTAGATTCCAACTTTGTCTTTAAAATACCACTTCATAGAAATATTAATAAATAGTGTAACTAAACTGAAAGTTTAATGCCTCCTCCTTTCCCGGGGTGGCTCCTTGTCCTCCTCTAGCACAGAAAAGCATCCTCTTTGCTAACTGGGTTGCCAGGCCTTGGAGAGATTATGTGGGGAAGAAGGTGAGTAAAAAGAGCAGGGCAGCGTGGGTAGGAAACGAGTGAGGGAAGGGGTTGGGGCTGGGGAAACTGCAGGGAAGATGTGCGGAACCATTGCTCTTGGTTAGAGAGCACATCAGTCTTAACATTTCCCAAGGAAGGAAGATCCTGTATATTTACTTTGAACTGTTAAACTGCTCTCTTTAATGGTACATGGTGACTGCTGGAGTGACATCGCCTGCTGCTTCCACTGCCCCTTCTTAGCTCCCAGCAAGGTGATACTCTTAGAAGATAATCAAGAAGGACTTTCTTCCCTGCCCGCCGCCCACCCCCTACATCCTCCATTAAGGATATAGCACCATGCCTAATTAGGGCAAAAATAAAGAAGAAAATTCCAGGATCAGCCATTTTGGCAGGAATGGATTAGGGACAATTTTGGTAGGACAGGATATTTTTATTGTTGGGTAAACTATAGATTGCCATGGTTTACTCTCTAAAACGTAGAACTTTTAAATGACATTGGCTACCACTGGCCTCCACTCACCCCTGGAAGCTCTCCATGCATCTTCTCATACTCTCTGTGAAGAAGTGTATATTGAGTTAGTTCCTCCTCTTATTTCACATGGGGAGAATGCAGCCGGTAGAAGGCACCCACTGAAACCTTCATAGTAAACGGGAAGAAGCCTCAGCCTTTATTAACACAGACAGCCCATGTGCTGCCCATCTAACATGGACAATCATCATTCTCTCTTTACTTCTTCCCAGAGCTTCAAGGGCATAAGCGGCTATCTGCTTTTCAGGAGGCACCTGCAGCCACAGCATCCCCAATCCTTATCACAAAAGTACACTGGCTGTGTTTAGAGATGTTGTAGAGTTGATTTTTTTTTTTTTTCGGTCTAGTAAGCCCTTGGGGATCTTTCAAGATAAAACCATTTCATAAAAGTAGCTGTATTATGGAGTAAAATACTTTATAGGGGACTTTGAGAAAATTACATTACCCTATGCCTCTTTTTCACAGAGCTTCACCATTCAGACTGTCTATAAACACCGAGCAGGCGCACTGTGGTTTACCAGACTTCAGCCATCTCTATTGCTTTTTCTCTTTGGCCTGTGTTTCCATTCTGGTGTTTGAGCATTACCCGTACAAATTGGGACTTGGAGCGTTGTACATACAGATTGACTTGGGAGGCCTCAAAAGCCCACAGCCCTACCGGGTGCTGGCTGTTCCCTGTGTGAGTAGCAGAGCATGGGGCTCCCTCAAAGCAGCTGAGGAAGTAGAATCGCCTCTGGGTCAGACTGTGAGTACAGCCTGGGGTCTCTATTCCTCTATCTGGCTTTGGCGGGGGGGTGAGTGTGCTTGTGGGAGCTCCTGAAGGAGAGGGTGTAGGAGGGCTTTAGAAGGAAGGAGGAGAACGCTGCTCCCCTGGGCTTCCCAGCTCAGAGTGAAGTGGGTATTTCATGCATCCCACCCACACATACAGAGTATTCACCCGACTTCATGGAGCTCCTGCTGCACTGGGAATCGTGCTGGGTAGGTGTGGAGGAGTCAGCCGGCAAATATGAACTAGATCTGAGGTTTCCCCCTAGGACTATACATTCTAATGGGAAAGTTAGATTTAAAGAAATCACTATAGAATTTGTTATGGAATAACAGTTGCAATCAGAGCTACGAAGGGAAGGCAGACTATGAGAAAATGTGAGAGGGAACAAACTCACTTAAAATATGGAGTTGCAGGGGAGCTGGCAAGGATGTGATGGGGGAAGCCAGGGAGGGGGCAGCAGTGACGTAGGAGGGGCTGAGGGCAGACAGCTCCTCGCAGAATAGACAGAGCTCAGGACAGTGTGAAGGAGGAAGAGTGAAGAGCACCCAGGGGCTCAGCACTGAGGGCCAGGCAGGGGGACTGGCCAGAGATTGTGTAGAGAAGACCTTGTAGGGAATGTGTCCTTGTAGCACAGAGAACAGTAGAAAAATTTCAAGCAATCAGTGCCATGGTTTGGAGGGTGACATGCTCAGTATATGGGAAGTTATTTCAGTAATGAAATGAAAGGTGAGAACGGTTTGGATATGGATAAGACAAGTTGGATAAGACATATGGATAAGACAAGTTGACTGACTTGAGGTCATGCCAAGAGACTTTTTGGGCATAGTGCTAGGCTCTGGGGATAAAGCATGAGATACTTTTTGGAGAGAAAAGGACAACTTAGTCCCACAGGAGTTGAGTTATGCTGAGTAACAGGCCAGCAGGCGAGAGTCAGAGGCGTAGCTTTACATGTAAACATCCCCGAGGAAGTGGGAGAGCCTGTTATACAGCTCTCATAAGACCTTCTTTTCTTCCCTGCTTCCCTCCCTCCTTTTCTCTCTCTTTTCTTTCTTTCTCTTTCTTGCTTTTTCTCACCTGTTTTGTACTTTCTTGCCAGCTTTTTCTTTAACACAGCTGCCTCTTCAAACATGTTGCCTACAGGCATGAAGTTCAAGGGAGATTTATGCATTACTAGAAAAATGTAGAAACTATCTTGTGTCAGTTAAAAATAATTCCTTAAAAAAGAAAAAGAATCTAACATTTTCTTGAACTATTCTTTTTCTAATATGTTATTTCCCTGTTCCATCTTTTTAAAGATATTTGTCCTGATTTCTAGGTCGTTAGTGACCATTGGTAAATATAATTATTAAAAGTTTAAGTTTGTTTTCATTTCACAGGTCTTACATTTCGCAGCAAACCACCCAGTGCTGTGATAAGACACTAAGATGTTGAAATTTCTTTCTGTAAAAGGCCTTTCATGAAACAACCAGTTTCCAGAAATGAGCTGCAGAGAGGGGAATAGCTGCCAGACGTGTGCTCTGAATGTCACACCTCCACCTTGTGGGCAGGCGTCCGAGTCTCAAGTGCATTCATAACACTCTCTTCTAGAGCTTTTCAATTGCCACAGCTGTGCATCCTTTGTCACAGAAATTGCATGTGTCCCTTTTTGTGGATCCCTTCTCTCCTTTCTTCGTTTTTGAAAACTACCACGAGCATCTATATTACTGCTGCAGTAACGCTGCAAACTCTGTGGCACAAAACCATAGGGATTTATTCTCTCATGTTTCTGGAGGCCAGACATCCTAAATCAGGTGTCAGAGGGGCCCCATTCCTCATGCTTGGTGTTCCTCTGCTTTAGCCACATTGCTCTGATCTCTGCTGCTGTGGTCACACTACCCTCTCCCCGGGTGTCTGCTTTCCTCTGCATCCCTTACAAGACCTCTTATAATAAGATTTAGGATTCACCTAGATAATCCAGGATTATTTAATCTCAAGATTCTAGAATTTAATTATATCTGCAAAGACTCCTTTTCAGGAGAAAAAGCTAATATCCACTGGTTCCTGGCATCTGATGTGGGCATCTTTTGGCAAGCCACTGTTGTCCTACCATGGCATCTGTTATTTTGCCATGAATTTACACCTAAAGAGGGGTAATTCCTGGGGCTTCTATCAGGCTGGGGTTTCTCTATGTTGGCAGTGACAGTTTGGGTAGATGCCTCTGTGTGGTGGGAGCGGCCTGTGCCCTGCCCGATACTAAGTGGTATTGCTGTCCCCCTCCCACTAGAGGCCAGCAGCAGCCCCCATCACAGCTGTAGCAGCTAGAAGTGTCCCTAGATACTATGTGTGTCCTCTAGGGAGCAAAACCATCCCCAGTGAAGAACCAAAGATGGGATCAACCAGGACAGTGCTAGTGAACTGTGTGTTCTCAGCCTTGGCCACATACTGGAAACCTGTAATTTTGAAAACTGCCCAAGTCAGGCTCCCCCCCGCCCCAGAGGGTCTGATGTAGGTGGTCTGGGGTGAGGACCAGGTACCAATGTTTTTTAAATCCCCTGCTGATTCTTATGGACAAAAGACTATGAATCACAGAGTTTAAAGAGTAGGGGCTCTACAATGGTTTGTGGAATTGCGGGGAGCTCATTTCAACTCTATCATTAGAAACTTGAACTTAAACCTAATGTATATTATATCTGGATGATCTCACCACCAGAGAGATGTCTAAGAAAAAGAAGAAAATGTCTCCTCCTCTTCTCTGTTCCCTTAGAACCCCAGGTTAGCAACTTTTTCTTTTCTAAGGATCTCCTTTGAGCTGAGTGCAGGGCAAAGAGAATGGTGGCTGAAATTGAGAGGCCCGGCTGGACTCTTTCCTCATCCACTGGTTGTGAGAAGTCCCATCCTCTCTCTGGGCCTCAGTGTCTTTGTCAGGAAGGTGGAATATGAGCTGGGATGAAGCCTAAGTGATCTCAGCCGCACTACGCAGATGCTGGTTCAAGGGACATGGGGGCAGTGGTGATTACAGACTGGCATTGCCATCAAGCAGGGGAATAAAACATCTGCTCTGGCCCCTCGGCTGCGGCTCACAGGGGTCATTCACTGCCCAGGCAGAAACCAAGGTGGAAATGTTTTGGCAATGCAACAGCTATCCATACCTTGTATTATTCCTTTTAGCCCTCCAAATCATAACCTAAAATAGGAATGTGTGTACTAACAATGATTTGTATCGAGTTCTTCCCATAATTAAAAACCACAATGGAGTTGTTTGCATTAACCATTATGATTTTAAAAAAGAGAGAGAAAACACATTGTAACCTTGCTATAGACAAATGAAAAGCAAAGTCTCTACGATATGCTTATATGAAAAAGTTTCCAAGGAGATCTCAGAAATAAACGAGAACCCGGCAGTCCATCACTCCACACTGCACATTCTTGTGGTTGGTACTCCACCTGCGACAGTGACATGGAAACCAAAGGTGCTATTTTCTTCATGAAGTTCAAAGGATGGGAAGATTGTTCTCGAGATCCAGACCGAGTAGACGGTCTTTGCTGTGACTCTGCCACTCTTAGTGTCAGGCACATTTATAGACATTGTTCTTTTTCACTCTCCCCAGCTTCCCATCTCTTCCCCTGGCTCCAGAATCCTATTTCTAATGCCCTACATAAGGATCCCACTGGGGAATTTAACAGGCCTTCACTTTCTCCCAGGTCAGCACCTGCCCATGACCTCCCATTTTCAAGAAAACAAGACGATCATGCAAAAACCTGCTGAAGCCCAAAGCATGGAAGTCCCCCTTGATCCTCTCTTTCTCCCAATTTCCAAGAACAATAATGTAGCAGCCTTCAATAATATTGTCAATATCTGCCCTGATCCTACAGCCTCCACACCTCCTCCTACCCCACACCTGCCATGACACCCTCATTTGTCTCCCATTGGCCCACTGTAGACACTCCCTTGCTGGCCTCCAAGCTTCTGCATCAACCCTTCCTTCATGAATTCTCAACTCATCAGCTAGAGAATGTTTTCAAAACATAAATAAGACAATATCACTTCACTGTTAGGAACTGCTCAATAGCATGTCAAACCACCCTAGAAAACAGTGTGGCAAGATTTTTATAAAACAAAATATGTAGTTATTATATACCTAGCCATTACATTGTTGGGCAAATTCATCTCAAAGAATAAAAACTTCTATTAAGAGAAAAACCTGTACACAAATGTTCACAGCTGTCTTATTCATAATTGCTAAAAACTGGAAATGACCCAGATACCCTTCAGCAGGTGAATGGCTAAAAAACGAATCGGGTGTGGGCATTGTGTAGCACTACTTAGCAATATAAAGGAATTTATTAACTTACAGAGCAGAAGGAACTTTGAAGGTAAAATTAAGGTTGTTAATCAGCTGACCTTAAAATAGAAAGATGATCTTGGATTATCTAGGTGAGCCAGATACAGTAACAAAGTTCCTCCAAAGGAAAAGGTGGTAGAAGAGAAAGTGGGAGGAGATGAGATTGCAAAACACATGCCCAGAGAGATGAGACTTTGGTGGCTTTGAAGAAGGCGGCTGGGGCTCTGAGCCTCTGGAAATGGGAAAAGGGAAGAGAAAGGATTCTCCCTGGATCCCCCAGCATGGAAGGTGGCCATGCAGTCACTAGGGATTGTCACAAGACACAAAGCCAGCAAATGGTTACAGCAGAAATAGGAAACAGAGGGGGAGAAACATCTCCCCCTCCAAATGCCACGCTGTTTTGAGTGAAGTGAACGTCATTTAATTATGTTGCCATCACCAATGCTTTCTTGTTTCTGTCATCATTATTTTTAAATTTTTTTAAACATGAGTTTGAAAAGTAGGAAAGATGCAGAAAGATAAACATGAATTGTAAAGTAGAGGCTTTCTGAATAACACGAGAAATTTTCTTGCTTTGCATATGCCCTTGCTATGACAGATAATTATTTATATCAGAAAGGGAAGTGTCAGGGATTGGTTACAGCTGTCAGATCACGACACTGCTGGGGGAGCCTCGCTCCTCAGCACAACGTTGTGCAATGCAGATTTCAGTGACACTGTGGAAGTCTCAGCATATTGCAACTGCAACTTAATCTTTTCTGTTTGAGCCAGGAAATTCCTGCTGTGGATTTCATTCATTCCAACATTATCCCGGATAGAAGGTCACAGGTAGCTCTCAGTCTGAGTGCTCCTAGAATGTGCCTCTTTGCCCAGTAAATGTGCCTGAGACCTTCAGGCAGGGCGCTCACTGATGCCTTGGTGGCCCCAAGTTGACCAGTTGACCATCTCTCCATCCTGCCCTTCCCCTGCCCACTGCTGGTCCCTGAAGACAACTGGGCCTATGACTTCTGAGTTGAATGGCTCATGAATGGAAGTCTTGGTTTCAGACTTCTCCACAGATCCAGATCAACCTTCCCTGCTGACATCTGCATGTTTGAATACCGGACCACTCCACTCCATGAGGCTGTGCTCATCGTCTGCCTCTCCTCCCCAGCATTCTCCATCTTGGGGAACCATTCTATCAAACAATTAGTTTTCTTAAGATACATCCAGTACATTTCTCTCTGCCATACCCCTGACACTGGATCCTTTCAGTTGCACCCTCAACTTCTCTGTATCCTCTCCTTCCCATCCTTTCTGCCTCTGCTGAAATTCACACCTAAGTGGGGGAATTGAAGTCAGCTCACATTTACCAAGTACAAACAATATACCAGATATTGTTCTTAAGCACTTCTGTGTGAATTATCTCTGCTATTCCTCTCTGAAGCATTATGCAGTTGGCATTCATATCATTCTCAACTTTGGAAGCACAGATGGGTGCAGAAAGAGGTCAAGGATCTTTTCCAAGGTCAGACAGCAAGGGAAGGGTAGAACTGAGATCTGGGATAAGGTATGGATCACTGCAGGGTCTGAGAAAACAGCCACTAAGTCATGAGTTTACTGAGACTGGGACAGAGCATGGCCCCTCAATCCATCTTTGTCATCCCTTAGATTGGTGTTGATACCTTATGCCAGTTAGACTGTGAAGGGAGGGAAGAGGTCACAGCCCAGGACTTCCTCTCTCTTGCCTCATGCAGAAATGGGCATATACAAAGGTGTGTGTATGTCCCCCATCTACCATGTCCCCAAAAGTCATGATAACTAATAACAGGAAAGCAGGTTCCAGAAATACTGATTGTAGTGGCTAACACCAGCCAGGCATTTCCCAGACAATTCCCATGTCATCATCCCACTTGATGCACATAACATCCTCATGAGGAAATAAATCTCAGAAAAATGAAGGAATTTATGACATCATGACACTAATAAGTGATACATACAGATCCTCCTGAGTCAAAGGCTGTCATTCCTAATCACTGTGGTAGACTGCCCTGAAGCCCAGGATCTGGGTTCAGAAGACAGCAGTGGGTATGTGCAAGCTACACATTCTTGGAAGTACTTTCCAACTCGTGTCTGTCATTTGTAAAGTGGGCGTGGTACTGCCAACCTCCTGGTGACCTTTATCTATCTTGAAGTTCTAGTATCTGACACTATTGGCTTGGAAATGTGTTTGGTTGGCAAAAGTAGTGTAATGTCAGTGCCCTTAACTCTGCCAAGATTGCAGCTGATAGAAAGGAAAATTTGCTTATTTCTCCAGATTACTTTTACATTAAAGAATTACTGTAAAGTGCTATTTATTTTTTCCCAGAAGAAACACTAACATTTACTGATTTTTCTTGCAGCTAGCTTTGGTCATGTGACCAACTTCCAGCCAATGAGGTATGAGAAGAGTGGTGGCCCCAACCTCCCAAATGTATATTTCAGGAGTAGTGATATGTCTCTCCCTTCCTCTTTCCCACTCACTGAGCTGAGAGGTGATAGTAAGCTATCTCTGACCATGAGGACAGATGCAACATTCCACAAATGCCAGAGAACAAGGGAGAAGCCAGGCCTTAAAGATTCATCCCCCTATATAATCTCTTGGACATATTTGCCTGTCTCCAGTCCTATCTCTCAGCAACACAGTGGGGCCACCACATCAGTCTAGAACTGCAATGGCCGGTTCTGGCTGGACCACACTTTAGAGAGTAGCCCATAATGTAATGCACATCACCCTTATTACAGCTACTTCTGCTTGAGATCTTTGCTGTGGCATTGGGATCCACATCCCAACTAACTTAAGGAAGAAAGAGAAAGCCCCTGGGCCACAGGCTATTTAAAAACTACTTCTTAAAGCCTGTCTTATGCAAAGTTTCTACCACAAAAGAAGTGGGCACATTCTAGGGATGTAATTAGCTCTGCTCAACTTAGGCAGCTGGGCCAGGGAAGTGATGAAAATAAAATCAGAGGAGTCATTAGAGGCTGAGTCAAGGTATGTTTTGCCTTGTTCAAGAGAAAGGATTTGAACCTAAAAGCAATGGCAATTCCAAAGGAGTTCTGAGGAGCACAGCCTGAAACTTCTGAGCTGTCTCGTGATTTTTCAGTTGGCCTTTGGAGCAGAGACTGGAGAGCAAAAGACTATGGAGTTAGGAAGAAGAGTCCACAGGCAATGGGTGATGGTGGCTTAGACACAGGATGAACACAGAATGGAGAAGGAGAAGGTTAAACCATTAAGACCTGACTGACTAGAGAGAGAAAAGCTGGAGGGAGGACCAAGAATCTCTCCCAAGTCTGTGGTTTTGGCAGCCGCATCTCGAGTAGCATCCTTGATTTACACACACCAGGGAAAAAATAGGTTTGAGGCTAGGGTGGGGCAGGAGGTTGGTGGGTAGCTTGTGAGTTTGATTTTGTACCTGTGGAGTCTGATGTGAGAGACACATCTAAGAGGCAGCGTCTAGTAGACAGAGTTACTTTCATAGCAGAGCCTCAGCTCGACAATCTTATAATCACAGGAACCATCCCACATTCTTGTTTTTCCAAATCAAATTGTATTCAGAATTCCAGGAGATCAAGATGGCTTCTCCCATCACAGTCATCATTAGCATCAATGGATTTTATTTCTATTATACTAGGTAGAAGCCACACCCTAAGGCCTCTCTCTTTACTTACATTGCAAGCCTATCAGTTTTCCACTTCTCTCTTGTATAGCTTACAATGAGCCAGATAACAGCACTCATTGACAATCTAGCATTTTTGAGCAGATGTGCCTTAGATTCAAGGTGAATTCCAGGGATCCTTCTTGCTATGAAGAGGATCCCAGCAAAGACAAAATAGTCTATCTTCTGGGGAAGTTCCTCTCAAAGTTAATTTTCCTCTAACCAAATTGTGTCTGTTTTTGTACCCCCACTGTATTCACAGCACCTAACACAGTGCCTGATTCACAGCAGGTGCCAAATAAACAAAAGAATGCATGTTTAATGAAATGACACCTGTAGGTGCTTTAAATTTTAGCTATTTAGAAACTGCAGGCCAAAAACACTCTTGATGAAAACACACATCAGTGCACCCAGTAGGGTTCACCAAACAACACATGATCATAAACTAAATGGATAATTATGAAGCTAACATATTAATCATGCATAAGGAAAAAGCAAGAAATTCAGGCATTGAGATTCAGGACCAACTTGAGTCAACTCTGATAGTAGACTGATAACATCCTTCTTGAATGCTTATGCAGTGGTTCTCAACCTTCCTAATGCTGAGACCCTTTAATGCAATTCCTTATGTTGTGGTGACACCCAACCATAAAATTATTTTTGTTACTACTTCATAACTGTAATTTTGCTACTGTTATGAATCATAGTGTAAATATCTGATATGCAGGATGTATTTTCATTGTTACAAAGGGGTTGAGAACTGCTGTTTTACAAAGTCTATAGAGCTGTATTGGCGGGTGTAACCAACAGCGTGAGGCAGGCAACTTGCTTAATTCAACAGCAGAATGAAGTTATCAATACACTTTTGGATTGCTTAACAGGACTTAAAAATAGAGTTGTCATATAATTTAGCAACTACACTCCTAGGTAGATTCCAAAGTTTTTACTGAAAACCTAAAAACAAATTTTAATAGCAACATCATTCATAATACCTAAAAGTAGAAATAATTTAAATTACAAATTTGGTATATCCATGCAATGGAATATTATTTGGCAATGAAAAGGAACAAAGGACTGATAAACACTACAATAGGGACAAAACTTTAAATCTTTAGACAGGCAGTCCCCAAGTTACAAACATCTGACTGACATACAACTTGCACTTATAAATGGAGGCTTTTATGGGTAAGAGGTAACTGCACCTGTTCCAACTTACATACATATTCAACTCAAGAACAAACCTACAGAACCCATCTCATTTGTAACCCAGGGACTGCCTATACTAAACGAAGGAAAAAGCAGACATAATCATACATTGTATGATTCCATGTGTATCAAATGTCCATAGAAGGTAAATCCACAGACATAGATAATGATTTTTTTTGGTTGTGAGAGGCTGAGAGGGGATATGATGAGGAAAATGGAGCATGACTAATGTGCAGTGTTTCTTTCAAGGGGATAAAAATGTTCCAAAATTGATCATGACAATGGTTGTACAACTCTGTAAATACACTAAAAACTATGGAGATGTACACTTTAAATGAGTGAGTTGTATCTTATATGAATCGTATCTCAATAAAACTGTTGTAGAAAAAACCAAACTCCAAGAACAAGAACTCACTTGTTCTTGCTATTATATATGGTATACTCACGTTAGTCACCTTTCGTCATAGGCAGTAATAAAACCTCACAGAAAGCTCTGTGACTCTGGACATTATCATTTCAACTTATAAAGTCTAGGCTCCTCATTGGTAGGAAAGAAGTGCAGCAGCTGCTGCTGGCACCTGCTCACATCCTTGTGCACCACCAGACAAGTCTCTCTCTTGGTCCCTGTGTCTCTTTACTGGGCCATCAGCTCCCTTCCCTCCCATAGGATGAACCAGAAGTACTGGAAGTCAACTCCCCTGAAAGCAGATATGAACTTATCACAAAGAGCTTCCTTGCCAATCATGGGGTACAACCCCAAGGTGTATTCTACACTGTCCCCAGATGTGTCAAGGGGGCTTGTCCACAGCAGCAACCTGCATGTTGATATATCTTGCCTTGGTTTCTTTCCTCTCCCAGCTTACTTCATTCACTGCCAGGGCTTCTTGGCATCATGTCCCAAATAAACCATCTGCAAGTACATCCTTGGCCTGAGTCTGCTAATGAGAGAGACCAACCTATGATGAGGGATGATTGGAGTGTCTTGTTACAGGTCTACGGGGAGGGTGAAATGAGGCATCACACGTACAGCACTATGCCTGGCTACTGAATAACCATTAGCTATTATCACCATTGTTGTTATTATTACTGCTGTTATTATTAAAGACAAATAACTGACTTGAATTTTTTTAATCAGGTCTTAGCCCATCTGGAAGCCTGTCTTGGCTTCCTTACATATATGAAAAAGGCCAAACTTGGTATCATGCTTAATATTTAACCGCTAAGAATTCAGTTAATTATTCTCTTCCCCCCATCAATTCACTCTAGATTTTCAAAGACTTTATCAAGCAAACTGCACAGATTAAGTAATAATTCATTTCTCTCCCATGTTTTATTGATCAAAGGCACACAACTGCCAATCAGTCTCTGATCAGAATGAAATTACTAAGCTCACTGCATAGAGCTAATATCATTTCAGTCAAATGTGCAAAAAAAAAATCAAAATCTTGACTTCTTTTTGTTAGTCTGTGAAGCTTTATCCTTGTAAGCATGTGCTTATTTTAGATTTTTCTGAAATATTTAAATAGCTTGCAGACCTTCATTGCTACCATCATGGTCTCCTAAGAGCTAGGAACCCCATGTTGACAACTGTTGATGGAATAAACCAAAATCCATTAGCAAATATGCTTGTTTTTGTTCTAAAAATTGCAGTAGTAACATTTTTATTGCTATGTTTGCAATAACCTTCCTGTATATGAGAAGAAAATAAAGGATAAAAGGATGCTTAGTATTTTTTTATCTTGACCTTTTTACAATGAAATAGCCTCAAATCTAAAAGTAGCCACATAGCACTAAGACACCACCCCCTTCCAAGTTTCCTGCTGTGACACTGAGACATCATAGTCTATGAGGAGAGAAAAGAGAGAAAGGGGAAGAAGGACGTGTGCAGTTTGGAACAGAAAAGCAGAGGGAGATCTAATTCTCCATGGTTGAGTGTGAACAGCACCTCCTGGCTGTGTGCTGAGGACATTTGCTTGGCCCTGAATCCTCTCTCCCTTCTCTACCCTGCTCTATTCTTGGGCAGAGAACCTGGCAGCCTTGTCTTCTTGCTTCCAGCTGGGCTCAGCAAAGGATGAGCCACAGAGACAGATCAGAGATGGAGGGAGCACAAGACAGGGTGTCCATCTCCCCGGTTCCACACAGGTCAGAAGCTTGTGGCACAGGGAGGGTGGAGAATCACGAATGGTGGACCTGCAGGGGCCAATGGGCTATACCTGGCCTACCAGGGTTCCTGCTACATAAGATAAATAACATAAACTTTGTAGAATTGACATGATAATTAAATAATATGATCCACAGAAAACATCACACTGCCTAATGCAAAATAAACAAATAGACATTAGTTACTGTTATTTATACCCAAAGGTCTGCGGAAAAATCCTGTTTCTTGTGAATGACAACACACTCTTTTCCCATATTCCTGAGATCTAAACTTACATTAGACCCCTCACTGCAGAATATCAGCCCACACCCACTGAAAGCTCACCATTGGCTGGGGCTGTGCTAACTACTTCTCAAGTATCATCTCACTTAACTCAACTGTACTAGGAGGGAAGTGATTTAAAACTTTTTTTTTTCACAAATGAGAAAATGAGGTGTTGTGCATAGGAAATACTATATCTAGTTAGGTTTATCTAAGACCTGATTACAGCAAATTGAAAACAGGGGCTAGCAGGAGTAAGAAAGCTAAGGGGTTGAAACACATTCTCCTTAGTAAAGTATCACAAGAATGGAAAAGCAAGTATCCAATGTACTCCATACTAATGGAGTCAGTAGACAATCTAATACAGGCCCACATAAGAGAAAAACTCAATTCAATTCAAGTTGGGGGCAGGGGGCACAAGGGAGTGGAAGAGGGGAGGAGGGAGGAGGATGGGTGTGGTCCCACTTAATGGGCACAATGTAAGGTTATAGGGCACACCCCACCTTGGGTGTAGGACACAACTACAAGAGGGACTCTACCTAACAAATGCAAACATTGCAACCTAGTTGTTTGTACCCTCAAATTAAACTGAATGAAAAAGGGAAGGAAGGAAGGAAGGAAGGAAGGAAGGAAGGGAGGGAGGGAGGGAGGGAGGGAGGGAGGAGCTGTCTGTGCTCAGCAGGGGCTTAATTGGTAGAAGTGGCCTTTGAACCCCAGTCCCACAACTTCAAAGGCAGCATCCATGTGTCCCTGTTTACAAGAGAGCAATTCTTCAAAGCTAATCCAGAGCAATTTGATGGGCAAGAAATCAGGTTGTCTGCGTGTGGAGAGAACATCAATGCATTTGTCACTGTCAAAACTCCTTTCGAGAAAATATGCTGTAATTGTACATTTAATTCAGCCCCAGCACAACACAGTGTTCCAGCGATGTGTATGGCAATGTGACATGTGTTGAGCTTGTGACCCTGTTGGGAGGGAGTCTTGTAAAACTTGCAGTAAAGAAAAATGACAAACAGACAGATGTGCTGGCCTCATCTCTCTGTGGCACCTCCATGGCTCCTGAGAAGGAGACAGCACACTTAGGAAGCCACGCTGTACCTCCCAGATCCTGTGGATGTGTAAGAGCTGAGTCAGTGAGAGGATTTATACCCTTTGTGTCCTTGAATATTCATCAAACTCACTCCCCCCGGGGACACAATCATGGACACTAGAATGAGCATGGGTCAGTGATGAATGGATCCCCTCTTCAGAGTACACTGGGTCTCCCTCCACATGAGCCAGGCTGGGACTGTCTAGGGAAGCACATGGGAGCTCTATAGTTGCTGGCAGTGGGGAAATTCCTGGTTGGGCACCTCTGCTGCCATGGGTGGAGCTTGGGCAGGGATCTCATATAAGAATCCAAGTGTGGTCTATTTTGGTGATGGATATAACTGTGGCCAACACCCCGTGGGGACCTGTGTCCTGGTTTGGGGATAAGATGAAAATTCCTTTCCTACTTCAGTCTGCCCAGTATGAATGGCTGAACATCAACACTTACTGCTGTGCCTATAGCCCCAGCACAGAAGCCACTCCTCCTTTGAGAGCACAGACATACTTCCCTCTCCTGAGATTGGGATAGGGCGTGGGAAGGAGATAAACTCCAGCCAGCTCATGGTCTCACAATGAGTCCACCCACTTTTGTAGGGGACAACATCCTCACTTATGCACACGCTTTCCCCAAACCTGTCCATTCTGTCCTGTACTGTCATGTCCAGCCCACGGATGAGTGATCCAACGGAAGGTATCTGAATCAAACTGGACTGATTAAATTCTTCTAAAATATTTAAAATTCAGGACACAGAAATATGTCAGTGCCAATGTCTGAGTCAAAGTACATCAATGGAGAGTTGTTACGTTTGTTCACAAATTTTGTAGCCAGACGTATGTGCATTTTGGTTTCTTTTCCTTTACGGTAAGATTCTCCTTTGATGCTATGCACTAGCCCACCATTGTAGGTTGAATTATGTCTTCCCCCAACAAAAAGTCATGCTGAAGTCCTAAGCCTTAGCAACTTTGTTTGAGTATAGAGTCTTTACAGGGGTAAGGTCATCAGCATGGGCCCTAAGCCAGCAGGACTGGTTTTCTTACAAAAATAGGAAATTTGGACTCAGAGACAGACACATGCAGAGGGAGAGCGGCACATGAAGGGGAAGGCAGAGGGTGCGGCAATAGGTCAACAAGCTGAGTAATGACAAATATTTCTAGCAAACCAGACGCAAAGAGAAAGACACGATCAGATTGAAATACTGACTCTTACACCAGACACAGTGGCTCATGCTTGTAATCCCAGCACTCTGAGAGGTCAAGGCAGGTGGATCCCTTGAGCTCCCAGCTTCGAGAACAGCCTGAGCAAGAGCAAGACCCTCATCTCTAACAAAAATAGAAAAACTAGCCAGGTATAGTGGCAGGGGCCTGTAGTCCCAGCACTCCGGAGGCTGAGGCAGGAGGATTACTTGAGCCCAGGAGTTTGAGGTTGCTGTAAGCTATGACACCACAGCACTCTACCCAGGCCCACAGAGTTAGACTCTGTCTCGGAAAAAGAAAGAAAAAGAAATACCAACTATTTTAAAAACTGAAGGAAGATTCCCTTTTATGGATTGAGCTGTATCCCCCTGAAGGATGCCCCTTGCCCCCAATCTGCAGGGCCTGTGAACACAACTTTATTTGGAAATAAGATCTTTTCAGCTGTCATCAAGTTTAAGATGAGGTCCTTAGGATGGACCCTGATCCCATAGGACTGATGTCCCTATAAAAAGCCAATTTCCCTGTGAAGACAGACACACAGGGAGAACCATGTGAAGACCAAGGCAGAGACTAGAGTGATTCAGCCACAAACCAAAGAATACCTGAGTCTGCCAGAACCTAGGAGGCAAGGCGGGACCTGCCCCTGGAGACTCTGAAGATAGCATGGCCCTGCTAACACTGTGACTTCAGATTTCTAGCCTCCAGAACCATGAGATAATATAACTGTGTAAGCTACCTAGTTTATGGTATTTTGTTAGGAAAGCTCTAGGAAGCTAATACAACCCTTCACTCAAAAATATCTCTAGAGTAACCTCACAGAAGTGGTTTACCCAGAGGTAATTTGCTAAAGATTTGAAAAAGTAGGGCTGAAAAATGTTCACAATAACTGAATTACCTGAGTAATTTTGAAAGTGCTACTACTTAAAAAGTCTAGATAGAATATACATCATAAAAATAAGTAAATTTTATCTCTCTAGTCCTCATTAAAATATTTGGAATATTTAAAGAAAGATGGAGACTTTACCTCTTACATGTTTACATGAATGGAGCAGGAACATATTCTTCTTAGCAAAGTATCCAAGAATGGAAGAAAAAGTATCCAATGTACTCAGTCTTACTATGAAAGCTATAACCAACTATAGCCCAAGAAGAAGGGGAACATGAAGAGGGAGGGGAGGGGAGGGAGGAGAATGGGTGGAGGGAGGGTAATTGGTGGGACCACACCTATGGTGCATGTTAGAAGGGTACATGTGAAATTTACTAGGTGTAGAATATAAATGTCTTAACACAATAACTAAGAAAATTCTGTGAAGGTTATACTGACCAATTTGATGAAAGTATTTCAAATTGTATTTAAAACCAGCACATTGTACCCCATGATTGCATTAATGTACACAGCTATGATTTAATAAAAAATGGTCACATATATTTTAAATTTAAAAAAATAGCCAATACTCAACAATCATACTTGAGCACTGGTTTAATTCAAGCCAATAAGACTAGTTATTTGGTGCTTTTTTAGTATGTTTTGGATAATGGCTCTGCTTTTGAATGGCATAAATATGGTGACTAAGAAAATTAAAGGAAGAACAAAGCATTCTAAACAACAACTTTGAAAGTGACTAATGGCAAAGTTTGTGTTATGCTGTGTCCTCAACTCTGTTCTTAGAGTGAAAACAAAAGACCGCCATCATGACTGGTGAAGAAGCCGTCCTTCATTTTCCATCAAAGATCCTCATGCCTTTGATCTTTTGATTGTTTAAAATAATGATTTCTTTGTTCTAAAAATAGTTCTTCTGCAAGGAAGAAAGAGAAATTTACTTTTTCAGACTGTTAAAGAGAGCACATTGAACTCTAAAAGGGAAAAAAACTAACAAAAGATAAATCTTTTAAAGACTTGCCATGTGTTAAATTTACTGCTGATGTTCCAAGAAAATCTTTTTTGATATTTTTAGATTGATATGAATGTATTTTTAGATTGAGATTAATGAATGTAGATTATAAAGAAGTCTCAGCTGAACATCTGCTTTATTGTCTTGGTCCTAAAGTCAACCTTCTGGCTTAAAAATTTAGAAACCAAATTTGAGGGGAATAAATACATAATTTTGTCATATCCAAATAATTTACTCATGTGCTTTGGGAAACAAAATGGTTTTTTATTTCTTTGTTTCGATAGAAGTTTCCCTTTCTATCGATAGAAGTTCCTGGCTTTAGTAAGTATTATGTGACCATGCCATTCAATGTCCATTAAATAATGCTTAGTACTGTAAATGTTACATTACCATGTTATATTTCCATAAATACATGTGAAGTCCATATGAATGCCAAATGAATTCAATATGGTCATTTCTATTACAATAAATGCCAAGTGAATTCAGAGCAATGAGGCACTAAAAATGCCATTCACTTCCAACTAGTCCCATGGTGAATTCATTACTGCCATGTCACACCCATTCTTGTCAGGGTTTCCATTTGAAATACTATTTCCAGCAGTTCATCATAAAATTCCATTTGAGGAATTGACTCTCATTGGAAGTATGGAAAGTGAACTTAAAGTCTGGCAAAGTAGT
>NW_003852442.1:2131416-2132900 GCF_000181295.1 Otolemur garnettii
AGCTGCCTACATCACCCAGAAAGGATTTCTGGGGCCTGTTGCTAACAATTCCACCTTTTATCATGAATTCTTTTTCCATTTGTATGATATAAACTTCCCCTGTTGTATGCTTAGGTTTATGTGCCAAAGGAAAAAATATCATTTCAATCATTTCACCAAAATTATACTTACGGAGATCTGTCCTACAAAGGGCATATTCTGACAACTGATGTGGTTTCCACTGTCATCTCTGACTCATAACACTGAGGCAGCATATACTACATAAATATGGAAGGGAGAGATGCTGCCTGTATTTCTTTCCTCTGCATAAGAAAGGAGTCTGGAACAAAGACAATTACAATGTAGGAATGGAAGATCAGTAAGTGAGGAATGACAATAATTGTAAATGTGAAACTAGCAAATCAAATATTTAATTAAATGTATATAATTCAAAAGTGCAATTAGTCATGCATCATAAGATTTTTTTTGGACACATACTGATAGTGTTAGAGAGGAGTTATTATATTAAAATGAACATCAATTAGCTCATTCTTTTTTAGACATACAAATAAATTTGGCTTTTCCAGGGAGGCCATCAAAGACACAGGATGGGGCATAGCCTTTGGAGTTAAACACTATGGAAAACAGAACAAATCCAGGCATCACCACATTACGGCTCAGGAACAGTGAGCATTTGTACACAGAGGCAATGCAGTGTCATGGGAACAGGATGGATCTAGTGGGAAATCTGAGTTCCAATCCAAACATTATAATTCACCAGCTCTTTGACCTTGGGGAAATCACAAATTCTCTTTGAGTTTTAGTTTCACCTCTTCACAATGAAGTTATTCCACCTCCACTGGGCATCGTCCTTGTTTTAGCCTCATTATCTATTCCAGGCCATTGGACATATAGCATGGATTATATCAACCACATCAGAGGACCCATCATAAAGTGAGAAAACTGCTGAATAGGGCATGCCCTGGAGTACAAGCCTGTGAAATACCTCTCCATCTAAATGATACATCCATAGGGAACGCCATCTCTGACCCTTCTTCCTTTAGGGTAGATCCTTTGGTGCACATTATAGTCTGAATTTCTATTATCAGAGCACTTACACAGGACATTTTAAAATGCCCATGTAAAAGAGAAAATGATTAAAAATTATTACCTCTGTACTGGCATGAGGTTAGATACAAAGACCAGGGAAGCAGAGTACAGAAATAGATGACACAGAGGTGGTCATTTCATTTATGACAAGAGGCCAATGCAATTCAGTGAAGGAAAGGATAGTCTTCTCAGCAAACAGAGAACTGGGGCAACTGGAAAAACATCAAACTTGATCTCTACCTCACACCATACATAAAATTAACTTGAGATGGAAATTAATCATGAAGGTAAAGAGATGAAGCTTTTAGAAAGCCCAGTAGAGAATGTTCATGACCTTGGGATATGTAAATATTTCTTAAATAGGACACAAGAGCAATAACCATAGTAGAAAGAAT
>NW_003852442.1:2134352-2138600 GCF_000181295.1 Otolemur garnettii
AGCACTGATTGCTAATCAAGTGGCCATGGTATGTGTGAGCAAAGAAATTAGAAAACAAACGTAGATGCTGATTAGTTTTCCACAAACATCTTGAAAGATGTACAAAGCCAGAGCTGGCTAAGGTGAGGCAAGTAAGAAGAATTTAGCTTCTACTCTGCCAGCATCACTTGAGCCAAAGCTGGAATCAAAAAAGAGACTATGAAAAAGGGCATAAAACTGATTACAAAATCTCAGTGACTCTCTGGGGTACCTGGTAATAACAATAATAAAAACCATGATAAAAACTGCTAAGGTGTGTACACAACTTTACCACTGAGCAAAAACAGGGATGCTCACATCAGCTCAGTCTAGCCTCATAATTACTCCATGAGGGGATGGTGAACTTTACCCTCTCCTTTTACAGGTGGAAAAACTGAGGTTCGGCAAGAGAACAATTTGCTCAAGACAACAATGGTAAGTGACTGAACTGAAGTTTTCATCTCTTGATTTCAGGCTCTGCATTTGACGTACAGTAGAATAAAATGAACTCAAATAAGCCAAGGCATTATAGATATCATCAACAATACCCATAACAAACAGCCTTAGAGAAATGAATTAATGAATTCCAGAGATTCAAAGACCAAGGACTGGGGGCTAAACAGTGAGGACAGAAGTGCTTCTTAAAAATGCCCATTCTGTAGGAGACCAGAAACACCCACATTAGTGGAGTAGAACCTTGAGCAACATTCAGTTTTTCATTTCTGTAGCTTGAAATAACCAACTCCATACTTAAGAGTGTAATTGAAGATCTCATTGGAATATGGGGTTTAGTATGTAATTACTAACTGCTTTGTCAGCTGGCACTATTGCAGCTCACCTCACTAACAAATTTTTGGAATATTTGGATAGGAAGGTTAAGTTTTTTCCCTTCATTACCCACAGTGTGTTTTGTGAATGGCCCACCATCTTTATAAGACTGGCTATCACTGGGTGGCACCCAGAGGCATGCTGGAGATGGCTTATTCTGGCTTACAGGAACTAGCTGTGCACAACTCTTCCCAAATCCAAGTTCAGGGACGTCATGTTGTCAGCCTGAAATCAGTCATAGTGGGAGTATTTATGCCACAGAAATAGGCAAACTCTACAAACCATGATTTCTTTTTTTTCAGAAAGCTAATTGTGCACATCACGAGATGCATTTAATGTTATTAATTTAATGTTATTAATTTTCTTCTGCACGTTGACTTATATTTTTTTACTTAGATGCGTTTTTTAAAAAAGGAATCCCTATCACTACTGTAAATGGTACAGTAGTGATACTGTACAGTACTGTACACACAGATAGTGTACAGTAAATGGAAAGGCAATATTGTCTTACATCAGTAGAAGGTATCCTTAAAAATAAATCTTGGTGGAAACAAAACCATGACAGGGAAATCTTAACTAGATAATGGCACTTGCAAAATTAATGATCTAAGTGTTAGAATAAATACCCCCAACTGAAGAGAACTGGCTTATCATATCCCAGTTGTCTTATATTTTAGGTTGAATCACTCTGAACCATGTCTTCTCATTTAATCCATAAGATTAAACTCTGGAATGAACTCAAACAAGTACCCAAGTTAGCTCAAACAAGTAACTCATTCTAGTTACCCACCATGCCTTAATACTGCACCCTACAGAGACTTTCCTTCCTTTCCGCTGTCCAGTAACAAGGCTTCTTGCATCCCCTAAATAACCAACACACACTTACATCCTCATCACCTGTCCGGTACCGAGGCTCCTTGCGTCACCTAAATAACCAGCATGCACTTACATTCTCGTTTCTTCTTGAGGAACCCAATTAAAACACACATAAATGCATGTCATCTCATGTGTCCCTACTGCACAGATGTCTCAGGCTTTGGACAACAATATCCTCATAGAAGCATGCACTGCTCATGCCAGGCTATGTAATATTCAACTTGAGTCATCTTTCCAGCACCACAGACTTTTTATACTTTAGACACTGTTGAAAGCTCAATATTGAAATTACCTTATTATCTCCTCTGAGGCTCACAGAGATCATTGATATCTGAGCGGGCTAATCTGAGAGAAACATTGATCATTTAATCCGCTCAGTTCACTGAGTTCTATTCCTGAATCAAGTCAAATCACCAGGAAGCTTCGCTCTCAGTAGGAAAGCATTCACCTTATCACGACTTCTTTTCATGCCTTTACTTAAGTAAGATATACAGTATAACCAGGAAAAGACTGTTTTTACATCTCTGGAAAAATAGCTGTTGAAAAAGCTATTCCCTGTGTAACTTGCTTTTTTTAGTAAAGGCTCTTAAGATACATTCCTACCAGAAATAAATGCCAAGGGGAAAAGTATTCTCTTTCCACTTACTGCTGCTGCTGCCTCCTCTACTTCTTTTAATAAAATAATGAAAACTATTTAAGCCAGTACATTTCATATTTTGACATAGGTAGAAACGCAAAGTAAATTGAGTGCTACACTTTAATAATATCCACCAATTATTGTTCTTTTGCATATTTTATGTTATTTTTAAAAATCTTCACCTTTGTGCCATTGTACTTGAAGGAACTATTTAAAAACATTTAAAAATAAATATGACTTACATTTAAGTCATTTATCTATCTTCAGTTAATTTTTGTGAGTGGTGACAGATACTGATCCTGTTTCATTCTTCTTCATGTGGCTGTCCAATTTTCCCAGCACCATTTATTGAATAGGGATTCTTTTCCCCACTGTTTATTTTTCTATGCTTTTGCAAAGATTAGTTGGCAGTATGTGGATTTTTTTTTCCAGTTTTTGGCAGGGGCTGGGTTTGAACCCGCCACCTCTGGCATATGGGGCCAGCGCCCTACTCCTTTGAGCCACAGGTGCTGCCTATGGATGATTTCATATCTGAGTTTTCTATTCCGTTCTATTGGTCTATATCTCTATTTTTGCACTAACACATAGCTTTGTAGTATACTTTGAAATCTAATAATGTGATGTCTCTAGATTTGTTCCTTTTTTGTAGGTTTGACTTGGCTATTGGTATGTCTTTTTTTGTTTTTTTCTAAATGAAATATAAAACTATTTTTTCTAGATCTGTGAAACGTAATATTGGTGTTTTAATGGGGATTACATTTAATCTGTAAGTCTCCTTGGGTAAAATGAATATTTTAACATTGTTAATTCTACTGATCCATGCGCATATGTTTTTCCATTTATTTGTATCCTCTACAACCTCCTTAGTGTCTCCTCGTTCTCTTCTTAGAGATCTTCCACCTCCTTGGTTAGGTATATTCCAAGGTACTTTATTTCCCTTTGTAGCTATTGTATAATATTGAGTCTTTGATTTGACTCTCAACTTGACTGTTATTGACATACGTATAGAGATGATACTGATTTGTGTACATTGACTTTCTACACTAAAACTTTGCTAAACTTATCAATTACAGGAGTCTCTTGGTGGAATCCTTGGAGTTTTCTAGGCAGAAGATCGTACCATCAGCAGAAAGTGATGGTTTAACCTTTTCTTTCCTGATTTGTATACCCTTAATTTCTTTCTCTCACCTGATTGCTCTGGCTAGGACTTCTAGAACCATGTTGAATCAAAGGGGTAACACTGGGCATTCTTGTCAAGTTTTTAGTGGGAATGTTTTCAGCTTTTCCCCCATTCAGTATAATATTGGCTGTGGCTTTGTCATATATGGCTTTTATAATTTTGAGATAAGTTCCTTCTATGCTTAGTTTTCTTTTATTTTCATGAAAGAGTGCGGAGCTTTGTGGAATGTTTCATCTGTTTCTATTGAAATAATCATGTGATCTTATTTTTGCTTCTGTTTCTGTGGTGAACCCCATTTATCAATTTATATATGGCGAGCCATTTTTGCATCCCTGGGATAAATACAACTTGGTCACGGTGGATTTTTTTAATGTACCATTTAATTTCATTTCCTAGTATTTTATTGAGGATTTTTTCTTCTGTATTCATAAGGGACATTGTTCTGTAAGTTTTCTTTTTTTGCAGTGTTCTTCCCTGGCTTTGGTATCAAGGTGATAGATACTAACTTTAAAGAATGAATTGGGGGAAGGAGTCCCTTCTTCTTGATGTTACAGAGTAATTTCTACAGTATGGGTACCAACTCTTCTTTATAGTTTTGATAAAATTTAGCTGTGAATTCATCTGGTCTGGGGATATTTATTTGTTGGAAGAATGTTTATAGCTATTCAATCTGCTGCTCATTATTGGTCTCTTTTCTTCCTGATTGAAT
>NW_003852442.1:2138780-2143635 GCF_000181295.1 Otolemur garnettii
TTTGGTGGGTCCAGGCTGGGGATTCGAACCCGCCACCTTAGGTGTACGTGGCTGGCGCCTTAGCCAGTTGAGCTATAGGCGCCAAGCCTCCTGATTGAATCTTGAAAGATTTTCTGATTCCAGGAATTTGTCCATTTCCTCTACATTTTCAAGTTTATGTGCATAGAAGTTTTCATAGTATCTGCAGATGACATTTTGCATTTCTGTGGTATCAGTTGAAACCATAAGAATTCTAGAAGAAAATGCTGGAAAAACTCTTTTAGTTATTGGCCTAGGCAAATAGTTTATGAAGAAGTCACCAATGGCAATGGTAAATAAATAAACAGGACCTGATTAAATGAAAAAGCTCATGCATAGCCAACAGACAACCTACAGAAGGGGATAAAATATTCACAAGCTATATATCTGATAAAAGGCTAACAACCATAATCTACAAAGAACTCAAGCAAATTAGCAAGAAAACCCCATCAAAAAGTGGCTAAAAGACATGAACAGAAGCTTTTCAGAGGAAGACACAACTTGACACCATACATATTAAAAAATACTCAATATCACTACTTATCAGGGATATGCAAACTAAAACCACAATGAGATATCACCTTACCCTTGTTATACAGCTTTTATTGAAAAGTCCAAAAAGAAATAGATGCCGGTGTAAATGCAGGGAGAAAGGAATACTGCTACACTGTTGGTAGGATTGCCAAATACTACAACCTCCTTGGAAAACAGTATGAAGATTCCTCAAAGAACCCATCAATGCATGAATGGATTAACAAATTGTGGTATATGTACATCACGGAATACTATACATCCATAAAAAATATGAGGACTTCACATCTTTAGGATCATGGATGGAGCTAAAAATATATTCTTCTTCATAAAGTAGCTCAAGAATGGGAAAAACAAGTATCCAATGTACTCAATACTACTATGAAATAAATATATAATCACCTACACGTTCATACGAATGGTAAAACATAACTATAGTCCAGAAAGTAGAAGGGAAGAGGAGAGAGAGGGCAGGGGAAGGAGGATGCGGGAGATGGGAGGGTATTTGGAGGGACCTCACCTAACATGCATGATGCAATGGTACATTTCAAAACTATTAAGAAAAGAGTATAATTGGGAAGGATGTGTTGATCAGTTAATGCAAGCATTTTACATTGGAAATCAAATCAGTACACTGAACCCCATAAATGCATCAATGTACACAGATATGATTTAATAAAAAAAATACAAAAAAATAAGAAACTGACCAAGATTGATTATTCTTTAAAGGTTATTCTTTAAAGATTATTCTTTACCCTGAAAGAATAATAACCATGAGAAAATAGTAAATGTATTAATTTTGTATGGTAATGTGCATACAATTTTACTGTTTTGACTGTGTATGTTTTTGTATGATATTCTCTAACAAAACTTTATACAAGAAAAAAAATAAAAGTAGACCTAAAATTTGATCCAGCAATCTCACTACTGGGTATTTACTCAAAGGAAACGAAGTTACTTTATCAAAATGACACCTGTCCTTGAACGTTTATTGCAGCACAATTTATAATTGTAAAGATGTGGAAACAAACTAAGTGTCTGTCAATTCATGAGTGGATTAATAAAGTATGGTATATGTATACCATGGACTGCTACTGACCCATGAAGTAAGATGACAATGCCTTTTGCAACAATTTGGATGGAACTGGAGACCATTATCCTAAGGGAAACATCTAAAGAATGGAAAAGTAAACTCCACATGTACTCACTATTAAATTGGAACTAACTGAAGAGCACATATGTGTTTATAGGGAAGTAAAACTTAATGGAAATCAAATGGGGGAAGAGAGAAGAAGGATTGGGTGAAAACCTACCCAATGGGTACAATGAACACAATCTGGGTTACAGGCAAGCTTATGAGTCAAGCATTATGAAAGTTATCTGTGTACCAAAAATATTTATACCTCTGTAATATTTTAAAATTAAAAAAAGTAAAATAAAAGCCAAGGGAACATAAGAAAATACCCTATTTCTAGTGAACCCAGCTCCAGTTTCTGCTTGTTGACACCTCTGATCAGAGCACACCTGATCCCCTTCCTGGACCTGAATCATTCACTATAAAACTTCCCCATTTCCCTGCCTGCCTTTGAGTCTCTGACAAGTATAAGTAATGGCGACTGCCTCTCTTGCTCTACCAAGCTTTGAACAAAGTCTGTATTTGCTAGTACTTCAGTGATCTTATTGTGTGCACGTGTGAAGAGAAAGAGCCATTCCTACAATTTGAAGAGGGCTGTTTTTTTTAAAAAAGTGAAGAACCTAACTGTTCTTCAAAGAAGGGTAAAAAAATATTATAGAAAAAGAAAATTACAAGCCTGGGTATAGAATTTTAAAATAAATACTGGTATGTGTGAAGATGAGCTATGTACAGGAAAGACCTTAAGAAAAGAGAAAGCTAACATCCTATACTCAGAAATGATTGATGAATTTTTGAGACTGTAACATCTATTGCTTTCCACTGATGCTCACGTGATATGGTGTTTGTAATTATCTGCCAATACTGCAAGCCCTTGGGAAAGTTTGCCATTCACAACATCATTACTGTAGTTCTTCATGAGTGAATGAAGAAATTTGGTTGGCGTTCACCTCGAAAGGGAGCTGGACGGCAGAAGAGAAGAACTCTTCAGGTACTGAGAGCGTGGCTAAGAGGAAAATTGCTGTGAAGTCGAGTGAAGAGCTATCAATTTCCATTGAAATCTACAGAAATATCAGGGATATTTTCAAAATTTGATACAGGCTTGCTAGGGACTGAATGCATATCCTCCACAATTTGTATGTTGAAACCTTTCTCCCAATATAATGGTATTTGGAGGTGGGGCCTTTGGAGGCCATAGTAGATGGAATTAGCACCCTTGTAAGAACAGACAAGGGAGAGATGATCTCTCTTCTCTCTCTTTCCACCATGAGAGTTCACAGGGAGAAGATGGAGGGCTGCCAACCAGGAACAAGGCCTCACCAGAGGACAGATCATGCTGGCAACCTTATCTTAGACTTCCAGCCTCTACAACAGTGGTTCTCAATCTTCCTAATGCCACGACGTAGATGTATTTTCATAGTTACAAAGGGGTGGCAACACACAAGTTGAGAACCACTGCTCTAGAACAATGAGAAATAAATGTGACAGATATAACCAATGAATAAATGATGTTAAATCTACAAATAAACTACTGTCTCTGCTGCAAAATAGGTTAGACTGTGTACGGTTAGACTGTGGACAAGCAGATAGCATTGAGACTTGACTTAAGATCATCTACAGCTGGTTAACAGCAAAAATAAAGTTCCTGTGTGTTCAGAGATAGCAAATGAAAAATCACCAGGTGACCTCCATGATCACTGATATGTAACAATATACACACGTATTCACTCATTCTTCCACAACTCTGTGTATCTCCCAAGTGCTGGGTGTCACATTCAGGTTAGAAATAGCTTTAGGAGAAAGTAGATTCTGACTCTGTTCTCCTGGACTTCAGAGTTCAGCTAGGGCAGTAATTTTCAAGTGGTGTGCTGTGAGAGGAAACTGGGTGTGCCACAAAAAATTTTAAAGATCACTAATTGAATTATTTTTGAAGGAAGTTCAAAGCATAGTAATTATATTAATTTTTTCACTCTTTTAAAAATAAACATAATTTAAGTGTGCCATGGAAGTTTAACTATAGGTTCAAGTGTGCCATGAGACAAAAAGGGGTGAAAAACATGAAGCTAGATCATGCATGTGTGTGTGTATGGAGGGAGGGAAAGAAGGTGGAGGGAATAGCCTCAGTTGAAGACTGCCTCGCCTGACCTCCAGGGAAAAATAATAGCTCCAAAGAGAAATGAGGAAACAGCTTTGCAAACATGATTGTGAATGTTTATGTAAATGGGTCTTGATATCGGGGAGGGCGGCAGATAGCATGAGTCATGGCTTCTGCTAAGCTGCTCTGGGGGAAAAAAAACACACAGAACAATGAGTATGAGCCCCTATCAGCAGGGAACAGGCATTTATGGGTTGAGTTTAATGCTAGTTTTTATTTCTATTTTCTTAAAATATAATGGCGAGCTATGCAGTTGCCCTTTGTTTAATGGCGCATGAGGTTTTGACAAGAGTCTGAATATGAGCCTGTGACATGCTTTGGTTACACTGATGCTACGCTGATGTCACAACACAGGACTGGGATGCCAGAGACCCTGATTAAAAAAAATATATATATATATGTGTGTGTGTGTGTGTGTGTGTGTGTATGTATATCTTCTCTAGGTGCTATTTACCAAGGACTTCAAAGTTTAACTTTCAAGGGAGTCAATGAAGATCCATATAACTTAATACCAGGCAATGGAAACACCCAGCCTCACATCTGCTCTTTCCTTAAACCCATATAGGTCTGGCCCCATTTGTGGGCAATTCACACAAGTAGAGTCAATTCTACCTACTCTCACAGTGCTGGCCAACCTATGCCTTATTCAGAGGCATTTGCAAGTAGGAAAAATTTTTCCATATGAACTTTGCCATACAGCAGCATCACCATTGTGAGCACTTGTTAGAAACAGAGATTCACAGGCCTCATCCCTGAACTTCTAGGTTGGAAACTCTGAAGGTGAGACCTACTGTTTTAATAAACCCAACAGGTGATTCTGACGCAAAACTCAAGTTTGAGACTCACTGGCCCAAGAACCAGTTTTCTGAATCGATTCCCTATCCCACAGAACCAGTAAGCCATCTTAATTCCCAACAACAAAAGCCAAAACAAAACAAAACAATAAAAACAACTCTTGGCTCGGCACCTGTGGCTCAAGCGGCTAAGGCGCCAGCCACATATACCTAAGGTGGCGGGTT
>NW_003852442.1:2143655-2174006 GCF_000181295.1 Otolemur garnettii
AATTCTACCTACTCTCACAGTGCTGGCCAACCTATGCCTTATTCAGAGGCATTTGCAAGTAGGAAAAATTTTTCCATATGAACTTTGCCATACAGTAGCATCACCATTGTGAGAACTTGTTAGAAACAGATTCATAGGCCTCATCCCTGAACTTCTAGGTTGGAAACTCTGAAGGTGAGACCTACTGTTTTAATAAACCCAACAGTTGATTCTGATGCAAAACTCAAGTTTGAGACTCACTGTCCCAAGAACCAGTTTTCTGAATTGATTCCCTATCCCACGGAACCTGTAAGCCATCTTAATTCCCAACAACAAAAGCCAAAACAAAACAAAACAACAAAAACAACTCTTGAGGTCCCACTCTGGCTTCCCCATTGCTTATAAAGTTGCCAAACCCTTGTTTATGTCCAGAGCATCTTGAATAGCCCAGGCACTTTTCGAAACAAGGTGTGAGTTCAAATCTTTCCAGAGCAGGTAGGTGTATTTAGCACTGGAAAGTAGAATTCTCCATATTTAAAATGTTTCTAACCCTTTTTTCTTTGTTGTTGTCAGACATGGTTTTGAAGAAACTAATATTTTAGTGACTTCCAATTACACAATGAGAAAATTCTAAGTGGAGGAGTCAGATTCATGAGGTTAGACTTAATTTTTGGCATGGGAGGGAGAAAACCTAAGTATAAGTCAGGCTAAAAGTAGGTTTCTTGGGCATAGTCACATGTGTAATCACCTAATTGCAGAATCTCTTTGCGATTATTTCCCAGGGGATCTTTCCTAAGAGATATGGTGCCTACTTTGTTTGTAATTAGCTTTAGCAAGGGCTCAACCTCTTCAGTCATAGAAACAGAACTTTTGTGCCCTGTGAGGACCAGCAAAGCTGCCCCTGTGGAGAAATGATAGAGCCATAAGTCTAATATTAGAGTCTGTAGGTAAAGGCAAGTTTCAAACCTCAGAATTTTAATCTAATTTTGGGAGAGGAGTGATTTATGTCCTTTCCAATAGGTCATCATTTCCTGAAAAGGAAATGGACAGAGGGGACTGTTTAATTCCCACTGCCCTTCTCACCTAGCGTGATCAGGAGCGCTGATTTATCTAGGCATCTTGAAGCTTCATAGCATTAATTTTAAGTGTTCAGTTTAAAGTGATATATTTGGGGGCATAACTGCTCAGAATCTAAGAACATCTTAACATGTTTTTTAAAGGATAATTACAAACCTCAACTGCAAAGAGAGCTGATAGGGAGCTCTCTCTGCAATTATGGCTCTGAAGAGCTTCCTAATTTTAATAAATTATTGATGTGTAAAAAATACATATCTTTCACATCCTTGTACAAGCTATAGAGTTGCTTCAAAGCAAAATTTAAAACATTCAAACACAATCCATCGTGAACACACCTGTGTCCGTTATAATGCATCCAAAGTGCTTAGAGACGTGCCTTATACATCAGGCTTCTTAAATGTTAGCTGTGGATCTATTAGGGTGTTTAAAAAGACAGAATGCCAGCCAGACACAGAACCGTGCACTCTGTATGATTCTATTTACATAAAGAACAAAAGGGGATAACTAATCCATGCTATTAAAATTCAGACTAGTGCTTACTCCTATGGAACACTGCCTAAAAGGCACAAGGGACTTCCAGGGGACGGTCATTCTGTGTTTCTCAGTCTGAGTGCTGGTGACGTGTGTGTGTTTCAGCTTGTGAAAATTCAAGTTGTAGACTTGTGACTTCACATTTTCCTAGATGTTTTCTTGGTCTATCTTTGGCAGATAATACAACGTCATATAACATAATAATGTAATATAATATAACATATATAATATAGAGTGAGTGGCTTACAAATAACACAGTTTTATTTATCACAGTTCTGGGAGCTAAAAGTCCAAAAAGAAGGTATCATCAGACACACTGTCTGGTGAGGTCCCATGTCCTGGTTAACGGGCAGCTGTCTTTTCACTGTGTCTTCATGTGGTGGAAAAGGGCAAGGGAACTCTCTGGGGTCTCTTTTCTAAGACCATTGCTCCCATTCATGAAGACCCCACCCTCATAATCTAATCACCTCTCCACCTCTGAATACCACTCACTGGGGGTTAGGTTTCAACACATGAATTTTACGGAAAACAAATACACGGTCTGTAGCATGTGCTATGCTTTAGTAGGCAGTTACAAACATAAGGTCAGCCTGACTCAAATTCTAACAAACTTTTCTTGAAGGTGATCCAATAATTTTAAAAAATACAAATAATAGTGCCAAAAGTAGATAATGGAAGCCATCCTTACGACTCTAAATCATAAATCTCAAAGGGAGAAGTGCCCTGCAGATACAGAACGGGAGGCTATGCATAATGGTAATGTTGAACCTAGACCGAGACTGTGAAATATCCCTTCCCATTCCAATGTCAGAAAAATGGAGGCTTAATCAATATACACAAAGAGATTTCAGTTAATCTCAGAAGCACTGAGGAGGCTTAATCAATATACACATAAGTGATTTCAGTTAATCTCAGAAGCACTGAGATGGCCAGGCAGTTACAATATAGTGTGAGGAGGGATCTAATGGGGGAAATCTGGGGTTGTACGAGAGCACCGAGGAAGGAAGTCTCATCCTAATCTCTAGCCGAGCCAGTGATAGCTCATTAAATGTCAGATATAATAAAAGGTATAGGCTCTTTATAAATATTCCATTACTTCAGGATTTAAAAACAATAAAGAAGTTCAACCATTCAAGTCTGTGAATTACTAAAACTTGAGGGGTATTTAGAGAAACTATAAAACTCTTCAATAATTCTTATTTATGTTGGGAGAACCTAATTCTCATGATAAGGTCTTAAGATAAATGAAAATGACAGTGGAATATTACATTTTGCCCCAAAGATTGGCACATACTAAATAAAGCTGTTAGTATCCAGGGTGTGAGGACAAGAATACTTTCAAATGAGGCTGGTGGCAATATAAATTGGGATGACATTTGGGGAGGCAATATGGTAGTCTCTTCCAGAATTTTAAATGGGCCCACCTTTGATTCAGTAATCCCATCCTATGTTCAATGGGGCCATGTGAAGAGATGTCATTTTTGCAAAGTTTTAACAGTGAAAACCTAGAGACAACTTAGATGTCCATCCTTTCAGGAGCAGTCAAATAAATTAAAGTGAACTAATAACAAGGAATAACATTGGTCATCAAAACACCTTAGGTAGTCCCCTCTCTCTCTCATACACACACTAACACACAAATGTAAAGACTGTATACTTTATATTATTCAGAGGGGAAAATTACTCAACAATACCAATGGTATGATCACATTCTTTTAAAAAGAATCTACCACCCTTTTTTTCCCCACTCTGTCACCCTGGGTAGAGTGCTGTGACATCATTATTGCTCACAGAAACCTCAAACTCCTGTGTTCAAGCGATCCTCTTGCCTCAACCTCCCAGGTAGCTGAGACTATAGGCACCTTTCACAATGTCTGGCTAATTTTTCTATTCTTAGTAGAAACAGGGTCTTGCTATTGATCAGGGGGGTCTTGAACTCCTGAGCTCAAGCAATTTACCTGCCCTGGCCTCCCACAGTGCTAGGATTACAAGCAGGAGCCAAGAATCTACTACCACTCTTGATGAGAAGCATGTTATCATCACCATCACATTAGATGAAAAGGATGAGAATTATATAGTAAGAACTAATAGCTGTAAAGTATTAGGAGAACCACGCATCTCCCTAACTATGAGTTTAATTGGGACTTTATCTTATAACCCCAGTAACTAATACCACGACTGCTATTTCAAAAAAGCTCAAATATCATTTATGAAGAATCAATCAATTTTTTTGGCATTCACTTGCCCATTAGCACTGATCACTCACTCAATTCATAAGTGCATTATCGATCATCTGCTGTGTAGTAGGCAGGGTGCCCGTGCTGAGAACTGAAAGGTAGATGACACAGGCATGGTTTTGTACATGTTATCACTCATGGTCAATCCAGGGGCCAGAGAAATGGCCAGGCAGTTACAGTATAGTGTGAGGAGGGACCTAACGGGGGAAATCCAGGGTTGTACGAGAGCACTTAGGAAGGAAGTTTTACTAAGGAAAAACTTCCAGGCTGACATGTAAATATTAATAGGAATTTACCAGAGAGAGGGGAAGGAATGAAAGTTATAGGAATAGGAAATGGCAATTCTTCATGTGTTTGGGGTCATCTAAACACCAAAATCTTAATAATCCATCAGGCAGTCTCTACTCATGCCAGGTATCCTTATATCATTCCAACTTTGAGGTTTTGTGAAGATGACAAAACATTAGCTGATAATAGCTCAAGTAACAGTGTCTGGAAGACTGAATTTTCTCAAAATAGCTGCTACCATGTTGCCTCCATCCTGCTCTTCAAAGTGTGATGGTGACAGTGGCATGTCTGCCATCAAGTAGCAGAGTGTATGTTCTCTCCCCTTGACCTCAGCAGAACTGTTCACTGCCTCAAATACTATGAAATAGGGTAAAGTTATGCTTCAAGGCCTAAGTCATAAATTATCATGCATTTCCATCTTGTTCTCTGGATGTTCCCTCTGGACCCTGGCTACCATCCTGTATGGAAGCACAAAGCAGTCACATGGAGAGGCCGTATGTACATGTTCTGGTCAAGAGGCAGCATCAACCACTAGACACGTTACAGAAAAAAATGTTAAAAGGTTCAGCCTCTAGGTGTTGAGATATCCTTGCCTAAGGTACTCCAGAGAACCCTGTGAAAACAGACATGAATAGTCCCCACCAAGCCCTCACAAATCACAGATTTATGAGTAAAATAAAAGACTGCTGTTGCTTTAACACACTAAGTTTGTGATGGATTTTTTTTATGCAATTATAACTGCACACTGGAATAAACACACAGAAAAATACAAACATCTTATCTTAGTTACTAATAGACTGGTGATAACCCTTGACAAACATGGGTGGGACGAAAGCTCTGGTTTGGTTGGAGTCCTCCTGTCCCCACCTCACACTGCTCAGAAAGGTTGAGTAAATGACTCTACCTACAAAGACAGAAAGCAGCAGAGCTAGAATTCGGTTTGGCTTATCTGTCTTCAAAGCTTGCATGCCCAAAGAACTCAGAAAAATTGTCTTTATCTTCTAGAAATCTGGGGTAACCTCTAGAGAAAGTCAAGCCCCAAATGCCCACCAAGACCACCAAGAATGAGCTTTATAGCAGAAGGAAGAAGGTGGGAACCTCATTACTATGAATGTTTTGGGGATCCAAAGGGCAGGAATTTAGCAGCAGTCAGGGTGAGAGCAATTCAGAGCAAGATTACAAACAAGATTATGAAAACCAACATCTCTAATCAAGACCTCTAAAGTTTCAGGAAAGTAGACACAGGAGTACAGAATATTTGAATACTCTTAAAAGCCTCATACAAGGGTCTACAGACTGTGGTATGCTGGCCACAGGCAACACACAGGTTTTTTTTTTTGCAGTTTTTGGCCAGGGCTGGGTTTGAACCTGCCACCTCCGGTATATGGGGTTGGTGCCCTACTCCTTTGAGCCACAGGTGCTGCTCAACACACAAGTTTTTTTTTTAAATAAAGTTTTATTGGGACATAGTTATGCCTGTTCATTTATGTATAGTTCAAGGTGATTTTGCACTACAACAGCAGAGTTTAACAGTTATAACAAAGACTTTATGCCCCAGAAAACCTAAAATATTTACTATCCTGCCTTTTATAGAAAAAGTTAGCAATGCTTGGCCTAATGGAATGTATTCATTTACCCAAGATAAAGTAGGACAGACTAATTAAAATATCTTTTTCCTTTCCTTTCCTTTTTTTTTTTTTTCTTTTTTGCTGCTATCTGGAATCATACCAACTTTCCTGCTGGTTATCCTGAGTTGATCAGAGGCTCTACTTGGCAGCTCTGTGAGTCCTTGTTGAATTTTATAAAATGAGATAACTCATTATTACCTAACAAAAAAAGTTTGTGGACAGAATGTTCCAGCACATGGATTCCAAGGAGAAAAAAACACAGAAAGCAAGGCAAGCCCTGGGTGGTAGACGTTTTGGAGTCTCTGAAGCAGTGACGTGAAGAAAGGCAGACAGGATTCCAGGGGTAGCCATGGTTTGCATTCTGTGGAAGTCAGAAACTGAAGGTCTCTGCACCATATCTGACAGGTTTTATCTCATTTAAAATATAACCAATATAAGTAGATTATATTGTTATATGTTATATGTTATCATCTACTCGTTGGAAGTACTGTTCAAATAAACTGGTCAATCCCTCAGCTCCTTCTCCATAATTACTTCTACCATCCTGGCTGAGGACGTAAGCACTCACTTTCCCAGCCTCCTCTGCAGCTAATGTGACCACATGACCCATTCAATAAGATTGAAGCAGACATCTGTTAAGAGTTCCCGGACCAAGAGTTGGCTAGTAAAATACTGGTCCTATCCTTTGTCCTTCTTCCTTCCTTAGATGCAGACAGATACCATGAATTAATTCCAACTTTTCCTGATAAACAACATGGATCTGGCAATACTGAACCTATATACTCCCAAGTGGCAGTTATTAGCAGGAACAGTGTAAACAACTGGTCCTGTTTAAATACTTGCTGTAGGTGCTCTGGGTGGCTGCCATTCCCCTGGGCCATCACCCTAATTTTGTATGACCTCTGCCCACATTGAGAAGGAGGTTAGGAGCCTACTGGTGTTACTGAGAGCCAATGCAGACAGCTGCCACTCAACCACAGGAATCACATAGCACCGAGTCTGCAATTGTATGGTGGGGAAAGTGCTCTCTTAAAATGATTAAAAGATAAAAAATAAAGACTGTAAAATCCACCTACTTGAATAATCAGAGTATTATTCTTCTATGGTTCTAAGTCTTGTGGGAAGTTTTTCAGGGAAAAAAGAATATCTGTATTTTTTTCAGGCATGTATCAATGAGTAATTTCCAAAGTGCTCTAAAGACAAGAATTACCAATTTTAACGAGGGGGTAATAACAGCACTAAGAACATCCAAGACAATTTGCCCCTAATAAAATTCTAAATGCTAGCTGGGTCCATTACGCCACGCTTTCACTCCACACACACATTATTTATTCTATCATTCTGCATTCTGAGAAGTGCCGGCCCTGGTGGCTGAGAAGGGCTGGTGCTATGGGACAGGAAACCTCACATTCCATATTGGTAACGGTGACTCACTTGCTTTCCTCTCACTCTCTGGGTTTGTCTTAAAAGCTCTAAAAGTAGGTAGTTGGTGGCTTTTCTTAAAAGCTGGAATAACCTCAGGCCCCAGTTGACAACACAAGATGGGAAGTAATGGCTCCAAGTAACACAGTGGTGTAGCACAAATGAGAATCGTAACTGCAGAGCCGCTGAGAAAAAGCCAAACCACCACCTGAGTACATGTTTTGTTCCCTAAAATCACTGGATTACTGGATGGGTTTTATCCTAAATGCCTCATGTTGTTTTTAAATAAGGGTGACTTTTGTAAATTCCAGGAGGAGGAAAGGATGGGAGGGTTTTACACTGTGAATGAACAAGGCAGCTATGCAGCGTGTGATCATAAAACAATCATGTAGAAATCAATCATCATCTTCCGTTTCTGTTTTGCTAACCTTGAGCTTCACCATTTGCATTATCATCTTCTTACAAAAAAGTGTATGTAACTCTTTTCCCTAGTAAATAACTTATGTAATTGGTTACCCCCTCAACTTTGATTGACTTAAGAAACTCTGAATTCACGTGACTCATTTACCCATAAACAGTTGTTAGAAGTTCTGAGAAGCCAGTGGCTACAAACATACATGCCTTGAATCCTAAGTAAAAGAAAATACTGCCTTTGGGTCTCAGATTGCTTTACTCTGTGATTGTATTTGTACAGAGGAAGGGTTGGGAAACGGTAGAACCCTAATCCCTCTTCCCAGCCGGGAATTTTCTCTTCACTTTAAATTACAACAAACAATCATTTTGAATGCAATTAATACAGACTATTGACTGTATCATAAAACAAGAAACAATCAGGAAGGAAGCGAAATGGAAGAAAACAGGTATTTACTAAGCACCAACCCTCTGCATGCACCTGCTTGTTCCATTTTCCTATGATTTATGTTATTGAATTTTCACGGCTACACCACTAAGCAGGTTTTTAGAACTGAGGAAATTGAGCCTCAGGAAAGTAAAGTGGCTTACTCAAAGTCACAAGATAGCAAGTGAGATTGCAGTGTGTCTGAAGTCACACTAGGTCATAGAGCCTCAGAGTATGAACAAGGGCAGGGCTCTATTCTGTGACCTCTATAAGTAAGAGCTGATCTTTGCTTGAAAACTTCCAGAGAGGAAAAAGTTTATTCTTTGAACTTAAGCTGAAAATGTTCTTACCTGTCTTTAATTTTTTTTTTTTTTTTTTTTTTTTTTTTTTTGGGTAGGGCTGGGTTTGAACCCGCCACCTCCAGCATATAGAGCTGGCGCCTTACTCCTTTGAGCCACAGGTGCCACCCTGTCTTTAATCCTTTCTTAAGTCTCAAAACAATCACAGCAGAATCTCTAGGGTGTAGAACATTTACTATAAACTAAATATGGTTCTGAGCAACCTGTGCACACCAGAGTTTAAGCCTGCTTCATCCATTCAGTGATCCATTCATTCATGGAACAAGTGTTCACTAAATTCCCACCTTGCGCCAGACACTGAGCAGCATGGGGACACCCATGTGCCAGACGTAACAGGCTTACTTCCTTTTATTGTACTTTACAAATACTGAATTTTTTATGAATTGAAGGTTTGTGGAAACCCTGCGTTAAGCAAGTCTATTGGCACCATTTTTCCAACAGCATATGTTCAACTTGGTGTTTCTGTGTCAGCATATTTTAGCAATAATGTATTTTTTAATTAAAGTATGCACATTTTTTAGACATAATGCTATTACGCACTTAATAGACTACAGTATAATATAAACATCACTTTTCTTTGAACTGGGAAACCAAAAAAATTATACAACTTATACAACTTGCTCTACTGTGATATTTGCTTTATGTGATAGATAGTTATTTACTGTACTGTGTTGGTCAGCAACCAAACCTGCCATATCTCCAAAGTATACTGTATCCTTCTTTCAGACTTAAAGAAACATAAGCTCAAAAAGTAGTTAAACTCTTATACTGGGCAGCACAGACTGGCCAGTAGCTCACCAAAGAGATTTTCTTATAGTCTAGGGTACATGGTAAGATCAATTTCCCAGCCTTCCTTAGGTTTGGTCAATGGATATGGACAGAAGTGGTATTCTCCACTTCAGGGGCATGGACCATAAAATCCTCCTCCAAGGGCAGTTTATCTTGAGTGCAAGAAACAAACATCTCTTATTAAGTTCCTGAGTCTTGGAGATATACACTTTATAGAAGTATATATTATCATAATTAACATGTAAAACTAGCAGAGAAGCCAGGCCAGAATTTTCATCCAAATCTATTTGATTCCTGAGTCTGTGTTCTGGAGTAGGAGGAACTACTCATGTTCGCTTCTTTGAACTTCTATATACTGATCTGAGTCCTACCCTCTGCCATGTGAAAGTATCAGCTCATTTCTTCTTGATACAAGCCTCCAGAAAGGGCACCAGAAGGGTACAAAAGCCATAGAGAAAATCATTAAAACCAAAAATTAGTTCTTTGAAAATGACAGTAAGATTGACATTTCTTATCTAGACTGACCAAGGGAAGAAGACATAAATCACTAAATTAATAAATAACAAAGCCATACTTCCACTAATCTTGCAGAAATTTAAAGGATTATGAGAGAATCCTATGAATAATTACATACCTATAGATTAGCCAATTTTTAGATGAAATAGGAAAATTGCTAGAAAGATGCAAATTAACCAACTGTCTAAAGAAATTAAAGAACTTAACAACTAAAAACAGTACAAAAACCCAACAACAAATAAAAATAAACTAAATAATTAATTTAAAATATTTCTGCAAAGAAAATTCCAGACCCAGATGGTTTCGCTGGTGAATATAATCAAGCATTTAAAGAAGAAATGATATGAATATTTCATAAATTCTCCTGAAGAACAGAAGAGGAGAGAACACCTCCCAACTCATTCTATGAGGCCAGTGTTACCCTAGTACCAAAGCCATATCAGCATGCCAAAAAACAAAACGGAAAAAAAAATCATAGACCAATATCCCTCATGAATACTGTTTCTGATTTGTCAATACTGACAAAACTTTAGCAAGTTAAATTCAACAACATAGGCTGATACTGGATCTCAAAAATATCAGATCCTAGTACCTGCAACCTGTAAATATTTATGTAAGAAGAGGTCTTTGCCTAGGTGATCAAAAAGTATGAGATGGAGAGATTATCCTGGATTATCCAAGTGGGCCCTAGATGCCATCATTGTCTCCCAATAAATAGAAGGCAGAAGGAAATTCAGTGAAAGAAAGGAGCAGGCAATGTGCAGCCAGAGCAGAGAGATTTTTAGACACCAGCTTTGACTATTGAAGTGATGAAACCACAAGCCAAGGAATTCCAGATACCCCAGAAGCTAGAAGAAGCAAAAAATATATTTTCTCTTAGAGTCTCTGAAGAGAGCACAACCCCACTGACACCTTGATTTCAGCCCAGTGGCACCAATGTTAAACTTCAGGCTTCCATAAGTGCAAGAGAATAATTTCTTGTTTTAAGTCAGCAAATTTATGGCAACCTAGTCTAGTACAGCAGGAGCAAAACACTAATTCGACGTATAAAAAGGATTATATACCTCAAGGAAAATGACTAAATGGGTTTTATCACAGAAATTCAGGTTGGTTTAATAGTCAAGAAATAGGCAATTAAAGCAATAAACTTTATGAAAGGACTAAAGGACGAAACCCCCATGATCATTTCAACAGGTGCAGAAAAGCATTTGATAAAACACCCATTCATGATAAAAAAAAAAAAAGTTCTTAATAAACTTGGAATTGAAGGGAACTTACTCAACCGTATAGAGAGCGAGCACATGTGAAAAACCAATGGTGAGCAGAGTACTTAGTGGTCTGAACATGAAATAGATAGAATACTTTCCCCTACCATCAGAAACAAGGAAATGATATCCAGTCTCACAACTTGTAGCCTATATTATAGGACATAGTCCTATAAGGCAGAGAGAGAAAGAGAGAGAATGGAAGAAAGAGAAGAGGGGAGGAGGGAGGAAGATAGATGGGTTGACTCCATTCCTGGCTGCAGAAAGGGGCATCTTTACTTTGACCCAGGCCAGGACCTGCATGGTATTTGGTCATCTTTGGCCACTTGACTGATTCAGGGAGGTGCATGTGATCCATATGGATACTGCTGAGGTTCATTCTGGGCTTCTTTTTGAACTGGAGGAAAAATATAGGCTCTTTCCATTTGAGTTTCTGCCTGCAACTATCTGGCATCATGAGGAGAAAGATTGTGGGGAACAAAAGGTGTGTGGGGCTTGGGGATGGAATTAGGCGAATGCAGCTAACACTGAAGAAAGCCATGCAGAGGTGAAAGTGAGGTCCTGCTGGCAGGTGGTACCCAGATGTACACACCCAGCCCTGCCCATGCACTGCTCACATACGTGAGCCATGAAACCTGTGCTTCAGCCAGTCTGAAGCAAGTTTCTGGCATTTACAGTAGCAAACACCCTACTTGACAGGGATCAAGACCTCTGCCCTTAAACTTCATATGCTTTTTAGCAACCAGACCTAAACATTGGCCCTCTTAAAACTCACAAGATGTATTTTAATAACTCCCCCATTTGACTTTTATTAAGGCAAGAACTATTTCTGTTTGGTTTTCTAGAATATTACTGGTGCCTAATGGACATGGGAGGTACTCAATCAATATTTGCTGAATGGGTAGAGATGAGTGGATTGATGGTGATGAATGGATCAATCTGATCAGAATTGTATAGGGAGCTTAAATTCAGCTTTGTTGGTCTTTGGCTTGCAAAAATATCTTCTCTATTTCTTTTAAAATGTTGGCCATGCCCTTCTCCGATCTACTCACACCTTTCTTCTTCATCACATCTCAGAAATTACAGAAATTGGTATGGGAATTCCAATCGCAATTTTCTTAGTGCTCTCCATGAGAAGTAATTCACCTGGTCCTATGGAAGTGAACTTGAACTTGCTTAAATCAATAGGATGCACTTTTATCATCTTCTCAACTGTCTTCGACTTCAATTTTCTCCCCTTTATATTTTTTCAACCCTTTTACAGGGTGATGATTATTTCCTTTGATCATAGAAATGGTGGTGACCTGAGGCTGTGTAATTCCATATTTTCTCCACCCTAACAGCAGGTCTATGCACAATCGTCTGCACAAACCACTTTTTACTACCTTTGGCTGATTTGAAATCTGCAATTGTCAGGAGGCCTTAGGGGCCCAAAGAACTGCGATGGATCGTGACCCTCATGTAGGCACTGGTTTATTTGATACGCTCTCTTGTAAACTGAGTGTATTAGAGAAGTTCATATTTTGTCCCACTGTGCCTTTTTAGATGGGTTCTATTCTCTCTCTCTCACTCTCTGTCACCATCTCCCTCCGACCCCCCCTTCTCCTTTCTCAACACTATTTCCAGTTTTCACAGTTACATTAATTAGAACTTTCCTTTTAAGAATCTTTCATTATTGTCCTCTGTATTAGTGCACCAAACTTTCTCAAATGCCTAAATTTTCCTCTGAACCTAAGTTGAAATATTCTTTCCCCCAACAAGGGCACCTGCCTGGCTTAATCCCGTGTGTCCTTCTGCCGGCCTCGCCCACAGGAGACCAGCATGGTCACTTCTCCGTATCATTCTTTCTTCCTTTTTACTTGAAAGCATCTTCCTTCCACTGCTTCTCTCAGGAACACAGCAGTGTCCAGCCTCCCTCCTCACTGACCTGCCCCTCACAAGTTTCTACGTCATACTGGTTTAAAGACAGGGCCATACGCTCTTCTCTGCCACCCTGTGTATGTCAGTGATCCATTGTATAATAAGTAGCTAAAGGAAGGTGGATGTAGCAACACTCTACTTCTGTTTTTGACGATTCCCCACAATTTTAGTTTGCTACTAAAATGACATTAATTATATTAACATTAAATAATATTGACTTTGGTCAATTCGATTTTACTTAAGGAGAATCTAAGTGTGTCACATAAAAATACCAAAATATAAATTCTGTATACTCTGCAACCATCTTCCAGTGGGAAATATTCTTTAGGTCAGGACGGTGCCTGTGGCTTAAAGTAGTAGGGCACGGGCCTCATATACCAGAGGTGGCAGGTTCAAACCCGGCCCTGGCCAAAAACTGCAAAAAAAAAGGAAATATTCTTTAGGTCTCTTGTTTTCTGACTTCAAAACTAAAATTAATATGACAAATATTTCAGCAAACATGTAAAAATGCTGTCAAGATCCCAAATATGGTACAGGCTTTGTGTCTATGTATTTGCCAAGACATTTACCAGACCCTTCCTTTTATTTGCATCATTTATATATGAGTCTCTTATCTGCTACACTGGGCCCCTGTGGGTAAAATCTTTTCTCTGCCCCATCACATCTGGAAATTGATAATGTATACGGAAGGTAACAAATGTGCACATGTCCCATGGACATGAGCTTTGGATTCTAGGAAAAATCAAGGATAAGAAGGAACGTGGTCTAGAGCCACTTGAATATCCTCATCCACACAGAAACATCTGACAGATTAAATATGAATTATTTTAAACTATTAATCAAAACAGAGCCAAAAAGCCTGCTCAGACATGCTTGGAAGGCATCCTTCAAAGCACAGACTGCCTTCCCGACACGTTCTGTTTCAGCCCAGACAGATCCTGCCTGCTTGTGGCAGGTGCTGCAGAGGTTGTGATGAGGCTGTTTCCTTGTCTGATGGTTGGTACTAAAAAATAATGGTAAAGCACACCTATTTCTTAGAGTGCACATGGCAGAGGGTACCTTACGGTCCAGTTATGAAATGAATGAATGCAAGGGAAGAATGAACTTTACAAGGAGCTGTACAACCATGCTGTCTGGGACAGACAGTCAACAAAACTCACACAACCCCTTCCACAAAACAGCAGTATCACTTGAAGCACACGAGAGCTAGCCCCTGGCTCTTGTGACCACTTGGACAGGCCCTCTAGGTCAGGAGGTTGTTTCAGATGCTGAACACTCCCCCCTCCCTACTGTCCAGCTGACAGTCGAAGATTTTTCAGCTGTGACCGCAGTTCCCCCAGGCTCCTGTATTTCAACAGAGATTAAAATGATCCCCGTATATCACTTTGATAAGTTTGTAAAGCACTGTGGCATCTCTGAGCAGGAAGCTGCTAAAGAAAGATACCTTTGTTACAGTTTATAAAACCATTTCCAAAATGTGTTGCTCTGGCCCTTCAAGTCAAGTTCAAAAATAAAATACTGTAAAACTTACCCAGAGAACTGCTGTCACAAAAAGACATTATCCCTGTAATTGGAGGGCACGCTTTAGTCTGTTACATTAGACTACTCCAATATTAAATCTATATCCTAAGACTTTCTTAATTGACCATAAAAAGGACAATTGAAAACACAGGATTTGATCACTGCACGTACAATGCTAGTGCTATAACCACCAAATTAGGCCATTTTGCAGAAAGCACCCTGGCCTAAGTCCTGCTTAAGCTGTCCCAGGGTTATATTTCATCATCCAATTTCAAAAAGGCAACAGGATATTAAGTTGATGAGGATTCAGTGAAAGTTTAGACCATTGCACATTGTGCAAATTTAACATCGGCTTGCATCCACCATCCCTGGTCAGTGTAGAAGAGGGAAGGAGAGGAAGGCGTTTTACACAGTTTCTGAAGATTTAAATCAGACTTCCTTGATGCTCGTGGTGGCACCTTTTGGTGTCACTGGATTTAATGATGTTATAAATAAGGAGTTAAACAAATTCGGAGAGTCTGATTAATGAGCTGCAGAGATGATTCTGTAGTAGAGACCATGGACGCTGAAATGGAGCGTGTAACGTTCCCATTCTCTGCCCTCTGGTGAGTGGTTAGATGGCAGGACCGCCGAGCTCCATCTCCCCTGCGCCTTGAAGGGATCAGTATGCACCTCTGCGCACACCAGTGCTGACTGGGCTTTAAGAAAGAATAGTTTGCCTCCAAAGATCATTACAACACTAGCTTCTCTTATCTATTACCCTTTTGGAAATATTTTCAGGCTTGGTAGCCACTGGAAGGTGGATGGGTCCTCTTAGAGAGAACGGTTTTGGCAAGATTCATGGTTAAGACACTTGCAGGCAGTTGAGTCAGAAAACAAGTGACCAATTCCACTACTTCCTAGTTGTGCAACCCCACCCCACCCCATAAGATGGGACTAATAATGTCTGTCTGAAGGCATTTTTGTGAGATCATCATAGATTAAGATAGTACATGGAACGCAGTTAATACTTGATGTCTCTTAAATATTATTATTATTACTGATATCAGCCAAGGCAGAGGCCTGCATGGGGGGGCTATCAGTTGTATTAGATAGAAGCCTGCTCTAGACTAGTCTAGGTTCCAGCAGGAACTTGTCAAACTCCCAGCTGAAAGAAGCAGTGAACCGAGTTCTGTCCCTCTCCCTCCTGGCTCCTGTAATCAGAGCTCCACGTCCACCCTCCATAGGACCAGGTCATCACTCTGGCAGACTGTCTTCCCAGCTTCTCCTCTGCTGATGTAGCGAGTGGCATCTAAACAGCTTGAAACGCCCTCGCTTTGGGTAGAGTAACTTTGAGTTGTTCTACACTGCCCCTCAGCCTCTCTGTCAATGCCAGCATATCCTGCTGTGGCTACTACTCCACTGGCCTCCGCGGCACAGGCACCTGCAGGCCTGTTCCCCAAAAGCACCCCATGTTTGACCGATTCATAACAATAGCTCTGTATCCACAGAGGGCTCTGATGGTCATGGCTGGGAATTCTGCACTGTTTTATTACAGCCCAAGGAGGTGGGGCTAGGGCACGAATTATCAGACATATATCTGGGAAAAGGCAGGCTTTAAGCACAGTGAGTCAAGTGCAAAGGTGTGGCTGGAGGGAGCCATGCACATGCACCTGTGTCAGGAATATAGACAGAGATTCTGGACTCACACCCCCAGCTCACACATCCTAGAATGGCTCAACACCACACACCTCTCTCACTTTAGACCTTCCCTTTGACGGAAAAAAAGATTAAATTCTAATTCACTGAGTATCAGAAACCACTTTTCAGACCATTTTAAAGACCATTTAAAAATCTGAGTTCCATTTCTACTGAATTTTTTTTTATACCCAGCATTTGTTTAAAAAGTCTCATTCATCAGTGCAAACAATGAGGTTCCCAGCCCCATCCTCAATCTCGTGCATTTTGAATTAGAACTAAGTATAGATTTTACAGCGTCGGGACAACAAACATGTGAAGAGACACAAATTTTCGCACCATTCTGCTCAGATGCAATAGTTGAAGACACAAATTACAGTTGTTTTCTTCCTCCCTGGGGTCAGTGGAGAAGTCCCAGCTAAGAGCATTTTAATCAAACTGTTTTATGTACTTCTCTGTCCTCATATTAATCACTCATGTGCCTTAAGAAATGTTATGACCTAGAATACGAGCCTGCTTGCATTCATTCATGCATTAATTTAATAATTGTCTAAACTCTACTTATATATTATAGAAACCCAAAAAGTTTTTAGAATAGAGCAGCACAGGATAATTTAGCTAGCTGAGAGCCTTGGGAAGGGCTGGCTGGACCGTGGCTGAATCACAAATCACTAGTACGCTGGATTCAAGACAGTGTCAGGAAGTCCAGAGTGGCTCAACAAGGTAGGGCAGGTGCCTATCTAAGGCCCAGGACACCAGTTGGAGCTGGCAGGGTCAGTCCAAAGCACACAAGCATGGGACTGTTGGGGAATTTGGTGGCAAAAGTCAGAATTTCAGGCCAGGAGCCTGCGGCATGTTATGAGGAGTGTAGGCCCAGCAGAGAACATGTGGCTGGGAGCAAGGGGCCATAAGAGAAGGCCAACACTCCCTGGACACCCACATTTCCTGGTAGTGGGTTCTATGCCAAGGTCCCTGAGCAATACTCCTGCATGAATCTCCTTATTACCTGCTCTGAGTTAACTCATTTAGTCCTCACCATCAGCCTATCCAGGAGCATGTTCCTCTCCCTGTTTTATAGATGGAGACAAAGTGTTCGAAAGGAGGAAGTGACAATATTAAGATTCCGACTGCAGCCTCTGTAATGTCTCCTCCAGATCACTCTGTCCTAAAAGAGGCAAAGACATGCTTTGGGCAACAGGCAGCCTCCGCACCTTTGGGGTGAGTGGAGAAGCACGATGAATAAGAAATGATCAAGCAAGTGGTTATTCCTCCTGGACTCACAGATCATCCCTCGATGCTGCCGTAAACTCTGTGTGTGCCTCTTTAAGCAGAAAGGTCTTTTTCACACAGATCACACTACGCCCTACACCCCAATGAGCTGTGTGAATGAATGAAAGTTGCAAAGAATTTCAGCACTCAGTGAAGCTATGGGATTCAGTTGTAGAGCTTTCCAAGTTCTGGTATGGTTCTGACTTTTTAAAAAGCTTTTCAATTTTTTAAAATTTCAGATTAGCACAAGGGTATAAATGATTAGGTTACATTGTTTGCATATTTAGGTGAAGTCCAAGTTGTAGTCGAGCTCTTCACTTAAGCCTCCTATAAATGTAGGATCTAGGGACTCACCAACTTGGAAGCTGCAGCCCCAAAGTGATGAGCTGGCTTTATTCTGCAGCTGGGCTGAACTCTTTTTTTTTTTTTTTTATTGAATGGTAACTGTGTACATTGATGCACTTTGGGGGTACAGTGTGGTGTTTTCATACACAATCCAAGACACTTCAATTAAACTGGTTAACATAGCCTTCATGTAGCTTTCTTAGTTATTATGTCAAAACATTCATATTCTACTCATAGAAAGATTCACTTGTACCCTTGCAAGATGAACCACAGAAGTGAACCCCCGAACTCTTGAGTCCACACCAACTTTGGCATCTTTACCATATTTCTAGCTTTTTGTAGAGAGCATCACCCACCTCAAAGAAACTCCTGTCTTATTTGCTGCCCCAGTGAGTGTGCAGGACAGTGCTGAACAGAGTCATCAGCTGTCAAGACTGTAGCATCCTGGGGCCTCTGGGCAGGAAAGAAAGCCCTCACTGAAGTCTGAAAGAGAGAATAAGGCTTTGGAAATCCCATTCTCTAATTTTGTGCCTCCCAAACCAAATGGTAATCCTTTTATACAGTGGGAATCACACTAGAAATGTACAGAGAGAAGTAACAATGTTACATGGCTCCCATAATCTCCACCGAGCACCAGTGTGGCCTATTTAGTGCTTTGAGACTAGAAGCCTGGGAGCCTTCTTACAGGATAGAATGCATTTCCAGCAGGGATTAGCCTTGAGATTGGAGTTTAATGAAACAATTGCTAATGCTGGAGGCTTGGGCAAAAGAATCTGCAGACTCCAGGGAGTTGCAGGTTTGTCTGGGGGGAAGATATTTATCTACTAAACCGTGAATAAATAATACAGAGTCTAAAGTCAAGAGATGTAGACGAGCTGAGGGAGAAAAGGTAGGAGCTGGATGGATAAGAAGATGCTTTAAAAGCAATTTAATGTTTTCCCTTTGCAGTTGCTGGAGAAATGCTGTCACGTGTACAAAGGGAAGTATAGATAAGGTTGCTCACGTCTATGGCTGTATCAGCTCACGAATAACTCCAAAGTCTCTGTCACATCAGAAAACAAACATTGATTTCTTGTCTATGCCACATGCTCTGTGCAGGTCAGCAGTGGGAATTCAATGATCACCCAGAGATGCAGATGATTCAGATGCCAGCATCTTAGGGGATGGGAAGAGAGGGCTGGAGAATTAAGCACCAATAATTACAGTATATGCTTTGGCCTAGAAGTGACACATGCCACTTCCACATACATCTCAGTGGTCAGATCCAGTGGCACAGTCACAGCTAACATCAAATAGGTAGGGAACTATATTCTCTTATGACTGGGAGACAGAGAAGAACCAAATATTGAAAAATATTAATAACATATATTGGCAAAAATTGGGAAGAAATGCCTGTTTCTTCATCTATACATTATACATGAGTACATCCATACAAAAGAACAGCTTAAAATGACTTAAAATGTTAAAAGGCAAATTGCCGAAAAAAAGCATAGAGTACCATCCCTCTTATATTTCACACACACACATCACAAAATTCTACATATCCACAAATGTGTATCTTTATATACACACAGTTGACCCTCCATATCCACGGATACTACCTCTGGGGATTCAACCAATCAGGGATTGAAAATATTAAAAATAAATAAATAATAATACAACAGTAAAAATCATACCAATAAAATAAACGGTATAGCACCTATTTGCATGACATTTGCACTGTATGCATTATGCATACTTTAGAGATGATTTAAAGTATAGTTGACCTTCAGGATATATAGGATTATTTCCAGGACATGATGATGAAATGGGAGATGCGTGACATAATGAATTTGTCAAAACCTATAGAACTAGACAATGCAGAGCGAACCTTAATATAAACTACGCACTTTAGTTAACAATAATGTGTCAGTGCCGGTTCATCAATTATAACAAATGCATCACCTATGGCAAGATATTGATGATACAGGAAGCTGGGAGTGGATTATCTATACCGTTTTCTCCATTAAACAGTAAATCTGAAACTGTTCTAAAAAACAAAGGCATTAACTAAAAACACTGTTTTGGAGAAGCTAAATTAAAATAAAAATAAGTAATTTGGAAGGCTCAGACCATGGTTTGGATTCACAGACACATTAGCTATACATTTGGGTGGAAAACACTCCAAATATGTGTGAAAAGTGGGATGGAGACAGTGAGCCCCCATTCACCATGTAGAAGCCCCACACAGTGTTGGCCATGGCAGGAGGGGGAGGGCAGTCCTTGACAGGCAGGGGTCCCTGCTCTCCCATCTGACTCAAAGATGGCTACTTTTTAGCTGGAGACAGGAACTTAAGGGTGGTAGCACAGGTGTTATAGCTTTGATCCCATCATAAACTTTCTTATAGTTTTGCAGAACAGAATAAAAATATTACCAAGCATGGAATGTTTTTTTTTCTCTTTCCAAAGAAAATTTTACAACTGGCCCTTGTTATAATAAAAAGATGAATAATAGGCTAACCATCTGGACACTCTGTAGCTGAAGCAAGGCTCAGATTCAGCTTGGGGTATGATTTTTAAAAGCTCACTGTATCTCTCTAAATATTGGTTCATGATCTATGTGTAAAGGGATCATTATTAAACAGGGCCTTGTTTAATAATGTGGAGCCCTCGGGATGCTATAGGAGTCTTCAGGGACCCTGGAGAGGGGCAAAGAGGAGGGGTAAGAGGGGACACCTGTGGGATACGCCATCCCCTTCCTAACACCTGACCTGTGCTTTGCTCATTTCTTCTCTGTTCGTTGTGAGTAAATTTCCATTTAAAGGAAGGATTCCACTGAACCAGTCAATCATCAGATCCCATTTCCGTTCAGAAATTTTACATTCCAAATTACCTTCCTGTGTAGACCTTCAATAGTAGATCTATTGGACTAGAGTGAAGGATCTGGGCAGAAAACTTCTAGTGACAGCAGCATTGGGTTAAAAAATGTCCTCCCCAAATTAACGACCATCCAGAATGTGTCTTATTTGGAAATAAGATGTCCTTAGATCCAATGAGTGGTGTCCTTAGAAGAAAAGGAGAGGGGACACAGGTGCATAGAGACAGAGGAGACGGTCACGTGACAACAGAAGCAACAGAAGCACATGCACGTGGCATGTGCAATTGCAAGCCAAGGATTGCCAAGGACAGCCGGGAGCTGCCAGAAGCCAGGAGGAGGTAAGCAGGACCCAGAGCCTTCAGAGAGAACATGGCCCTGCCAATACCTGGATTTTGGAGTTCTAACCAGGATAGAAAGGAGTTCTATCCAGAATAGCCAGGATAGAAATTTCTGTGCGCATGATAATCTGTTACTGCAGCTCTAAAAAGTAAATATGTATTTTATCATTCCTATGAATGTGTGTTTATATATTGGTTTCATAATAGTTTTGAGTACATTAGATACTTCTTCTTCCATTCCTGAGATACTTTACTAAGAAGAATATGTTCCAGGTAAACATAAAAAAAGTTAAATCTCCCTCTTTTTATGGCTGCATAGTATTCCGGGGTATACATATACCACAGTTTATTCATTCATGAGTTTGATGGACATTTAGGCTGTTTTCACAACTTGGCTATTAAGAATTGGGCTGCAATAAACATTCTGGTGCAAATGTCTTTGTTGTTAAAATAATTTTTGTTCATCTGGGTAGGTTTGATCTAAGCATTCCACATTATATATCTAATCATCACATTGTACCCCATAAATTTATATAGTTAGGATTTAATAAAAATTTAGTTAAAAAATAAACTAAGAGGTAAGAGCCTAATATGTACAAGGCATTTTCAGGTGAGTCCTCTCATCTAAATCTTCACCCTGGGAAGCAAGGCGTGGTCACATCCTCTCTCCCTAGTGAATTAGCAAGGCAATATCCTTATATGGTCCTCATTTTCCTGGAACATGGTAGATATTAGCTCTTATAATACAGACTGGCTCATGATTGTTTCAAGGAGTTTCCTGCACAAATGGCCAGAGCTTTGAGGGAGTAACAATAACTTCTCAAAGCTGATAATTCACATCAGAGAAATGGGGACTAACGACCATTCATTCACTAAATGCACCCTCATCGCTGCCACTTTGAGGTCTGAAAAGCTATAAGTCTAGGGGGAAACTGTTCATCTAATAACCTTCTAATAAAGGGCTTCTGAAAATGTGAAAGCTTGAAATGAAATAATACAATCGGAAAAAACTTCTTTCATGTTGAATAAGAAAACACAATGTCAAAGATTCCCTTTTCATGCTTTTGTGGAGAAGACGCACCCTCGGTAGATAGATGCACAGGCATATCCACTCACGTGCGCAGACACATGCACTTACATAAACACACACGCTCATTATTTTAAAAGTCAGAGTGTGTTTTATTAGTAATAAAAACAGATACATGAATGACCAAAAAAAAATTTTCTTAAGGATAAATTCTGATAGAGCCTGGGAAATGAAAAAAGGAGAGAGAAACTTTTTTATTATACTTCATGATAGGGTAGCCAGGAGTCATGTTTGGTTATTAAGCATTTGAAATATGGCTCATCCAAACTGAGATGTGAAAAATAAATGCACAAATGTTCAAGAATTCTACATTCCAAATTAACTTACTTTGGGTTCCAAAGACTTAATACAAAATGCAAAGTAGCGCAATAATTTAATATATTGATTATATGTAGAAATGATGAGATTTTAGATCTACGTGTTAGGTTAGAGTACCTCATTAAAATCAGTTTCACTGGCTTCTTTTTATTTTATTGATGCAGTGTCTGGAAAATTCAAACTTATTTGTGTGTCTTCCATTGTATTTGTATCCAACCGCATTGGTTTAAAGGATACAGACCTTCTGGTACTTTCTATTTAGTTGTCATTTTGAAAATTCTAATTTTTCTTTAGAGATTTTTTTAATTTTTAAGTTGCTGAAGAATTCTCTCTCTCTCTCTCTCTCTCACACACACACACACACACACACACACGAGTATACACAAGATTCATTTTATAACATCCTAAGTTTGTCTTTGGTGTCTTCTAACTTTTCTCCTCTTTAAAAATAACTATGTGATATATAATAAGATTAGTCAATATTTGTTTTGCTCTTAGCCATCTAGGTATAATTGCTATGTGATCCTGAGCAAGTTACATAGCCTCTCTAGAGCCCAGTATCATCCCCTATAAAAGAAGCTGGTCTAGAGATGAGCAATTTAATAGTGATTTTCAAGCTGTCCCTCCTGTCTGGACACACTGGATGGTTAAGGTTCACTGTGAACGGTTCTACCTCCCTTCCCTCCCACTTCCCCTGCAGAATCACTGATATCCCTTTCAAAGACACAGAAATTTCTAGAGAAGAGTCCAGGTGCAATAGAGTCAGAGCCTGTAGAATGTGGGAGCCGTGTAACAAGGAAACTCAAGTTCATCTCATTCAATGTTATACTCTCTTCTTGGGAAATTAGGGCCCAGTTGTGGTAGTGACCTACCAGTCAAATCACCCCGCTGTCACCAACAGAAGGCTAGTTCTGGTAAACACCGATTACTAGTTAAATCTGCTATGACTGGAAAGGAGGCTCAAGTGACACAGAGCTCCAGGGCAAAGATTATGGGGCATTCCCCTCTGGCTACACACATCTCCCACGACGGCCCAACCACACATTGATCCTTTGGTCCCGATACCACCACCTGCTGCCAGGAGGTAATTTTTCCTGTCTTACTTTACCTCCCCCCATGTTAAAGGACCATGGATTTGGAGAGATGTGAATCCAGGAGGGTATCTAGGAGAGAACTCAACATCTCCCAATTTTTGTTGAAAACCATTAGTTTAACCTTTCTTTAAAGAAAACATTAGAGACTAACAGAGTTACCTGCAATGGCCATGGATGCCAAAGTGTCCATAAGTGCCAGGATTTCCCAACTGTTTCTGTTCTGTTTAGACCTGAGGCATACTAGGTTAGACAAAGTTGTGATTGACAAAGGTTTGTATTTATTAGGAAAGATGCCAAGTTATATTTAGGTCTTTTTTTTTCTTTGAGATTCACTTTAATTGCTTGTCACCTTGGAAATATCATAATTAGCACCAGTTAATTTGTGTGCTTAAATATTTTAATGACAGGTTATAATTTTAATAGAAAAAGCAGTTTAGAAGAAAATCACAGGATCCTATGACTTCCAGGAAAGTAGGAAGAGGGAAAGAAATAGAGGGACAAACAGACCAGACCTTAGAGTAGACAGAACTGGAACCCCATTCTGACCCACCATTTCCCAGCTACGCAAACTTCAGCAATCTGCATCCTCTCCCCAAACCTTAGCATTTTTATTCATAAAAAGTGGATAACAAAGCCTACCCCCTTAAGATCCTGTAAGGAGAATTCTGGGCTTGTTACTTTAAAGCCTCCATATATGTATTTAGCACACATGCTCCATTTCCCCTATACACTGCCCCCTAAAGAGACAGAGAACATGTTAAAGTCCAGGTTCCAAGTGGAAAGTTTCCAGGGAAGTTGCACTGGAAAAACAGTTTCCAGTTTGCTCAGGGCTAGGAAACCACACATATCAACAAGACGAGTGAGGGCTCCAGGGTAAGAGGAAACCAGCGGCAGGTGGGTGTCTGGGAGGTCAGAGTGAGGAAGGAACTGGGGATGAAGAATGGCTGCGGATAAGAGTTCACAGAAGGTGGGCTGTGTGGGCAGGTCCCACTTGGGGTAGGCAGAGCATTTGAAAGCTATTCGGAGGGCCAAACATCCACCAAGACACTTCTGTGCCCAAAGAGAGCAGGCAGAGATGGACGGCATGGTGTAGGTCTCAGCTCTGACAAAGTCATGATTCAACAGGGCAGCTATGCAAACTCAAGCTAACCAAGGTGCTAGGTCAAGTGGTTTGCGCTGACGGAGTCTGGTCCTGCTCCTGTTGTTGACACAATGTTTAAATTAGTGTCTCTTTGGGTTATCCTACGGATGAGTCAATAGACAGAGGCAGCGTCAACACCACTGACTGCTCCTATGATTTAAATTCCTTGAATCCCGGTCAGCCTGTCTTCAAAGCAAGCCTTCTGTCACCTTCTTTATAGGACTGTTGCAAGGATGTAAAGAAATAGCGTAAGAAAGAGTCAGACAGAATACCTGGGTCTACTCAGTAGTTGATAGCCACAAAGACAAAGATGACAATATTGATTCCCCCTCTCATATCTTCTCCAAGGCCTGTCCGATCTGTATAGACTTCAGCCTTTCCATTGATGTGTATTTCCAGCCTACTATTGACAGCTTGTATCAGATAAACCCTCTTTCTACCAACCTGCTCAAGGCAGATATCTGGAGAAAAATACAGAGGACAAACTTGGTCAATTTAGAAGGAGAAATCTGCCATGAATGGCTCAATGGAAGAGAAATGAAGACATGAATGAGGGCCAACACAGCATGGTATTTCCTGAGCAGGAGAGGATGTAGTAGAGGTGTTTAAGGCCAAGCAGTGACACATGTAAGAAAAGAGGGGCAGGGAGAGGTTAAGAAGCTAAACACATTCCAGGTGAAATGAATAAATAAATCCCAAGGAAAGAATAAAAATGAGAATTAATCAGAAGTGTGCTGAGCCATGGCACTGCCAGGCACAATCAGAGGGCTTCTTAATTGCTTGTCAAAGACCAATGCACCCTGGCAAAACGATCTTCAACTAATATTGGGACTTTTCCCCCCCACTAATCTGGCTTCATTTATCATGATTAGAAAACAAGTCAAATTGATTTCTGTTTATTTTATAAGGAAAATCCCCAGGGGACCCTCCTTCCGAGTAGGTTTGATAATTTTTAGCTGAGAACGGGAATACCCTAAGCACATCGCCTGGGAGGTTTATGTATAAAGTCTACTCACACCAGGAAAAATGGAAGTCTCTTAAACTTTTACAGATCACCTCACATCCATCACCATGAACCTTGTAGTTCTTTTCTACTTCAAAGTGGGTGAATGAAAGGCAGTTTTATAGGGGCGAATGGGCCAAGCTTTGAAATTAGATGCACCTGTGTTTAAGTTTTAGCTCTGCCACCTACTACCTATGTGACCTTAAACAAGTCACCATGAGAAATCTCTGAGATTCTTCTCAGAGACAGTGAGGTTGCTAATCTCTCTCAGATGTTCTGGGATGCTTTGGGGTTCCGTATGTGAAAAGTACAGGCACAGAAAGCCTACTGTACGGATAGAGGTGATGGAAATGGACTCCTTCAAGTTCAATGAAACCATTGAATTCCAAGCTCTATATGGGCAGAAACCATGTCTTTTTATCTTGAGTTATATCCTAGCAATTGACACAGGGCCTGGCATATAGTTGATGTCCATTTTATCTATTTAATACTCACATTGTATCTAGTATAAGCCAGGTCCTAAGTGTTTATCACACACTAATTCATTTAGTCCATAAATATTGGTTGGCTGCCTGACTTTCACTTATTCCTTATGCAAAGATACTTTAAACAACGCAATGCTTTAAGCAGTGAGCTTTTTTTAGTAGGAGACCCTCTTAAAACCTTAGGGTGCAGTGGGTAGATACACCTTGTTCCCTCTTGGATCCATTCCATCACACACTTGCTTGCACAACAAATATTTATGATTTATTTTTGCACTGCCACTGTGGCCTTCCATCACTGGAGTCCTAGATGAGACACAGATCAGCTTGTTCTGCCCCTGCTCCCTGGCCACCCAAGAACCCTGATCATTCATTACACACATATACCCTCAGGCAAATCCCCTCTATTCCACCATACTTTGTTAATCAGGTAAATCACATTTGGAGGACTGCAAGGAGATTCTTCATTTGGGGGCCTTGCCTTACCCACAAATCAGCTATGACAAGAACACGAGACAGCGCCAGCAGAAGGTCAAAAAAACAACCTTTTCTCCTGTGCAAACATTTTTATTCCCTAAACAGATTTCAAGAGATCATGTTCTTTTTCTGGAAGTGTAATCATAGCCAAAAAAAAAAAAAAAAATCAATATACATCATAGCCCTTGTGGAAGTAACCTCAGAGGGACATTAATGTGGCCTCCTAGTACCTAGAAATTTTCCTCAGGGTTCTGGGCTACCAGATCATTTTCTCAGATATGTTTCCTTGATCCATAAAAGTCCCATTCCTGGGATTTAGTGCTTAGGATTTCCCTGTTCCTTTTGGTTTATGCTTAATCCTGACAATTAATTCTGAGCCTCCTTCCTGGGGAAGTTTCTGCCACAGAATTTCTTGGCATTTGCCCAGCCCAAGAGGAAGTGATTGATGCCTCCTTCACTCTCCTGCAAAAAAGCCAAGGGCTGAGCAGAACTATCACCTGCCTTGGCGCCGGCCTCCCCCAGGCTCGCCTCTTGCCCCACACTCTTAATTTCATTCCCTCCCCAACCCCCGTCTCGCAGGGGCAAGTGTCTATCAATTACCCACTCTCTCTCCCATCTTCAATCACTTCCTCTCTACTGGCTACTTCCCGGCAGCCTACGGACATGTTTGAGGCTTATTTATTCTGGGAAAATAACAAAATAAAAATCCTCCTCGCAGTTCCACCCATCTCTGAACAATTTCCCTATTTCTTATCTTTCCCAGATGGCTGAGCTTTTTGACAGAATTCATTCCCTGTTTCTTCTGTGCCGTCACCCACTCCTCCAACCAGGGCAGACTGCCCTGTGGCCTCATCAATTCGCTGAAACTCTTACAGCAGAGGTTGTCAATAACCAAGAAAAACTCAGCTCCAGAGTTCATTCTGGTTGGCCTGCCTGTGGCATTTCATTTATTCTTGTGGCCATTCACTTATTCACACTAAATGGCAATTGCCAGGCTATACTCCAGACAAGGTAGGTCTGGGCTCCTGGTTCTTCCCACCTATCAGGACTAAAGATGGGATCTCAAAAGGGGAAAGTGCTCCTGCCAGAAGGAACAGCAGGTGCAAAGGCCCTGAGGTAGGGAAGAACATGCATGTTTGGGAAAGTGAAAACAGGGCCATGTTTCTGGGCCACAGAGAGCAAGGGAGGGAATGGTCAAGATGGGGCAGGAGAGACAAGGAGTGGCTGGACCTCTTCATCTATATGTCTAGACTTTTTTTCTTTTAGTTACAAAATATTAAGGGAATGCAAATGTTTTTGTTACATAGAGACTTTGCATAATGATTAAGTCAGACCTTTGGGCGTGTCTCTCATCAGAACAGTTCATTCTACCTAATAGGTAAGTCTCTACCTCTCCTCCAAACTCCTGCCTTCTTGGTTCTCAATGTTCTTATATCTCTTTGTGCCCATGTGTGCATGTCGTTTAGCTCCCATTTATTAGTAAGAATGTAGGATGTCTGGTTTTCCATTCCTGAAATACTTCACTTAGGATAGTAGTCTCCAGCCCCATCCAAGTTGCCTCAAATGACACTATTTCATTCCTTTCTATGGCTGAACAGTACTCCCCAGTGTGTGTGTGTGTGTGTGTGTGTGTGTGAGTGTGTGAGTCACATTTTCCTTCTCCGCTTATGAATTGATGGGCATTTAGATTGGATCCACATCTTTACAACAATGAATTACACTGTGGTAAACATTCGAGTACAGGTATCGTTTCTATAAAATGGCTTCTCCTTTGTGTAGATACCCAGCAGTGAAATTGGTGGATCGAATAGTAGATCCACTTTTGTTCCTTTGAGGGATCTCATACTGTTTTCCATGGAGGTTGTATTAATTTGCAGGCCCACTAGCAGTATGTAAATGTCCCTTTCTCTCTGCATCCTTATCAGGATCTACTGTTTTTTGCCTTTTAATAGCGCCATTCTGAGACGGGGAAGGTGGTATCTTGCTGCGGTTTTAATTCTCATTTTCCTGATGAGTGATGTCGAGCATTTCTTCATGTTTGCCAGCCTTTTGTCTCTCTTCTTTTGAAAAATTTCTTTTCATGTCTTTGGTTGGCTTTTTGATGGGGTCATTTGTTCTTTCTTGCTGATTGAGTTCTTTGTAGATTCTGGGAATTAGTCCCTTGCTGGATGTTCAGTTTGTGACTATTTTGTCCCATTTTGTAGGTTGTCAATTTACACTGCTGATTATTTTCTTTGCTGTGCTTAATTTTGACCTTCGTTCTAAAGGGCATGGGGGTGCTCGCTTCAGCAGCACATAAGCTAAAGGCCATGGGGAAAACTGGGGACTGCTCTGCCCTTGAAATCACTTGGGCACACTCACCACCCCTTACACCAGATGCCAGGAAATATGAGAGTGTTATGAGCAAGTATAAAGAGAGAGAAATCTGGCTATTGCTTAATTCTACTTATGCTGAAAACATAGTGATTCGCTTTGTTTTCTCTGGAGAAGGAGATTGTGGGTTTATCCCCTTGTTGACAAAGGAATGTGTTTGTGCCAAATGGGACAGTTGAGACGAGAATACAGATGTGCTTCACTGCATGACTATGAATCAGAGTGAAAATGCTCTCAGTAAACTCCAAGGCCAAAACCGCATGTACTCTGCAGTGCACACACATGCACAGACATACACCACCCACCTGCAGCCTCTGCCTCATTTATTCCTGCGCTCCCAAATTAGGGCTTGTACTAGACAATAAAACATACAGGATATTCTTTATCATCAAACAAACATGAAACTGAGCTGTAGATAACATAAGGACTCCAAACGTTAAGTGTTATTTTATGATGCCTTTCAATTTAAAAGCACACTGAAGATAAAACATGGCTTTGGTGTAAACCATTGATGCATTGTATTGTTAAAATCAATGAATTATTAAAAGGATAATCTTTTAAATACCAAGAAATTGTCTCCTAGTGTACTCTGGGGGCCGTGGGCAAATGCATTACACGTACAAATTCACCACTGCCCTGGATGTAATTTATACAAATTCCAAAGCACCCACTGACATCACAGAGACTTGGCCTACCCCCCACAATATCAGCTAATGAGAGGCCCTGTGCAATGAGCCTGGAGGGAAGACTCACCCTGCCCTCCATCCCCCAACAACTGAGTAGACACTGATGGACCATTCAGATCGCCCCTCAAGGAAGGCCTTGTTCAGCTGGCTGACAGGTGTGATCTCTCCAGGTGGTTTTGTGTGGTGGGCCTGTCAGGGACTGCTTCAAACTGCAGAAAGCTGCTGCCAGGGCCGACCACATCTAAACACTGACCAAAGTGAAGCACACTCTTTAATAAATAAGCAATTTAATAAATAAATTTGCTGAACTCCAGCTTGGAGTCTTTTTTCCAACCCAACCTAAAACAAGCTCATCCAGAATTGTCACCTCAAATAACTAGATGCTGCTTTCATCCCCGCTTCTGCCCATGTTGTGCATCCAGTGGGAACACAAAAGCCCCTGTTATCCTCTAGACAAAATGCAGCTCCGTCATCAAGATCCAGTATACATCTCACACACTGCAGCTTACTGGCGCGGAGTTAGCAGTTTCCCCTCTCGACATCTTACCATGTGTGGGGTTAGCGGTATCCCCTCTCCGCAGCTTACTGCGTGCGGAGTTAGCGGTTTCCCCTCATGCTCCCCAGTTTACCAAATGCGAGTCCATAATGTCTCTGTACACATTACCCACACTCATCAGAGCACTGTCTCCACCATTCAACAGACCAGCGCCATTCAAGAGAATTATAATTAGAATCCCATGTGCATCTTAATTGTCTAATTGCACATTAAGGAAAATAAAAGAAACAGCTTGATTAATTTTAATTATACAGTAGAACCTCCACAGTTGACTACCT
>NW_003852442.1:2175777-2184394 GCF_000181295.1 Otolemur garnettii
TATGGACTTTCCACGGAGGTTTTTAAGGGTCCTGAGCACCTCACTTAACGCTATTTCACTGAGTATAAAAACAGCTAATCTACCAGTTTATAAGGGGTACAAACAGGCAGAGAATGCTCTTAAATGACAAAGGGTGTGTGTCCCGGCCCTAGTCATCAAGTTTGGTGTTCTCCAACCTCATCACGTCCGGGTCTCTGTGATAGTCACACACGTGTCCCTATAAGCCACGGAACGAACGTTCACCCTCACCATGGAGGGCGCTCCATGAAGAGGGAGCCCTCATGTAAAGCAGGATTCGGGGTGGTGATCAGAGTCCATGTGGGTCCATCAGTTGTAACAAAGAGCCGCTGAAGCTGGATCTTTACATTTAGCTGGGGAAGAAAAGCTGAAAGGAAGTTGGACTGAAGTTGGACTCAAGTTGGGGGTTGAGTCCAAGTACGATGTCAAGCAGGGAGTGATATTATTTTCTGTGTGTGTGTGTGTGTGTGTGTTTTTTAAGATCCAGGAAAGACAAATCTGCGGAGACAGAAAGTGGTATTGGAGGTTGCCAGAGGGTGAAGGCAGGGGAAGGGGGAGAGGCTGCTTAGTGGGGCGTCCTGTGGGGAGAGGCACATGTTCTACACTAGACGGGGTGGGAGTTGCGTATCGTGAATGAACTCTCCACCACTGAATTTAAAATGGGTAATTTTATGTCATGTAAATTTCACCTGTGATAGAAAAAAACAAAATGGAAAAGATCATAGCTAATACATTCCAGCATGCTTGCCATGGCATAGAAAACCCAGGAGGTCACGGCACCCTGTCCTGCCTCTGCCACCACACCTCTTGCTCACTACTCCCCAGACTCGCTGTCCTTGCTGTTCCTCGGGTCCATCAAGGTCTTGGCTGTGGTCCTCCTCTCTGACGGGAGCCCCGCTGGCTTGCAGACATTGGCATGACTTACCTCCTTTTTTCTGTCTTCCTCCAATGGCCCTCTGAGAAGGCCTTCCAGGTCCTCCAAGCTGAAGCCTTCCCACCACTTACCACTCCTGTTCGCTACTCTTCTTAGCTGATGTTATCACTCTCTAGACTAGATTATTATTAACTGACTCTCTTGCCCACAACAAGCTCAGCTACCTTGGAGCCTGGACTCTGTGTGTTCCCAACTATGTATCTAGCATGTGGAACAAAGCTGGTATGTCCCAGGCACTCGGCATTGAAAGCAACAATGAATAACTCGATTTCCCAGGCCAGGGACAATGCTACTTCCTCACAGTGTCTGAGATCTGGGACGTGCTCCATAAATATCTCTTAAGGAACATGAAAAAATAAAAATGAAAAGGATAGTGGCTGGCTGCTCTGTGGAGGCTGGATTGGAGTGGAGCAGGAAGAAGAGTGGGGGTTACCTGAGTATTAGGAGTAAAGAGGGGGTGAGGTCACGGGCCCAGGCAGAGGAGTTCAAGGAAGGGGACTCGTGCAGGCAGGATCTTGGAGGAGTGGATTGAGTCCTCCCAGCTCCTGCCTACACGAGCCCCCTCCCTGGATTAAGTGTCCCCAGGATGCAGAGTAGGGACAGCAACTGAGCCCGGGAGGAGGCTCTACTCAGTCAGATGCAGATTAGCTAATGGGCACTGAGCTGTGGCCGTGATTAAAGTCCAGCTGCAGAGCGTCCTGCAAGGCTCCGGTCCTAGCTTCACAAGTCCTTGCCCAGAAGGCACCTTAATGGCCCAGACGTGACAAACAGACCCAACCCAATTCCCGGCTAAGGAGGCCTAGCTTTCCTGCATGCCAAGCTGAAAACCTTTTCATCACCTTGAAAACACTCAATATACTACATTTCCCTCAAGTATTACCCACAGGAAAAATTAAGACTTTATAATAGATTTATCACATTTATTCATTAATGATTCAAACTTCAGAACTTGACCCAGTCCACATTCTGTTCCTGGCTCTCTCTGCACAGTCATTTCATGTTGGAGGGAAGATTCAGCATCTTGTTAATATTTCCTGCCCTGGCTTAGGCCATGTTATAATTGCCTGTATCTATTTTTAGAATTCTCCTATTTTAAACCACATCTGTCAAAACTGCTGATGTCAACACATATGTACTGGTGTGATTTTGTAACATTAAAAATTGAGACTTTTCCTGTGAATATATATAATTGGCTGTAGTGACTATGAGCTTTCCCTGCTTATGGTTTACTTGTTTGTTTCCAATCTATGAGAGTTAATTTACATGGAACTCAGGGACTGTGGTTGTCCACAATTAGAATCACAATGACTTTGATGTCTGGTTTCAATGTTTCTGCTTATTCATTGAGGACATGTTTCTTAGGCAATCGCGATTGTCAGGTAAGTATACAGTAAAGTTACTGTTCACAGGCTGCAAATCTTACAAACTTTGTCTTGGAAAGCCACACATGGAAATATGTTTAGCAATTATTCTTTTTTAATTCCATATATGTGAAAAATAATTATCACTTTTGACACTCGTGTAAAATGCCAACATTCTACATGAAAAGAACTAAAGCAGCAGCAGTGCCTGTGGCTCAAAGGAGTAGAGCGCCGGCCCCATATGCCGGAGGTGGTGGGTTCAAACCCTGCCCTGGCCAAAAACTGAAAAAAAAAAAAAAAAAAAAAAAAAAAGAACTAAAGGGTTACCCGATCCAAATTTCCAGAACTGCCTGGATGCTTTTAGTAGTTTGGAAAATTCAGTCAACACATTGTTGTATGGAAAAAAAGAAAGACATGCACTGAGCATTTCAATTAGCTGTTTCTCTAGTTATTTTTAATTAAATGTGGAATTACAGAACAACTTCCAGTGGTTTTATAATACTTTTCTGGCTCACCCCAAACTCTCTTATGGTGTGTAATAAAAGAGACAATAATTTGTACACTGACATGACAGTGTTTTCCCCCTCAAAGTGGACATCTACTGACATGACTCGCTTATTCTAAACAGACTGCCATTCACCAAAAATATTTTTGATTTCCTCTTCGAGAACCGTCTTCACAGCAGGCAACATAACCCTTTGAATAACATTAATGAAGGGAAGTCTTTGTTCATGGAAAGTGGATTTGATTTTCAGAAACAGTCAAATGTCATCCGTAACTAATCTTGGTGACTAAGCTGGGTGCAATCGGGGCGTGCGGGTGTGCGTGCACACATGCCGTGTATGTGTAAGCAAATAACAACAACGGCAGATCCTTACTGAGCACTTCCTATTTGCACCACTGCTCTAAGCATCCTCCTGACAGCATGAAGATAATTTACCATCCTCATTTCCCATAGGAAGAAGCTAAAACACAGAGAGGTCAGATGACTTGCCCAAGAATACAGAGCTCAGAGGTGAGGAGCTGAGATATGAAGGGAAGCAGTTGGCTCTAGAGTCTGGTCTTTTAACCTCATGTAGTCTGAACCAACTGAGTTGACAATTATAAACAAGAGATTAAAACCGCCCTGAGCAACAGCCTGTTCCCTCAGAGCCTTATTTCCCTAGTTTTCATTTGAAGACCATGTGACAAGCACTTCCCAAGTTGTAGTAAAGCTTTAAGATGCCGTCCATACAGGCACGCACTTACACTCTCACCAGCCCATGGTAAGGGCCTGGTTTTTCCAACTTACTTCATCATCAAGGAGGTCACTGTGTTGCTTGGTCCTGTGGAAACCCCAGGTGTCACCTAATATTGAGGGACAGAACATAAGACTAAGTGCACCCCTTGGTCTCCTCAGTGCTGTGGTCACTGATAGTCACAGCCACAGTACACACAACTCTATAATGCTAATCACCCCTGGTTCCCCTGGGATGCTAGTTTCTGGTCCCATCAGAATAATACGTATCTTACAGGTGCTGTTGGAGGGATGAGGAAGCAGTGGGCTCAACATGTAGGATCTTAGGGACAGCCCAAAGCATTTGACCAATGAAATTCAGTATTTTCAACAATGTGTTGAGTTCCTACCATGCTGGATGTAGGGGACTCTAATAGGAATAAACATCCTCCAGTGTTAACCTTGAATAGATACCCGACTCTAGAACAGAATTCTACAAGTTTCTGAAATGTACTATAAGATCAAAAAGGCTTTGGGAAGTGCTGGATTGCCCTAAACCTGCTTCTTTCTTGGGGCAGCTCTTCTACATCCAGGAAATTCAGAAAAACATACAGATTTCCCAACTAAGTTCCAGGGTGCAGCTCATTTTACCCAGAGCCTCCATAAAATCATGCCAGAAACAACATAGTAAAACCCTGTCGTGGGGTGAGGGCAGCATGAAGTGGGTCCTGGGAGACTGAAAGAATGGAGGAATGGAGTAGTAACAAGAACAACACAAAGCTGTAAAAAGCCCCCTCTGGGCTTTAACACCATACTCATTCAACCTTCCTGGGACGCAGGTGCCTGCCTTCCCACTGACTTCACTTATAGTTTTCCTGAAGACTGAACAGCACAGGAAATGTAAGCACTCCTCGCAAACTCCTCTGGAAGAAAGCTGTTACACTACCACCTGGGAATGACCCCATGACTGAGACCAGTGAGGTTCTAGAAGAGCTCACCTCACCCACCTATTCCAACTCTAGCTAAGGAACAATTAAAAATGTGCTTAAAATGACCGGAGACTGAGGCTGCAAGTGGTGAGAAGTGACCAAACCCTTGCTCCTCACTGAAGGGCCCAGGTCTTCCCAGTCTCTGTGTGTCTCCATTCCCAACAACCTGGGCAGCTCTTGGTCAAGGTCTCTTGCCCTCAGCATTTCTTTTGGTCTTAGGACATTAATTGCTCATGCTAAGTATGGTCCTCTTTGTCTGTCTATATCAAAAGATTCTGGGAAAAGGTCTCCAGTGCCTCAAACCAGCAGCACATCCTCAGTATCTCCATAATCAGGAAGGCTGGGAGACTCACTGGAAATGTATTTAAATACTAGTGGTTTATATCTTGGAGCCAACTTTATTAATTACATTACTGAAATCATGGAGACTCAAAAATTCAGAATCAAAGTACTTGAGGCAGTATCCCAAACTTTGCCATTGTAAACATCCCCTCTGAGGTCTTTGGCTCACACCACTTTCCAAAGAAGAGTCTGTACTCTCTTGAACAAGCATCTCTTTTAATAGTCTTCCCACTGGAAAATCTTAAATCAGTCATGCCCTCTAAATTCGTATATTTTAGTTGATATGGAAGTAATAAACTTTAAAATTTAACTGTTAAAAAAGATACACTGGACTATTTTTTTCCTAAAGCAATTTTTTAAACATAGTATAGACAGAGCCAACTTTATCATGTGTACCTCTCATGTTGAAAACCATGGTAGAAATGTCTGTCAAGTCTTAACCCCAAAGATATAGAGGCACTCCTTATTTGAACAACCAAGATGTTTCTATCCTATAGACACTATAAACCAGGGGTCCTCAAACTTTTTAAACAGGGGGCCAGTTCACTGTCCCTCAGACCACTGGAGGGCCAGACTATGGGCCCCTGTACGCGTTGGCTGCTAAGCAGGACAGGCAGTGGTGGCAAAAACACCCAGTGGGCCAGATAATTGTCCTAACCGGGCTGCATGTGGCCCACAGGCCACAGTTTGAGGACACCTGCTATAAACCAAAGACATGGCGAAGCTGTCTGCTTAACTCTGCTTATTAATAATATCCTAAATTTGCAGACCACCTCTGGTACCCACACATGCTAGACACAGGTGCTGACCTTCCCCCAACTTCACGCTAGTTTGTGCTTGTATTTTTCATTCCATTAGACTAATAGTGAGTCACCTTATATTATTTATTAATCAAGGAAAACTGAGAGACAGATGCCAGCCAGCCAGCCAGATAGACAGACAGAAAGAAAGGAAGGTAGAAGATAGATAGGTAAGCACAACTTTCCTAAATCAAGAATGCTGTGGTTGGCTGGGTGCAGTGGCTCAGCCTATAATCCCAGCACTCTGAAAGGCCAAGGCAGGTGGATTTCTTGAGCTCAGAAGTTCAAGACCAGCCCGAGCAAGATTGAGACCCCCCATCTCTACTAAAAATAGAAAAATCAGCTGGGCATTGTGGCTGGCACATATAGTCCCAGCTACTCAGGAGGCTGAGGCAAGAGGATTGCTTGAGCCCAAGAGTTTGAGGTTGCTGTGAGCTATGATGATATAACCACAATCTACCCAGGGTGACAAGGTGAGACTCTGTCTCCAAAAAAGAAAGAAAGAAAGAAAAAACAAAAAGCGGTGTGGTTACAATATGCAAAAATCAGTTCAAAATTATTCAGGAAGGGGTATTTTTTAAACAAAAGAAAATACTATTTTCTGTAGGAATTATTTTCTGTGATTGAAAACAAGGTTGAGGGGAAGAACCACCTGAAGAGTGACTTTTATTCACACAAGACAGTTTCACAAGAGCAGCTTATCAACATGGTCAGCCACAGTAATGATTGCAGCCCGGGGAAGTAAATAAAGCCAACTATTAGCTCAGGAAATCTATTAGAGGCACAAGATCTTAAAACACCCCAGGCAATGAAACATTAAGAGACTCAGGCGAATGAGAAGCTAGCCACCCCCTCCTCAGCCTGCCCACGACAGACAGTTTATAACGGGCCACAAGACAGACTAAGGAAACTTCTGTTCTAGAAGACAGGAGAAACTGCAATGCTCTATTCACTTGTCCAAGTTTACCTTTCGAGGGGCTTAACTTCACTTAGGGGCAGCTACATGGGAGTGTTCCAGGGCTGCTGTGCAAAGCAATGATTGGCCCCCTTTCAGGAGCAGAAGATGCATGAATTTCACATGTGCTTAGAGTCCCAGAACTTCAGCGCTGAGGGAGGCCTACAAGGACTGTTCCCCGCAGGACTCTTCTAAACCCAGCTTGAGTGGCTGAGAAGGGCCCCTTTGTGGAGCAGACTTTCCCTGCAGGTGGCCAGGGCCCTGGTGGAGAGGATAGCAGCACTATTAGGGACAACAGGGATGGAACAGGGGTCACTGGCTGTGCATCAGCCACTCTGTTTCTAGTTCAGCCTCCTCATTTGACAGAAGAGGAGACAGATATTCAGAGAGGAAGGGGTTTGATCAGGGTCAGGTGGTCCCTCACTTGCTTCCTGATAGTCCCTGCCACAGCCACACATTTTGCTGTGATTCTACATTTCATGAAACTTACTGAGAAAATGGCAGCTGGTGTGAGGCAGTGGGGTTGCAGATCTGACTTTTCCTTCTCTAATGAGACCAAAAGGGATCTGGAGCCTATGTACTATAGGATGGCTAATTGATAAGTCAAGAACCAACCAACCAACCTACCAAGATGAGAAAGCAAAGGAAACTAAGTTAATAATCCCAGTCCAGAGGCCAGAACAGGGATTCCCTGATTTTCAAGGTGTCCTTGTTGTGACGTGCTTCCCAGCCCATTTCCCTCCTACCCCCTCCCCCCAGAATCGACAAATCCCTCCTCTCCCCCAGGGTGGCCTAGAATGTGCTCCCATCCATGTTCCCAGGCTCCCTCCTTCCCCCTAGGATTGCCAAGCACAGACTTCAGAACAAGGAAGCACAAAACCCTCCCAAAGAGTGAACAATGGTGGAATTCCACCAAGGCTGTATTAATCATGGTTACCTAACTACAACTATTGTAATTTGAGATATATCCATTGTCAACCAAGACTGTATTAATCATTGTTACATGACTGTAACCATTGCTGTATCCAGGACTACCCAAGCTGTAACCCCCCCAACCAGCCACATTTTGCTTCTGTACCAGCATGCTTGCTAAAAACTATAAAAGACAACCCACCCCCCTACTTCACTGCTGACTATGTCTCAGAGCAGCAGCCCCTGCAGCAGGTAAAATAAATTACCAATTAATTAATCTAAGTGGGAGTCCCACTCTATCTTTTCAGGTCATAGGGGGTACAACATCCTTAACCTCAGGATGCTGTGGACAGCTGGGGTGGCTGGGTGGAATAAGCCCCTTGGGACACGCTTCCTCCTTTTTGTCATCTCCCCAGATGTCATCTGCTCAGATCCCTCCTCCTAAGCTGAGTTTTCATCTCTGGAGCCTGGGGAAGGAGGGACAGTCTTCCAGGCATTCCCTGACCTCATCATACCCACAGGCATGCTGGTGCCAGAGGCTCTTTCCCTTTAATGTAAAGAGGCAAAGGCCTGCTCCATCCACATCTTCTTCTACCCATTTCTTTTCTCTCCTTTAGAGCAGGAGTCCACCCTGGACAGCTACCTGTTTTCACTGAGTAGTTCCTGGCAGAACCTGTGGTCCACAAGGCCAGAAATGCACCAGTTGGTCTTTACAGAAAAAGTTTCCCAGCCTCTGCACTAGACCATTAGTGAAGATAAATCTTCAGGTGCAAGGTCTGAAGGGATTTTGCCCAGATAGCAAAGGGAGATCCTTAGGTAGCTTCTTCACCATATTTTAAAAAGAGGCTTCAGGGAGAAAGCCACTCCCGTGCGGCCTGCCTAATAATCACAGATTCGAAGAGAAGCACAGAGAAAGAGCAGCACAGAACCAAGAGGAGGCACATGGCGGGGATAAGGGAAGGAGCAGGTGTCTCCGGCTGTTACCTGCGGCACTTCTTCAATGCGCAGAAAGAAATCAAAATGTAGTTGAACAAGGAAGACATCACAGAGATGAATTGAGAGCCTCCAAAAGATGGGGAGAAGTGGTCTC
>NW_003852442.1:2184680-2187053 GCF_000181295.1 Otolemur garnettii
GGCAAAGTTCAATGTAATTAGATAAAAACAAGTTAATAAAATAGCAACAAGATCCTGGGCTTTTCTTCTGGGATGGCAAACATTTGCAGAGATAACACAGAAGGCTGGCGAGAGTGCAGAGAACCAGGCCACTGAATCCATATGGAAAAGCAAAGTGCCACAGACATCGCTGGGCTCCGTGGGATATTACTAAGCTTTAAAAGGTGCACAACCCACAACCTGCCATTTCCCTTCTAGGAATTTAGTCTAAGGAAATAACTACAAATAGGGATGTTCATTGCAATATTATTAATAACAACTGAAAGTTGATGTAGTCTAAGTAACTGTAACAGTTTGGTTATAAATATTTGGACTATAGAACATTTTTTCAGCCATTAACATTCAAAATGAGTTTATGGAACAGATGGGTATCAGTAACCTAAACAAAATACACACACATTTTTTTTTACTACATTTATAATAGTTTATTAAGTTTTGTTACATGTTTCCTTATCAGATCTTGGCAACTCTGTGAAGTAAGCTGCCGGATAATAATGAGGGTGGCTAATATTTGCTGAGAACTTCCTCTGTGCCAGGCACTCTGCCAAGCATTTCGTATGGATTCTATCATTAAATCCTGACATAGCCACAGGAGAAGGCACTATTATTAACCCCATCTTATAAATGCAGAAGAGAAGCCATAAAGATGTGTATAAGCTTACACAGAAAGTGCACAAGACAGCCAGGATTGAATGCACAAAGCAGTTTACTGAGGAGTTAAGCTTTCAACCACTATGCTTTACTCGTAAGGTACTATTACTTCTTCCTGCGATGAATGGATGGATAGATGGGTGGATAGATGGATAAGTAGGAGGACAGGTGGATAGAAAGAAGAAAGGATGGATGGATGGATGGGCGGATAGACAGACAGAGAGATAAAAGGGTATATAGATGAACGGATGGGCATAAAAATGAATTTGTCAGGAAAGAAAAAACCATAAAAGTTTTTTTTTTTCACTTTGTTTTGTTTATTTGAGACAGAGTCTCACTCTGTTGCATAGGCTACAGTGCCCTGGTATCAGCCTAGCTCACAGCAACCTCACAGGAACCGGGTCCAATATACTCCTGCCTCATCCTCCCCAGTAGCTGGAATTATAGGCACCCACCACCATACTTGGCTAGTTTTTTTTCTATTTTTAGTAGCAACCAGGTCTCGCTTTTGCTTGGGCTGATCTTGAACTCCTGGCCTCAAGTGATTCTACTACCTCAGCCCTCCTGAGCGCTGGTATTCCAGGTGTGAGTCACCACGCTTGGCCAAAACTGGTTAATTTTTACTGGTTCTTTTATGATTCTATTTCCTCCTTTTTGCTTTTTTGGGAGCAACCAAATTTTCTGTAGTGTTTTGTTTTTGTAACCAGACTACAGGAGTATGTTTTACATCAAAATTAATTACAGTGCAAAGCAAAAAATAGTTCTCAAAACACTGTAGTCTTTATATCCATTTCTTGCAAAAGGGTGGCTTAGTTCTAGGTTGAGGGAGAGCTGAGCGACTTCTCCTTCTTTTGCTATATATAGCACCGAAGGAAACTTCCAAGGCAGCCAAAACACAACGCAGCCTCCTGAACACCACCCAAGAATCTGTGCGTAAGTCCAGCCAACTAAGATGGAATGTGCAAATGGGATTTTTCTTCCCAAAAGAGTGAGGTTTAGACTAAAACCATAGCCGGCTAGAAAATAAAGATTTGAAGGAACTTTACGTTTTTCCACGGTTTTGTCTTTATGGTATAAGTTGATGATTGAAGAAAAATAAAAAAGAACAAGGCCACTGAAGTTTTCAAAGGATTTTCACCTAAAAATTGGACAAGGCTGAACAATCTGAGAAAACAAAGTGGCCTAAGTCTTGTTGGCTGAGAAAAACTTGGAGATGCCTTAAAGTCTGAGCTGTTTTGAGTCCAAGTGCATAACAGATAAATTGGGGCAGTTGGAGTTTAAATTTAACACGTTTACTACAGAGATGACATTCTTGAGCAACTGTTCCATTAGCAACGGCGTTAGGTGAGTCAAACACCTGCAGCCAGAGACATGGAAGCTAGATTCCCCCAACTCTCCTTGCTTCCTTCCAGGGATGTAACACACCCCCAAGGACTCAGAAATTACAGGTACCAGACTGAATGCTATTAACCAAACATCTTGCTTTGCTGCACTAGGCAACCGAGGAAACCCTGTTTTGTTATCTGTCAGCTCTCCTCGTCAGAAGAGCTGAGCACCAAGCTCTCTCCTCACCCCCGTGCCAGGGAGGCTCCCTCTCCACAGCACGCCTCTGCTGACTGACAAACCCATCTTATCCCTGCAGATTCTGTTCTCCTGGGAGCCCAGGCTCTTAAAAGTGGCCTC
>NW_003852442.1:2187479-2189804 GCF_000181295.1 Otolemur garnettii
TCATATACCCCAAATCACCTATGAGGTATGCATTCTAATTATACCCATTTAAGAGATGAGGAAACAAAATGGGGGTACTGGGAGGTTAAGTAATTTGCCCACAATCACACAGTAAATTAGGGAGCCAAGATAAGAACCCAAGTAGTTGGGCTCCAGATGTTGAGCTGCCCATCACTCTGTCGTGTTCACTGAGTCCTGATGCTGTCCCAGACACAAAGTGAGGGCTGGAGCATGTGGGGATGATGGACACAAGCAATACCACACACACACCTCCTCTGTGCTCCCTGTGGACATCACACAACTATGAGAATCTGCCCCACCCTAGGCATGCTGTCATTTAATCCTCGTGGCAGTTCTGTGAGCAGGATGTATGAATCCTTCATATGGATAAGGAACTAAAATTTGCACTAAACATCACGCCTAAGAGGTGACATGTAGATGTTCATCTAGACCTGTCCAGACCAGGTGACAAAGTAGGCCTTGTTGCTGCAAGATAGCCCTCACACCACCTTCATCAGGATCAGCTGGGATGTTTGATTAGAAATGCAGATTCCTGTGTCTCTCCCGCACTGCACTCACTCCCAACCACTGTGCAAAGGGCAACCTGTGGTTGTACAAACCTCCCGGGGGGTTCTGACGTACACTCAAGTTTGAGAACTTTGCCCACACTATGCTGCTTGCTTTTTCCTGCCACTAGATATGTTTTCAGTGATAATTAATAAGTAATACAGGAAGCCCTCCACGTACAACAGCATGGTCAGGTTGGACACCCCCTGGTTTTGTTTCTCAGAGCTGCACAGTAGATCACACCTCCCTCAAAGAAACTGCCGTGCACTTCAAGTCCTCTCATTGCTTGTCCCTTACCTTAGGCTTTCTGAGTTTAATGGTGTGAAACCCCATTGCCATAGCCTCCAGTGATGACATTCTATAAAATCCTGCCTCTTCAACCCATAGAAGGTGATAATAAAACCCAGATAATTGAAATTAGTGAACTCTCTCACAGGACAGATCTTTTTAGACCTCTGTGTATTAGAGGCAAATTCTAGGTTTTATTGAATCCTCATGTTAAAGGGGTAGAGGTATATACAGCCTTCCTTCATTTAAAGAGTTCCATTTTAAAAAATCAAAATATTCTTTTTCCTTCTAGTATCCCAAGAATAAGAAGGAATTATCCACATAAGAGAGAGTGAATGGAAAACAAAATGACTTGGTAGAAAATCTAACTAAGAGTTATGAATGTTTTTTAAATTAAAGACCAGATGTTATACAGCTCTGTGGTTTTTTTTTTTTTTTTTCAAAAATGGAAGGAGGGAGAGAGGAATAGAGGGAGAAAGGAAGGGAAGAAACAAGGAAGGAAGGAAAGAAGGGAGAGTGAAAGAGAGCGAGGGAAGAAGGGAAGGCACAAAGGAAGGAAAAAGTGAAAATACACAACACCCTTGATCCCTCTACAAATTTTCTCCAGCTTGGTAAAGAAATGGGAGAACACCCTCTGGTCCTCCAGCACCATCCCGCAGAGGAGACCATGGCTCACAGTGGGCTAGCTCGCCTGACTCAGACCATGGCCAGGATTGATACTCGGATATTCGTGTACATGGATCTGTAGTGCCGGTGGTCACAGGCAAGAGAAGTGTGACTAGAACCAGCACGCCTGAACTTGACTCACAGAGAGTAAGAAGGAAGTGACTCTCAATGTCTGGTTTCCAAGTCCATCAAAGGAGGATGATATTAGAACTCAGTCTGGGAGGATTCCTGGGATGGCAGTTAGAACCTGGCAGTAAGATTAGCCCTTGTTATCATGTCAGTATCTTTGTGACACTGTGTCCCTTCCTGAACACCATGGTAGCAGGTCATATAGAGGAAAGTGTGAAGTGAATCATCATCTACATGCTCTAAAAATTCTTATTTATTTTTTTAAAGCTCCGGTATAAAATAGATTGAGATGCAGACTCACTCATACCTGCATTAATGCAAACATGGATACATAAACAGATACACATATATAAATAATCACACATGAAAGTTAATGACAGGATACTTAAAAGATAGAACTCCTATAGGAATTTTATGAGATTATGGAGTAAAAAACATAGTAAGTACTGCCAGGGAAGGCAGTAGTGGGTGCAGTGCAGGGTGGTCCCAAGTTCAGAGGGGTAAGAGTGGGAAGAGATGGGGGTGCTGGGGTCACAGGCCAGGCGGTTGGCTACAGCAGCACAGGGGGAGCAGTCAGAGGGTCGTTGTCTCCTTCCCTAACCTGAGCCAGGGAACAACACCAGGAATGCAGTGTCTGTCTCCAAGGGCAGTGATGATGACTATGGAAGCATCTCC
>NW_003852442.1:2190175-2236950 GCF_000181295.1 Otolemur garnettii
ACAATCTCCCTCTCAGGGTTGGCTTTCTGGAGATCCCAACCCATGGCCTTCACAATGGTGAACCCTGTGTGAGAAAGCCCAAGGGGCAGACGGAAGTTGCCACAGACCCACACACTCACACGAAGCCTCAGATATGCCCAGCCATTGATCGTCCTTGGCTACCTGCCTCTTCCAAACATACTACACAAGAATAAAGAACAGCAGCAGGAACAAAACTCTGGAAACCAATGTTGGAAATAGGCAGGGCAACCATTCATTCCACTCGAAGGGGTCAACATAACCTGGAGAGGGATCTGGAGAGGCACTGGACACCGGGTATAACATCTACAGGCTTTCTAAGATGCTCCACAGAATTTATCCCACTGGGTTGTCAAAGCGCCTCATGTCGGGCATCATTCAGTCAGAAGGACAGATGTTAAAACTGAGGTTCTGAGAGCAACCTCCTTCACTCAAAGGCAGGAGTTGTATCTCGACTTTCTGAAGGATACATTTTTACCTTGATGTCATAAAAGTAGAGTTGATATTCATGCCAATATTAGTCATGAAGAGCTGATCAACTTATAAAATTTAGCCTCGTATCGATGTGTAATAGAAAAGGTATTAATTTATAATTATAAGGTGCTTCTCAGCGCAGTGAGTGTGGCACGCTTGCTAATCAGGCACCATTAGCCAATGATTTAGGCTATCAGAGGAGCAGCTGCCCTTCTTCAATCAACCAAGTATTGTCCCTAACCAGGATGGATCTGGAAAAGGTCCCAAAACAAAGCAATTTGCTACTTTCCATTTCCCTCGATCCGTCACCAAAATAACAGAGCAAATGCTCCCATTCAAACAGCTTTGTATATGCTCAGGCTGAACTAGAGAAACCCCATGGTGGGTACAACACTCATCCAATTTAGGACCACTGAACCAGCCTGGTAGTACATCAGTGTGGCAAGAGACATTTTATAATAAACGTAAAACCTCTAGCCCCTCATCTAGGTTCCTTGCCGGGAGCCAGTTTACAGGGTTTAAGGAGGAAGGGAAGGAGGATGAGGGCCTTGAGGAGCAAACGGCTCTCACTACAAAGTGGAAACACCATCTAGGGTGATGCCAACAGGCTGGGAAATGTACATACATCATCGATGTGGATCATTTGCTCACGGGGCTCAAAGTGAAGTTTGGGGACCCCTGATCGGATGACGATACCGGATATACACCACCACCATTGGCTGAGCAACGGCTGTAAGTCAGCCTCTGATTTACCTTCAGTATCTCTTTGAAAAGAAACTGAAGCTCAAGGAAGCTAAGAAGCTTCACCCAGATTACAGAGCTAGCCAGGGTTGGAGCTGGCATTGAATCCAAGCATTCAGGCCTCAGAGCTGGCCACTTAACTGCCCCCAGTACTGTGAGGACCAGAGCTGTAATATCAGTAAGTAAGGCCACAGCCTGGGATGTAGGCAAGGCCTGCTATTCCCACCCCAGAATATTGTGGAGCTGGGGGTGGAGAGATGGGGGGTGGGGTTGGAGGGGGTAGGAGGGGACTATGAGATGTGAGGGAGTGGGAGGGGGCTATGAGGTGGGAGGGGGCTATGAGAAAGAGGAACAAACTGGCTGTGAAGAGCAAGGATGCAGTTGGCATCAGGCAGGGCAGTAGGGCTGCATGAGCAAATGGGGAAATGTGAGTAAACAGAAAGCCCTATAGCCTCCCAGAAGTTGGGTAGCTCACCTAACATTGACAAGCCTGTTTCCTGCCTTTTAAAATGCTCAGCATAATCAGGCCCAATCTACTTTTTGATATATCAATCAAAATCAGATATTCAGGAAGGGCATAATTGCTTTGGAGTGGTAAAAGATAAAAGTATCTAAATTCTTCTGCTCAGTCCACAATAACCTCCTGGAGTCTGTAAGTTCTATAACAACTGTTGGTGTCTCCTCCTATCATTGGCCAACATCCATGCTTGGACTCCTCTCAAACCCTCCTTGTCCCTGAGAAAATTCTTACCCAGGCAGCCAAGCTATCATAGTCCCAACCCACAGGAGGGTGCCTGGAATAAATCTCTCTGCTCCTGTTTATAGAGGAGCTTCCCTCCTTCCTGTAAGCCTGGCTTTGTTCTGGTGTAACAGAAACAATCTCCCTGAGATGCAGGTCTGTCCCTTTCTTCTCAATTTTTTCCTAGTTGACCTCTCCCCTCTTTTGCCAGAGGCATCTGTTGCCTTAGGGAGGATTAGGAGCAAAGAGAGAGAAAGATTCTTTCTCTAAAGACTTTAGTGAAACACAAATCTTGAAAGCCAGGGCTTACAGAGCCGAAAAAACGGCTTTCTAATTTGCAGACACTTAACTGTAAGTCTTGGGTAGAGGTAAGTCAGGATTTCAGGTCTGGGAGATTCCCACCCACCTTGAGATGCTGTTAGTCTGGGTGACAGGTGCCACTGCAGAGCAGGAGAGGTGAAGTTTCCTTGTGCCTCAGAAAGCCCGGCTTCTGAGCCTGACTCTACACCAGTTATACCACACAAAGACATTTGAAAGCTACATATACACATTTTCAAGCATTTTATGAGATCTTATTTCCTACTAGCTCAGCATAATAATAAAGAATTTAAAAAATGCATTTCTACCTTCCCTTCTCCTCAGGAACTAAGGTATAGTTAGAGTCCCAGAACTTCAGGAGTCCCTTATCCCCTGGGTGATTTGTTTATGTATGTCTGACTAGTAGAAGTTTTAAAATACCTGGGTAGAGGTGAGTGAGTGTGAACCCGTACAGTTTAGGGAGAAGTGAACGAGCTTTCTTTAAACAGGGAGGGGTTCGATTCTGGGCTATGTCTGCACATCTTCTGGAACATGTACTTTGCATTTCCACATTGTAAAGGCCTCAAGGAAACTTTAGTTAAAAAAAAAAAAAATCAACCCCCAGAATTTCCCAAAATTATTTAACTCCAAAATGTGTTCCCCCCATGGCATTCCTATTATCATTTGGTGGAACAGTGATACACAGACAGGTTTTGGGGAAATTACAACTTAGAAAAATACAGACGAGTAAGAATTGAGATCACCGGCCCCACATGGTCTGGCCCTCAGGACCAAGGACTGAGACCACCTGGGTCAACCTGACTTAATTGTTTTTTCCACAGAAATCTCTGCCTGAGAAAGATAAGACTAAAAATTTAACTGCCTGTTGCAGAAAATTCATGCAGATCCATTTATCTGGGACAATAGTCTGCTCACCTGGACAAACAGCTCACTGATCTTATATAACCTACTTATCAGGCTCATGTCAATATCATCATCTTGCCCTGTCTGCCGATCCTAGATCAGTATGTCATGAACTTTAACCCACGCCAATCAGTTTGCTTTCTTAAATTACCTGAGCCTTTCTTAAGTTATTCTGTGCAGACCCTGTGAGTGCTCATCCTGACTTTTGCCTTCTGACCTGCTAAGTTTCTGAATGTTTTATCAACACCAGTTTTCCGGTGATGTTTGGGGAAGCTGTACATACTGTGCAATATTTATAAGCAGTGTGGGCCCATGTTTGAAATGATGCTCAAGCATGACTTACAGGCACATTTCCCCAGAACAAGAAGCTGGGGCAGCTTTCAGGACTCTGAAACCATGTGGAGGCCTCTGATTTTTGTTTAAGGAATGAGCTTCCAGTCGCTAGACCTAGATCCCAGAGTACAGAGTGGGCTGTTGACCCAGGGCCAGGCCCATCAGCTTCTCTACCATGAGTTTGAATACCATCCAAAACTGGAATGCATTTGGAACTGAAAAATGCCTATAAAGGCATCGGAAGACTAAGTGTGGTCCACAGATCCAAGCTCAGTCTCTAGTCAAAGGGCCCATGACATCAGTACAGAAATTGGAAACAATGTGACATTTCGTAAATTCATTTTCTTGAAAACTTTTCTTTTATTAAATGTACATATTTGAGTTTTAATTTTTTAAGTAATGTTTATTATAGTCTTAAGATGAAACTGCTTAACACTTTAAAATGTGGGTGCCATATGCAGGCATTAACACATCCATATGAGGATGATTTAATTACCTGGGAAAATGAAATTTGTTCACCTCCTTGCTTAATCCTCACTGAAGGTTGCAGACTCAATGAAGTTATGTGTTAATTTATAGATTTCTATCTAGTAGAAATGCGAATAATATTCAGTAGGAAAAATAACACAAGAGGTTATAATTATTTGTCCTGTGGGGCATTGACCAGTTTTGAATGTAGCCTAGGAAACTTATTCTTTATCATTAAATTGCTTACAAATAACTAGCTCTTCAATTGCACTTATCATCTTATTAGTTTCCTCTTTAATTGCTGAGATGAATAAAATAGTTGATGCATTCACTTTATATTTTGTATGAGTCATGTTTTTAGCCTTTTCAAAACTGCATTTGACTTTTTCCTTTTTTTTTTTTTAACAAAAGTACTGATCTGCGATACTTTAAGGAAAAACAAAATGGAACAAATACAGTCTTTCACTCTAAACGTTTGAAAAGCAGAGTCCTGACTCCACTGCTTCCCACTGCTCGAACCCTTGGGTATCTCTAGTTACTGTCCTTTCTGGAGCTTTGTCATTCAAGTCTTTGTATGAACCTGTAACCACACAGTTTCCAATTCCATTTTAATTAAACACCTTTCTTTAAAGTCTTAATTTAGTGAGGGGTTTCTCAGAAACCTAACCAAGTCACCAAATGGTAATTGTCGTTGACAAAAAACTTTCTAACAGAGAACCCAATCCCATTGCTCCTTAGGGACAGAAGTAGGCTACATGTATCTCTATAAATGTACCTGACCAAAACTGGGTATGATGAGAGCAAGAGGTCTGAATTAGGCTATCCCCAAAGCAAAGCAGGTGAATTATGATATAGATAAAATACTTCAATGCATAATTTTACCCTGGGCCTTTCTCATTCTAGAACTGTCTTGGTCTTGCTCCCAAATGGACAAAACCCTGGTAGTGTAATCAAAGCTGTCATGCCTTGATCTAGGAGCTGATGCTTCTAACTCTCCCTCTTGAGTAGGGAGGGAGGGACAGGGGCTCGTCCTGGCCTTGCCCTCCATGCCCCTTTGGGGAGATGGATTGGCTACTTGGCCACATGTCCCCATGAACACACATCTGGTGAACCTAGTTGCTCCCTAATTTCAGCCTTCCCTATCCTTACTCCTTTCTTAGCATTATTTATCCCCACTTGCTCTCACTCTGTTTTAATTTGATAAACTTCCTTCCACAGGGAAAAAAAATGCAGTGCTAACCACATTCCTTGGAGGTTTTGACTCATATTTTGAACTGTTTTTTAAGGACTAATTATTTCTTTCATGGTACTCAGAATCAGTGTTTCCTCATTTGGAATCTCCCCTCCGCTGTGGAATTTAATGTATACATATGAAAATCAAAACCAGTTTTAGCTAAAAATAGATCCTCTGGGAGGTCTTCAGAATCAGCTGACAAGCACAGTTAAGAGGAATCCGGACGGCTGACAACTGTTTTGGCTTCCAGTGGAAAAGAAACAGGCTGGTGCAGCAGTTGGCCGGTGTTCAGGGTGGCCTGCCAAGGCATCATTTACCAAGTTGCTCACAAGTAGCAGAGGGGTTGGAGGAGGAGGCTGGGCCACGACACTCTTCTGCCCCCAGAAGTGTCCATGATGTGAAGAGGCCAACCGAGTGTCTTGGCAGGATTTAGGTCTGTGACTTTTTAAGGGAGTGTTCTAAGGAGTGCAGTCTGCAATTCTGAAATCCAAGAAGCTCAGCATACCAACAGTGTTTTTGCAAAACTCATTTGGCAGCAAACGCCAACCTGAACTGACGTGATGTTATTTGTGGTCTTTATTTACCGTGCTTAGGGTAAATATTCATGTTTTAACACGGAAATATCCATCTGCTTGCTGCAGGGCCCTGCCCTAGGCCCCCTGGCGGAGTTGTGTGCGTACAGCGTGAGCAATTGACAGTCTTCCTCAAGTGTAGAACTCATCTGCACCTAAAATTGGGAGGAATCATTTCTTAATTTTTTTCGGGGACCATACTTTTAATGTTTAACCTAAAGAGACCAAGCATGGGGGAGAAGAGTGGTAGTGATGCAGGTGATAGACAAGTACCCTTAGGACCTAAAAATGCCATAAAGGGCGCCTCGGAGAGATCACGAAGACAATGTGCTTCTTTTGACTCTGTGCGTCCTCTTTGATAAACATCAGCTCTGCATGTCCCATCAACACCATTCTGCAGAGAACCTGCACCCCGGCCTTGTCAGCAGTAAAATCAACCAGCTTTCAGATGGAGTTAGATGGTGACAGGCACTGTCCTGATCCCTTTGCACAAGACATTTTGCTCAATCCTTGCAATACCATCTCCATTTCACGGGTGAGGACAGCGAGGAGCTGGAAGTTTGCCACCCACTCTGGGTGACAGAGATGGACCATACAGCGTGGGAGCTCATTCCAGCAAGACAGGGAAGCTGCCGAGGACACCCAAGTCTGTCCTCAGAGGGAAAGACGGCACATTCCACTGTGGGGAGAAACTCCCCGACGGGATGCAGCGTTCCATATGGAAGGAACACTGGCTGTGGAGTCGGAAGATCCTAGCGCACTGCCCACCCTCGGCAAACCTATGCAATCTCTGACTCTAATCAACCCTTAAGCCCGTGGTTCTCTTGCGACCCCTTTGTAACAATGAAAATACATCCTCCATATCAAATATTTACATTATGATTCACAACAGTAGTAAAATTACAGTTATGAAGTAGCAACGAAAATAATTTTATGGTTGGGGGTCACCACAACATGAGGAACTATATTAAAGGGTCGCGGCATTAGGAGGCATTAGGAAGGTTAAGAACCACTGCCCTAAGCCCTCATTTATAAAATGGGGTTTAGAGTCCTGTTTCACAGGGCTACTGAGGTGATTGACATGACAAAGTAGTAGCTTCCTTTCTGGATCACAGTATGTTCCCATCTTAGGGCTTGGGCATGAGCTGGTCCCTTCTGCACCCTCCTTATCATTACTTGGCTGGTTTCTTCCCACAGTCCAGGTGCTCAGAAGAATCTTTGAGCCCCTGTCCTACAGTAGCCATGCAGAAACTCTGTCACATGACCATGTCTTCCTTCCTTCCTGCTAGTTCTTACCCTCATCCCACCATGGACCATTTCCCAGCATGCTCGGGTCTTTGCCCCATCACACCTGTCTCCTCTCTCCACTAGAATGAAAAGTCCACCAGAGGAGAAACAGGTTTTGATCTGGTTCAAATCTTTACCCCTTGTTCTTAGCACAGGGTCCAGCACAAAGAAGGGGACCACTCAATATTTCCTGAATAATTGGCTAATTATTTTAATTTAATTTAAATGTAATAAGTATAAATTATTAAAAGGAAAACAAAACCCATAATAAATGTCTTTTCCTCTCCTCTCTATTTTATCTCCAGAAGGAGAATGTGAATTTAGTCAGATACAAAAGCTCTTGGGGATACTGTGACCGGCAAGTATTGGCATCTCCTGCCCTTTTGCTTTCCAGCCAACAAACATTTCCGTGAAAATCAAAGTGGAAAGGACAGATCAGAGGCTCTGCACACCAATTATTGGACCGTGGAGAGATTTGATCTACTGTAGAATAAGAAGGACTTCTGCCTTCCCAGACTACTGAAAGCCATGCTTAATCTTTCCTAATTTATATTTTGATGACTTACAGCCCAATTCATGTAGTTGTAACACTTTCAATTAGGAGATGCTTCCGTAACATCCGTATGTTCCTGTATTCCTAAGCCCTTGAAGAAAAACAGAAATAAAAAAGATTTATGCCGACCCCATGTGAGTGAAGGCACTCAACAGGTTGAAGAGTGAGGCCATATGGCAACGTTTAGAATTTGACAGCCTTAATTAAGCAATCTGCTCACCAGCAGCACCAGCAAGAAACCCGGCGTGATGGCTGTCTTTGTGCCCTGCCACCTAAAAGGCATTTCCATTTGCGTGTGTGCTGGGGTCATGGGAGCTGTGTACTGAAAGGGACCCCGGCCACCGCGGGCAGCACTCTCGTGGTGGACTCTTGCTTTTTCCAGCACAGCCTCGTTTATCTCCTTGAGAAAACAGCTTGTCCACTTTCCCAGACATGTCTTGTAAAAATACGGTCTTCTTGGGCGTCATGACTGGTTTAGGCATAGGCACACGGCTCAGCTGGCCCAAGAACACTTGAAAAAGAGTTTCCCTTTGCCCCCCCACCCCCCGCCCAACTTGCCTAATTTACTTGGTTGATAAAGGGCTGAACTTGGATTTGAACCCAGGCAGCCTGCCTCTGGAATCTACACCCTGGAAGGCAAGACTACTGAGATATTGGAAATTTGTAAAAGTGAAATTCTCAATGTTAAGGCCTAATCTCTTTTACTAAACATCTCAGATGCCCACCCTGAGCTACAGGATGTCCCTGTGGGGCAAATTTAGCACAAGGGCTGACAGTGGGACGCTTCTAGTCACTCCTTGTTTCCTCTTTCATTCTGCTGGTAAGAAAACCTGTGCTGAGCATGGTATGTTTTTCCATTTGTTAACACCCTCTACTATTTCTTCTCTCAGGGTTTCAGAGTTCTCTTTATAGAGATCTTTCACATCCTTTGTTAGAGAAATTCCCAGGTATTTCACTTACTTTGGCACTACAAACTGTGGGGTATGTATACCATGAAATGCTATTTGGCCATGAAAATGATGAAGACTTTACATCTTTTATGTTTACTTGGATGGAGTTGGAACATATTCTTCTAAAGTACCTCAAGAATGGAAAAAAAGTATCCAGTGTTGAGTACTAGGAAACCAATATATAAATACACTCTCATATGAATGCTAAAACACACATATAGTCTAACAAGTGGGAGGGGAAGAGGGAAGGTCATTGGTGAGAGGAGGGAGGACATTTGGTGGGATCTCACCTAACGTGCACAATGCAAGGGTATATTTCAAAATAACTCAGAGTAAATTATAAATGTCTCACCACAAAAAAAAAGTGAGGTGATGGTTATGTTAGTTTGATTTAAGCATTCCACATTGTATATCAAATCATATTGTACCCCATAAATGTATAGTTATTATTTAATTAAAAATTAAATTAAAAATGAAAAACTAATGCCAAGTACGCTCCTCCTGTGGTCAAGTTCATTACTTCTTACATTTCTCATTCTTCAAAGTACAAGTTAGAATCCCAAGCCAAGGAAAGTTTCCCTAAGCATTTTATTATCTCTCTCCCTGATGTGCAGATGTGTTCATTTCTTATCTTACAGTCATTTTATTATATTACTTCACATTTATGAGGTAGTTAGTATAATGCATTTATGAGATGCCTAATAAATATTAATTGATGGATTGCTACATTGTTACAAATACGTTGGTGGGAGGGAAGGGCAAACTTGTAAAATATACTAGGTTTTCTACAGAGCTCCGTGTAAACACAGGAACAATTCTTATTAATGTAAATAGGAGTTCACATTCTGACCCAAAGTACAATCAACTTCATAATGACAGAATGACTGAATGACTCAGGGTAATTCTCCTTGGCATATCACAACAGCGTGAAATAAACACACTGCTTGAAACCCCGACCCTGTTCATCTCTACTCAGATAGCAGTACAGTTGACATTAAATAATTTCACAAATCAGTTAATCAGTCTCTCCACCTGAAAGTAAATACAAGACAGTAGTATGAAGGATGACCAGAAACTAGAAAGAAAATCATCATTGTCATTTTTAAAAATCACAAAGAAAAAAAAAAAAGAAAACAAAAGAATCCAGAAAGTTCTCCAGACAGAGAACAGAGCCAGGTAAAGCCTAAGTGATCCTGAACTCAGTAACCAGGCGCGTCTCCACCTGCCGAGTGGGAAAGTTCATCCATTTATTAACCATCGAAATGAAATCTTTTCAGCGGAGTCAAAAAGGCCTTCGTTTTGACATTTAACTCACCGGCAGTGTATTTCCTGCGTTAGAATGCAAAACACCTCTCCCACTGCTTCTTCATTAATTGCTTTCATTTTTCAAGTTCCCTGTTTGATTTACAGTCAATTAAAAACACCCTCAGAGCCATGACTCATGTATGTTAAGTACAAATATGATTAATGCGACTCCATGAGCTCCACTGAGGACCCGGCGGCTAACCAAGGTCAGTGTCTCGGTGGCGTGACCGAGCAATGTCCTGGTGAGAGGAATTCATGGGGAGGGCCGAAAGTCAGGAGCAAGGGTCATGGATGATTTGACCCCGGATCTATCCAAAACAAACAAAAAAAAGAACTTCTTTCTCTATAGTGTGGAGAAAAGAGGAACTTAGCTATGAACAGCAATAAATAGACAACAGAAGTCCTCTTTGTGATTCAGGTTGATGAAAGTGATGGGAAAATGAAGCGGCAAATTTCCCTCCTGTGTTACTACCAAAATCAAGAAAAACTAAAAGACACTAGACCAGAAAACTCTGGATAAAAACCAGGGTCCTGAAATCTCAGCTTCAAATCTTGAAGTCACAATTATAAGCAACAGGACCTCCTTGGGTATGTCACTCCCCCTGGCGCAGCCTTATCTACCCTCATGTATGTAATGCCCGCAGGACAATGTCTTTCCCCTAGGACTATGGTGAGGTTCCAGGGTGCCCTCAACCCTGAGATACCAGTTATCAAGGTCAAGAATACTGCAGGGCACTGGGAAACCTCGCATGCAAACATCTGCCCCCGATTGTGTGCACACTTGCCAGCATTGGCATATAGTCCTTCTTGAGAAAGTATGCTAAGAATTATCTATGCTGCTCCAGAAAAATGAACATATTGAAATTTCAGAAGAATATTAGATAAGCCAAGAGCAGCAGCAACATCCAACTAACACCTTAGATCAGCGCTTTCCAGCAAAATGAGGTAGGTGGTGTATTTTCACAAAGCAAACTTATTCAAAGAACTACTTTTTCTTCTGTAATTGGTCTTTATTTCTTTTTGTTTGTTTTTTGATGCCAAGTGACCTTTTAAAAGAAAATTTTGCCCAGAGTAAACAGTAGTACTTTCCTATCCTTCTTTATTTACTTATTTTTTTCCACATCCAGGCTTAAAGAAATTAAAAATATATATACTTTTAATAATCCAAGATTTCTGAAAAAACAAAAGATGGACCAGAAGTTCAAACATCCTAGAACCACTGCTCTAGAGGAGTCTTCATCTCTTCAGATTTTCCCTGGTCAACATGACCAGTCTTCAAAGCCAAGTTACCACTGCCCTTATCAGGAAAATGTATCTAAGGTTTATCATGAAAGTAAAAGTAATAATACTAACCAGAACAGCAATAGCAACAGTGATGGTAACAGCAGCAGCTTCCATTTATTCATGACCATGTTCTAAGCATGTCCTCCTTCCCTCCACTGAAGCACCAGCCCTAGAAGCAGGGATTGCCATCATCCTTCTTCAGGAGATTAGACAATGCAGACGTGGAGCATTCAGATAACTCACTCATAGTCACACAGCTAATACATAACGGTGTGGATGTTTGAACCTCAGTCAATCAGAGTTTAAAACTCTGTGATCTTAACAACCATGTTATACTATAAGGAGGAAGAAATGGGAGTCCATACTTATTAGGAGCATAAGAAGGAGAGGTCCCTCCCGTTACCAAGAGGGAGCAGGGAAGAAGCCACCCTCCTCAGTGGGAAGCATCATTCACCAAGAAAAGCAGGCCATAGGCACAGGCACCAACCTAAACTGCTTAAACTGTCAAACTTCATCCTACATAAGCCCAGTCACCTCCTCTGTGTTCTATTTATCTCTTTCAGGAGTCTCTCTCTCTCTCTCTTTTTTTTTCTTTTTTTTTAGTGACAGAGTCTTACTTTATCACCCTCCGTAGAGTGCTGTGGTGTCACAGCTCAAGCAACCTCCAGCTCCTGGGGTTAGGCTATTCTCTTGCCTCTGCCTGCCGAGTAGCTGGGACTACAGGCACCTGCCACAACACCCGGCTATTTTTCTGTTGCAGTTTGGCTGGGGCTGGGTACAAACCTACCACCCTTGGTATATGGGGCGGGCGCCCTACCCACTGAGCCAGAGGGCTGCTTTAGGAGTCTCTTTTTTGACGTTGTTGGGCAACGTCAACATTATTTTGTTAAGCTCTACGTAGAGTTGGTGATCAGGCACTGACATGCCTGTGTTCCTGCACATTTCCCGGCCTCTCTGGCAGTTAGACTGACCACATGACCAGGTCTGCCAACAGAACGTGAACAGAAATAACATATGTCAGTGTCGAGCTGAGGTAATTTAGCATCTGGGGTACCTTCCCCACATTCTTTCTTGTGCCCGCCCACCAGCTCAGTGATAGAAGATACTAGAAACCACAAGGTAGCAGGACCCAGCTGGATGTAGTCTGGGTTCTCAGGCTCCTGCATGGACAGCACCCATGTGGAGGGGAGTTCCCCAAGGCAGGAACTTGACTGGCGTCTGCATCATGTGGGTGGGGCTGTGTGGTACCTCAGTGTGGCCTCACCTATCCTAAGTAATGACAGAAGGTGTGATTTTATAGGCTGTGTTGCAGGTAAACTTAGGTGTGGCAATTTGGGTCTCTATATCTTCTGTCTGTGTCTTTGTGTGAGGCCCAAGAAGAGTGTCTCATAAGTAATGCCCAAGGGGAAAGAAATGTATAATCCTGAATAGTGGCTGGGTAGCCAATAGGGTCTTCCTTCCAGACACTGGAGGCTGAACACACTCCTACTAATACAGGCTGGAAGGTCATGAGTGTGGCTTCTCCTGGTGAACCCCAAGACCACAGATCCCTCACATGCCAGAAAGGTCTGTCTGAGCTGATGGGGGCAGAGTAGAATTTTCTGCTTTATAATTTTGAAGAACATGAGGCAGTCATGATTCCTCACTTGGCACTGTCCCACCCCTGCTGGGTGGCTGATCAGCTGTCCAGGGCAGCTATTCTTTTAAGTCTGAGGAGTCTTTTACTCTGGGGTTGCTGTCCAACACTACCAGAATCTCATGATTTTAGGAGAAGCGAGAATTCCCACACCAGGCAATTTGGGAGAGTTCTGGGGGTCAAGCGTCTAGGGAACCCCTCCCATAAACCCTTTACAGATTCCTCCCTGAGTCCAAAGACCTGGAAGGGATGTTTCCCTCCTGAGTTGCGGCTTTTTGTTTTTTAAGTCACCACTGGCAGGTAGAGTTGCTGCCTTCTAAGCTGTCTTCTCCTTTTGTCTCATAATTCTCACTGAAAAATGGGAATGACCACATCTTCCCAGCTAAGCTTTCAAAACTGAGATGAAGCCAACAAAGTTTTGCCCAACTTGTCACGAGTTGGGGGCTTCGCATCACGCCGTGAAAGATAAAATGAAAGGGCTCCCCTGGTTACATTAGAAGAAATACTGGGATACTCTGTTTTGATCCTAGCAGCTTGTTGAAAAATGGCCCTTTAAAGTCGAAAGCAAGTCTAGTTAGTGGAAAGGAGAGTAGAATAAAGAGTTATTTGGATGTGAAGAAAATAAAAGGCTTTAGAACAACTGAGAGAAAGATGTATCGGAGTGAACAGTGAATAAAATATTAGGGAAATAAAAGGAGTGAAGGTGACCATTAGTAACACTTAAAGCAGAAAAAGATAAGTCATTGGAAATTGAAGAGGAAAATGAAAAAGGATAAAAGGAGATATTACTGTCTGAACAAAGATAGCAGGAAGCCATCCACAGAATAAACATTTCATACAAGCTGCTAAAAGCTGAACACCGAGTTGGTTGGATACAAGTCTAGGGTATGAGCAGATATATAGCGCCTGCCAGACAAAGAGACGGCAACCTCAGACAACTTTACAGAATGGCAAACAGTACAGATGCTGTGCGGTTGATGGACAAGACCATGTTCATACCTCCTACAACGCAAAACTTCACAATGGCTGGTAACCAAAGCTCTTAAACATTGCAAAGACAAAGGAAAAATGTAAATGCTATAATACTACTAGCTTAGGTTTTTTAACCTTGATCACAACTGACAATATCAACTCATATTTATAGGCTGCTAAAACATCCCTAACTATTTCCCGGATCTCTGGCATCTAAGCACTGATAAACCTTCCAGTTCGGTTTGAGTCTTTTTGTTTGTCATTCAGATGTTAGCTGGTCACCAGCACCTTCATTCTGAGAGCAGAAACCACTCATTGGTTTCTTGGTTGATACGTATTTAGAGAGTGAAGGGTTTTGTATTGAATCAAAAGGAAATTACTTTTTAAAAATTGAGATTAAGAGAAAAGGGAGGGAGAACTGGGGGAGAGAGGGAAGGGAAGAGGGATAGATAGAGAGACAGACACTAGCTTTAAATATTTGAGAAGAGAAGCCCATTCAACATTTTGGCCTTCTTAATTTTCTTTTGCAAGTGGAATAGAGCTAAGCATTGCTGCTGCTATTTCTGGAAATCCAGATTTTCTAAAACAACATTTAATAGGCATTCTCAAATATTTGAAATATGTTTTCTTCACTTAGGCACAATTAACCTCATCCACAGGGTCTACCCTTATAGCAATCTGTGTTCATTGATTTGAGATGAGCTTCGGCGTACCTCACCTGACCTGTTCTTTGTATCCTACACAAGAATAGAGGTACATAGAGCTTTATTAAAGAGGCACTAATCAAATTTCGCTGACCTGACAGCTCACACAAGCATAAAAATTTTAAATGTCCTCAATTCTCATGTCACTGACTTTTCCTGAATATGCTATCATTGATAATCAACCTAGTCCCATTTAGCATTTACTAGCTTACACAAAACCAACAACCATAACCTACTTAATTGCTGAGGGGATTAAACACACACACACACACATACAAAACTGTGATATTGGAATGTACAGTATGGCCTAGTTTAAATTAAAAAGATCCCCCAAAGTATGATTGTTTCCAGCTTCTCAGCAGTGAATTAAAAGCTGTTTGGTGTCGTGAAGATTACAGAAGCAATCACATTTATGGGCCTGCTTTGCATACCAACTCTATTAATTTCCATACTCGGGGTGGCTTCACATTTCCAAGCATGTTAACATAGATGCCATTTGGGATAATAATTTGGAACAAAAAAAGAACAGGAAGAAAGAGGGAGAGAGAGGAGAGGCAAGGGAGAGGAGAGCCAGAAAGATGGTTCTCACAAACCAAGTTCTGCTTGAAATATATTGATTCTGATAAGTACAGGAATCTAAAGACAAACAAAGGTGCATGATGGCCTGACCCAGAAGCCATACTCAGATCAAATTAACAGGAAATCACATGCTGGAATTCACTTATTATGACAGTCCTGTACCTTGTCATCACAGACTCTAATTACTGAAATGACTTCATTGACGTAATTGCATCAAGACGGACCTGATCTTCACCTTGGACAGCTCCTTTGATGCTCAAGAGTATCTTTATTACTGTCTTTTTCCCCAACTCTTAAAATGTGTCCCAGCTTCATGGAATAATCCAATCAAGCAATCTGCTTTTTATCCCCCTTCTTTTCATGAAACTTAACAGCCACACAGATAGAAGTGCAACAATATGGCTAGCCAGGAAGGCAACCCCAGGCCACAGGGCACATGTGCAACTACCTTCCTTAAAAAGACAACACATTGAATCCCATAGTGGCATAAATGTATCTATGATCTATGTACAAATGACTCAGTAAAAAAAACAAACACCTTACCATATCTGAACAAATTTCATCACTATTTCCTGCTTTTCTAAATCACTATTTTCATATCCTTCATTTCAAATGTTAAAAACTGGTGTTTAGGAGTCTAAAATTAAATGATTATTCATCTATTATCAATTTCATTTTTTTATTAAATCATAAACGCATAGATCATGTATACCTTATGTGTTCATGGGGTACAATGTGCTGATTTCATATAGAATTAAAAGCATTTACATCATACTGGTTAATATATACCTCATCTCGTTTACTTAATTATTGTGTTAAGACACAATTTATACTCTGTGCCAGAACTGTGCATGTTATACATTTAGCAATGTAACCTATGACTTCTTAAAGATAAAATAATATTAGTATTAAAAATACAAAGAGATCATAACCACAGATAAGAGGGATGCCTATTTTAAGGAAATCAATCGGAATTTTACAGGATTTGAGTTTAATCCACAAATAACCAGTAGAGACTCTGAATCATTCTGAAGACCATCTTATTAGCCTTCAGAGTGTATTTGATTCCTAAGTCTAAGAATTCCCAGAAGCCAATATCATGTGTTCTCACCATCATTTTGATCTAATGCTGTGCATGAGAATCTCTAGGGAGAACAGCAGTCTACAGCAATGCCACGGTTTAGCTCCTGGAGATCTGCCCAGGAAAATAGGTTCCATTTCCTTTGAACAGTGTAGAACTCACTTTGGAGGCCAACACCCTCCTTTTCTGCGAACAGTCTGGAAATACCCACCTCTGATAAAATTCTAAAAAAGGTTAATACCACCCTACTAACCTCTAAGCTGGCAAGTCCCTGATTCAAGAGCTTCCAGCTTGGGTCAATCAACAGTGAAAGAAAAAATATAATCAGAAAACACTTAGTTTAGAAAAATCGTATCATGAAACACATTCATAGACATTAATAAATTCAAATATGAGACGAGGCCAAAAGTATCTGCGAGTGACATTGCTTACAGTTTAGAATTGACTGGTCCTCAATGAATTCAGCTGGCTGACTGATATGGAATACTTTCTGCTGAAATCCAGGCGTGCAGTCCAAGTCCTCTGCAGATGTTAGCAGCAGCACCTAAGGAAAACCAAAGCCGTCAATATTTTAATAGCAGCGTATGTGTTTGCCCTGTTAACTTTCACCAAGTCTGTGACTTTTAGAAATAAGCGGAGGCTTTAATTTCATTTCCCAAATGAAGAGGTAACTTGATACTTCTCCTGTGCCTTGCCAACAATTCATTCTGCCAGTGATCTTTGGAAAACACACGAATGGGAACAGCTGCTGCAGTTTCCATTAAGTTGCAGTTAAAGAAATAACTTCGTCAGATTTTTTACACCTGCTAAGATTCTCACCATAGTTTCCATGTGTGAAGTTTTATTACAGAAACTGTCAGTTTGCTATGATTCCCAAGCTAAAACCAAATTCATTTCTATACAAGCAAAGGACCTTGTTCATCTATGAAGAGCAAGAAAAATAAAATGTAACTATTGTGAGGAAGTTGGTTCTAAAAAGAATCCATGGCCCATTAGGCCTTTACTGGGGCCCAATATGGTGGCCACGAGCCATCAGTGGCTCCTAAGCTCTTAAAATGCAGCTGGTCTGAGATGTCCTAGATACGAAATACAAATTGGGTCTTGATGATGAAATTTTAAAAAGCATGTGAAATATAATAATTTTATATTAATTACATATTGAAGTGATAATATTTTGCATAGAGAACTAACAAAACACAAGTGATAGTAAAATCAATTTTTACCAGTTCCTTGTTCCTTTTATAAATTTGGCTACAAGAAAATTCAAAACCTACCATTGTTTAGCAAGCCTTGAAAATTCTTAGGAGAGTTCCTCCAGTGGTCGAAAATTAAATTAGATGCTTTGGAACATACAAGTATGTGACACCTTCTGGGTAAGCTATAACTTAGTGAAATTAAGAAATGGTCTTAAAATTTGCTAGGCCAAGACTTTACGCCCTGGGAAGACAGGGATTGCCCCTTCCCTACTTGTTTCTATAGAGCACCTGCCACACACTGGGATAGATGCTCCATAACATGTGACAACTAAAAGCAAATGTCTCTGAGCCCTTATCATATGGCCACCCTTGTGCTGACCTACTGTGTGCATACTCTCATTTAATCGCACCAGCCCTGTAAGTATTATAAGATGTGTTTCACCGAAGATGGGCCTGAAATTTTAGAAAGGTTAACAAGTTTATCTAAGACCTTACGGTTAGGACAGGTAGAGTCAGAATTCAAATCCAGGTTCACGTGTCTGATGATTTGGCCACTGTCACAACTCTGCTCATTCTTCTCGGACCTTCCACATTAAAGGGCAAGACTTCTCATGTCGTGTCCTAAGATATTACTCTCAAAGTTGTAGCAAATGTCGTGCCAGTAGAGAGTGTTTGGAACTTAGCATCACCAGGAGCAGCCTTCGCCCAATAACCACTGGGAAGTGGTGTGTAAATTCCCGACTGCTCAGGTGAGACGACTCGGAGGGGTGTGTCCTGCTACTCTTTTCTACCTGGATTGAGCTCCCTTGTCCAGAGTGGCATCTGGCTTGATAGCTGACCCTCATTAGCTGCCCTCTCTTCTGTGGCTCCTTTCCTCATTCCCTACTGGTATTTATCCCCCAAATAAACTACTCGCACTCAAATCCTCAACTCTGTTTTTAGAAAAAGGGGCTTTAATCCAATACCCCACACTTCTACCCTCTGCACACAGGCAGTTGAGGAAAATTCATTATCATCCTCACCAGCAAACTCAAAGTGGTGTACAAAAGGTTGGAAGCCGTGGAGCTGGGCCTTGTCTCTAAATGCCAGCCCTCTGAAATGCACTGAACCCCGAGGAAGGAGAGCAAGAAGTAATCTCGGGAGGTTCACGGTGTGGCCAGCCAGAGCAGCTTCAGAGAAATTGAAATAGGAGAGTCATCACCCTGACTGACATCATCTCCCTCAAATCAAAGGGGGAATGATGCTGTAGCTTGGCATCTGTGCTGCCCCACATGTGAACTTCCCTTTGCCTGGAGAACAGGCTCTGGTTAAATCACTTCTGAAGCAGTTACAATGCTGGCATCCCAAGTGGCATGCACAGGGAATGCAGATTCAGGTCTCAGAATAATTTGCCAGTAATTTTGCAAGCAGAAAATCTATTACTGGCCAATGCTAATTTAGTAAAGCAGCAAATGGTCAAGGGTCGCCTCCAGGCACCTAGTGCCTACAATTACACACTAACCTTCTAATTGGCTAATTCTGCCCTCAGAATTCAGACCAGAACACTGATCATCCCTCTGCTACAAAGAAGGGAGACAAAATTTCTCCCAGGAGACCAAACACAGAAATCAAGGCCCGAGAGTGAGCGCAGTCAGGGAGGAGGGGCACGGCTTTGTGGCTGACTTGCGCTCTTGTCTTTGCTGGTCTATGGCTCCGTCTCTGCCCTCATTACTTGGCAGAGTCTGTGCAGGATTCCTTAAGGAAAAAGAAATCTTTCCCAGCTGCTGACCCTCACAGAGGGTGGTAGTGGTGGGGAATTCCCAAAGGCCCAGTTTTGTCTTTATAAATTCTGGAGTCACTCTATCTAGCAGTCAAAATATGTTATAATGATTTGTAACATAAAAACATGCAGTGCCCTCCTAGGTGAGGGTGACTTAGTGAGCTAAGGACTGGTCGAATCACTCATTCATTTACTCATACAATATTCATTCACTGATTCACAAATACACCGGGGATTCTGTGAGGACTCTGCTAGACATTGTCCAGGAACAATTAGAAAGGTGCTAAACAAGATAAGTAGTCAAGAGTTAACAATTGCTATTGTCTAGAAGGGAGGCATTTAAAAAAGTCATAACGTAGGTAGAAGGGGGTTCGGGGGATAGTGTAAATTCACACCCAATGGGTGTAATGCATATATTCTGGGTGCAGGGGACACTTATAACCTTAATTTAAAACGTATAAAAGCAAAATACATAACCAAAATGTGTGAACCCCTGTAATATTATGAAATTAAAAAAAAATTCATAATGTAATTAAAGTTAAAATTTAACTTGAAAGGATAAATACAGGTCTCTTTGGGAACATGTAAAATTTGGGGGATAGGGTAACCTAACCTTATCTAGGGATATCAAGAGTCTATCAATTATCATGTTATACAGGGTGTGCCTCTGCAAGCTGTCCTTGTCAGCGCCACTCCCTACGTTACCGTCCCTGAGCACTTGACTTAGTTAAACACTCACCTGGCCCTTTAGGCATCTGAGTTGGTGACCTATGCTTTAGAGCAGTGGTTCTCAACCTTCCTAATGCCACGAGCCTTTAAGATAGTTCCTGTGGGTTGAGACCCACAGGTTGAGAACTGCTGCTTTAGAGCTTGGAGATGGGCTCTTCGGGCTCAGAATCCTCCTTACCATTAGCCTTTGGCTGCTTGCCACAATGGGACCTGTACCCTGTGCTTCTGACTTCATCACAATAATTTTGGCCATGAGGCTACTAAGTGTTAGTCAACAGAATGAGGCTGGGAGAATGTTCCACTTCTAGTCCTGGCCCCTGAAGTGTCCGGTGTTATACCCTCATATCCTCTATCCATGAAAATAGCAAAGAGGACTCTAAAGGTGGTGGAGTCATTCAATAGGAAGAGCCCAGAAGTCAGGTCACTGCATGCAGGCAATGCCCAGGGAGCCACCCAAAAGGAAACATTCACACCACCCGTGCACAGTCACTCAGATCGAGGTTGTTTGTCACAGCCGCTGACACAGCTGACTATATACTAAACACAAAAAGAACAAAGGCAGAAAGGTCTTCAATACCACTGACATCACAGGAATGTTCCAGAGCCCAGTGAAAAATATTGGAAATAAAGAAAAGCTTAACACAAGTCTCTTTAAAGAAGCCACAAATAAAAAGAGACTTCCTGCCACAAATAACTATCTCAACAGCCTGTGAACAATTTCAGATTTCATCCTCTCTTGAACTAGCTCTAAAAATGGTATTTTCCAAACGAGCTCACTAGTGTCTCCTGGCTCCTTGTTTTCCTTTCATTGACTCACTCCGCCTCTGGCTATTAGTGTGGACAGACAGTGACCTTATTATACTCATCACTAAATACCTCTGGCTTACTCTTGTCAAAGATGGTCTATTAGAATCAGTTTGGAGGGTCTTAGATTGGCAGGGAGGAAAGGATACTATCTCTGACTTGTCGGGTATAAAAATGTTATGGCAGTGTATTTTGATTCTTTATCATCCTGAGGACCAGAAACCTAGAATCCTGGAAGGATTTATAAAGGCAAACTACCTATAGAGGAAGCACAGAGAAAAATAACACTTCCAAGACACACATGTGTTCATACATGTATACACATGCATTGATGCCCTCACTGTGAGTATATACTCATGGCATCCTCAAGCCTGAGTCCAACCCCCTTAAATGAGAATACAGGAAACCTGCCAACTTCTTGGCCATTAAGGTAATAGACACTTAGAAATAATTATTTAATTCTTGGAAAGTAAACAGAGAGAATACTTTTAGTTTAGTGTGTCCAGTTGTTGCTTTTATACAAAATTTGAAACCAATATCCTAGACATTATTTGTAAAGAACACTAACCAGAATCTTTTTCTCAAAGTAATAAAAAGGAAGCTGTGTGTACTGCTATACCTGAGAGAGACTGTAGGCTCCATTCCAGACCTTGCAATAAAGCAAATAACAATAAAGCAAGACATGTGAATGTTTTGGTTTCCCTGTGTACATATAAGTTATTTTTACCCTGTAGACGGTGCAATAGGATGATGTCTTTAAAAACAATCTGCATACCTTAATTTAAAATGCTCTATTGCTAAAAAATGCTAACAATCACCTGAGCCTTTAGGGAGTCATAGGTCTTTCTTCCACTGTCAGGGCTGCTGAATGATGGCAGTGGTGTTTGTGTTAGTAATTGTCCAAGTTATGGGGCATTTTGACTCACTATTATGATACAGTCATTGTGTTCATTTTTTCATTAATTTCTTTAGTCAATGAAATCACAATTTTTGTTTAAATGGAATTAACTATTTACTATTGAGATTCCAAGATTAATCAGGTAGCCTCCATTGGAAAACCTAAAAGGAAAAATACAATTTTGTAAAAATTTCAGTTAATGCACTGAGGAAGACTTGGCTTGCTGGTTGACCTTTAGTAGAAAGCAGAGGCTGTGCCTGACCAGAATTGGTGGTATTTGCATCTATTTATGAAATTTTAGGAATTAAGTTAATGGTGCCAAATGCCAAATGAGACCTGCTTTCTTCAAGTCAAGCAAAGGAACCCTGATAATAGGTACTTCTGAGTGAGCCTGCTTAGCAGTCCCAGGAAATTCAACTGGGGAAATAATGGATACCTACTGTATGTTAGGCATTGGACACCCTGTCTCATCTACACACAAAACCCTGAGTCCACAGAGACAACAGGTAGGAACTTAGTGAATAAACAGGTCTGGAATGTGAGGGTTCAGCCCAATGGAGGAAAGCTCTGTGGCGGAGTCCATCACCTCCATAAGCCTTTGTTTTCAGCTGCTGCCACCAGGCAGTTTCTTTGGTACCTGGGCCTTCCCCTTACACTACCCTCAGTATCTTCATACTCTGCTTTGGGGCTTTCTCCTATACTACAAGAGTACACTTAATGTGAGGGCAAGCAGAGATGAAAAATGAGGGCTCCTGGGGACAGCCCTCAATCCATAGGAAATGACAGCTGATTAAATGCCCCACCTGCCTTTTTCCAGACAGACACCTCTGAGAGATAGTCAGTGTGCCTCTGGAGGTACCAGTGGCCTGACCCCTGGCTGTCTGCAGCAGTGACCCTAGTGATTCCTCATTATACTGGTTCTCTCCCTCCTGCCCTGCCTTTACCCTCCTGCCCCTCACTGCTGCTTCCTAAATCTCCTCCTAAAGAAAACGATCTGCGCTCCATCCTCATCTCAGACTCTGATTTTAGGAAACTATGTCCCACATATTGGTTACACATTGCTGCTGTAACAAACTACCATGATTTTAGAAACCTAAAAAATATATTATCATCTTACAGTTCTAAAGTCTACATAGGTCTTCAGGGCTGTGTTCCTTCAAGACATCTGTTTTCTTTCACTTCCCAGCTGGGTTACCCTACACCCTTTTAGCTCCAGGCCTTCTTCCTCCATCTTTGCAGCCAGCAGCATCTCCCCATCTGTTTCTCTCTGTCTCTTCTCTGCCGCCATTGTGGCATCTTCTGTTTCTACCTCTGCATCTTCCTACTTCCCTCTTATAAGGACAGGTGTGATCTTATCAGGCTCACCTGAGTACCCAGGTAACATTTGCACATTCTGGGAATTAGGATGTGAATGTGTTAGGGGATCGTTACTGAATCTACCACAGTCCAGGAGGGAAAGGACCAGTTCTATACATACAAATATAGTCCAAAATCACCCAGAGGGAGTAATTCCATGATCACGCACATGCCTGACAATATGTACCTGTGAAATCAGGAAAGCCTAACGAAGACCCCACTGATGGTGAACAGTTACATATCCAAGGCCTGACATTGCATCAATTTCACAATTAGACTATGACCTTTTCTTGCTTAGAAATAATTATCAGATCGTACTTGGCCATGCTGTGAAGCGGAACGTTTTATTCCAACTGTGTAACTCTCAACACTTTCTTCTCTGCCAGACATTAGACAAGATGTCAGACTCGTCATCACATGGGAAGCTTTTTATTAATTATCTTTCAGAGGCAAAGTCCTTTTTATAATTTATTTTTCACACTATAAAAATTCTTCTATTGAACTAAATGTCTATCTTGTTAAAAATTGTTTCTTTTTTTTTTTTTTTCTGCTAAACTTTCTCACTCTAAAAAGTGCCAGAAGAAAAGAAAGAAACCAAGCAAAAATTGGTGTTGAAGGCAAGGACTTGTTTGTGTGATGCAGCAAGCAATACGCCTTCCCTGGGGACAGAGTGTAAGAATATGCATCTTTTCTTTAAAAGCAAACTGCCTAATACACAGTTAGGATAGAAATTTTCCCAATTTGTTTGTTTGGAATCAAAAGGAATTGGAACCATTCCTATTTAGGTGGCAATTATTCATATTCTGAAGAACGAACTCAGTGGTGTAACCTTGATTGAGTACCCACTATGTGTCAATACCAAGATAGTAGACAAATACTAGTAAGGCAAGGCCTCTATCGTCAAGAAACATAGAACATAATAGGAAAGACTGAATGCAAATACCTCCTTTTGAAAAACACAATTCAAAGTTTAAAAAGTAAATAAGTAATCTAGTGGAAACAGCAAAAAGGAAGGTATAATTAACCAAGTGCTCAGGTAGAAGTGAGTAAAGTCTCTAGAGAAAGTCCTGCTTTGGACAACACAAATTTGCTTGTGCACCTTGATATGGCAAACAAAAGATGTCCAGTGAGAAGAACTACAAATAATAGTGGCCCTTGAATTCTCTCTTCCATGAAGCTACTAGTTACTACTAAAAAGGATTTAGCTGTCTCAAAAGTGAGCCACCCTGATGATTAAAAAATGTCTTATCTTTCATAACAACTTTAATTTTAAAGTTAGGGTTATAAAGCTATAAAGCTGGCTTGTTGCTAGAGTAAAGAAAGATAGCAAGTGATATGATATCTCAAGGAAGAAACAGAGGGAGGGAACTCAGCCAGCAGTGAAGGGTGCCCATTAGAGTCCTGGTGAGTGTTTAACCATCAGCTCTCTAGGAAAGAAATGCCTTGATTTGTAACTTTTCACAGTTTCCATGGTGTAAGTACTCCCATCATGGCCAATTTCAAGGTAATAGTGGAATCACCGAACAGAGTTGGATACTCAGAAGAGATGCCTATGATTTGCTGTCATGAGCCAAGCAGCCCCAGACCAGAACTGCGTGTGTCAGTTCCTAATTCTGGGTTGTTTGGGTCAAGAACTTGCTTGAATTTTTGTAGGGTCTTCATAAGTATGAACCACCGTGACACAAAGTAGAGTTTCTCTCTTTCCCAGAGTGACATTTTGTAGTAGAGGATAGGGTAGCACTACCTATGAGTTACTACTATTCATGGAGCAAAATGGGCCACCATAATTTGGTTTTATAGTAAGAGAAAATGCAATGAATCCTCGATTCATGACTGTGTGTTATTTAAATATTGCTTTTGATGTTTTAGCCAGAGTTCTGGCTCAAATGATCAGAGATAATCCTGCCTTCTGACATAATTAGGGAGCTGCTGCTTTGCTAAGCTAGAGGATAATCAATTTGACCTTGAAAGTTTGACTGTAGTCCCATACTAATGTTCTGAACGCAGACGTGTGGGCCACACTAGCTTCTCCCTAGATAGTCACACACCAGCTATAGGCTTTGTTCCAAGGGCAAATATGCACCAACAGAGGGGCTGCAAATTATGATGGCTGGCAGGCCCTATGCAGCCAATATTTCTGTTAGATGGCCTTTGGTTTGTAGACAAGTTGCTAACATTTAAATATCAAGGATTTTCACTAAGGAGCTCTGGAATTGGGAAGAGAAAGGGCAATACTTTACAGATGATGAGGATGATGCAAAGTAGAGCTTCTCTCTTTCCCAGAGTGACATTTTGGAGTAGGGGACAGGGTAGCACTTTTGTCTCCAGAGACCCCCTAGTGCATGTCTGTCCTGATTCATCCCCAGAAACAAGTACTATTTACCTTTTTCTTTTTTTCTTTAAATTGTTTGGGATTCATTAAGGGTACAAAGAATTAGGTTACACTAATTGCTTTTGTTAGGTGAAGTCCCTCTTATAATTGTGTCCCGTCCCTAAGAGGTGTGTCATACACCATGACCCTCCTTCCCTCTCTCTTCCCCTCCTTGAAAAACGAACTGTCTAATACACAGCCAAGATAGCAATCTTCCCAAATGTTTGTTTGGAATCAAAAGGAATTGGAATTATTCCTCTTTAGATGCCAGTTATTCATATTCTGAAGAACTCACTCAATAGTGTAACCTTGCCTCCCACCTTGAATTGATTTGAGTTTTCCTCTTATGTGGGAGTATATTAGACTGTCTACTGGCTTCATATTAAAACTGACTGCATTAGATTCTTGCTTCTCCATTCTTGTGATGCTTTACTAAAAGGAATGTGTACTAACTCAATTCAGGTTAATACAAAAGATGTGAAATCTCCAACTTTTAATGGCTACATAGTATTCCATGGTATACATATATCACAGCTTGTTAATCCATTCCTGGGTAGGTGGACATTTAGGCTATTTCCATATTTTGGTGACTGTAAATTGAGTTGCATGTACCCAGAAAAAAAAAATCATCTTATCATAAGGACATTTGCACTATACTGTTTATTGTAGCTCAATTTATGATCTATTTTTTCTTTTATTATCCCAGCTATGCTGTCTTTTGCCTTATATTCAACTTAAAAGTGATTTTTGATTTGTATTTATGTTTTTACTTAGATTTCTCTTATACCCAGGCCTCTTCATTCATAATATCACCTTTCTGGCCTCCCCAACCACCTGAGCTTCCAGGTTTCAACTACTAATACACTTAGGAAAAGAGTCTCCCTTGAATGGGTTGCAGGAAAGTCATTTGTGTCACAGCGAAATTTCCACCACCATAAAAATGTCCCCAGAACCTCCTTTGTAAAATTGCTTCCACAGTTACTGTCTTCTAGATTCCGGGGACCTGAGTCAGCCTGCTCTGATAGTCAAGTTAACATTTTTTTTTTTTTCAGGCCCTTCTTAGCCCACTTACTCTGAAGCACAGACATTTTAGGGTGATAAAGCTATAAAGCTGGCTTGTTGCTGGTCTCCTCAGATTGAGGACTTCCCTTCCCTTGGCTTCATAGCTAGCCTCTTAAATCTTTCCACTAAAAACAAACAAAAAAGGTATATATGGAAATAGACTAAGTCAAAAACCCTTCCTGTTATCATGAAGCATTCAATTTCAATGCGGAAAAGTGATCTCTTCTTCCCACCAAGCAAACGTTTGTCAGGTTTTGAACTACAAAAAATAAATAAACAAACATCAGAGCTGAAATAGTTTGAAGGAATTTTTTTCTACATGTTTATTTAAGTCCAGAGAAGTTCAATTACCAGAAATTTCATGAGTCAGTCTTTTGGATATTTTCAATCCAAGCAGGATTAATGCACTATTTCAAAGTGTCTGCTAATCCTACTGCTCTTTCAAAGTAAGTCTGATTTTTCTCATGGAAAAATAGCATATTTCTACCAAAGCGAAATTTAGAGAGGAGATCATCTTCAAAAATTATACAGTGCAAAATACAGTGTGAAGAGCCTCTATACAAGGCTGGGGGCTACACTAAAGTCTCCCTAGAAAGTTAAACACTTTATTCCAAGGGCAAAGGGAAGAGAGGTGCACACTGTGATGGCCACAGGCCCCATCTGGCCACTATGTCTGCAAGCCAGCCAGCTAGACTGTCAGCCAAGTGGGAGGAGCTGCGGGCCAGCATGGGGGCAGTGGGAAAGGGACAGGGAGGAGGGAGGGCTAGGTCCCAACTAGATGATTACTCATCTTGGCTCACCTGGGACTGTCAGGGTTTTAGTATCAAAATCCCCACATCCCATAGAACCCTGCAGTCCCAGATGCCCTAATCTCAGCAGAAGACCGAAGGCACACTTAAGCTGAAATTGAGCCCTCTGAGAAGAGATGGGTACAGGGAATAGCAAGGTATAGGCAAGGTCAGGGAGAACCATCTCCATGACAGTGGAACACTTCTACCAATCTAAGCCTGAAGGAGCCAGAAGGATGACTTCTAGACCCCACACAGAGCTACCTGGAGGGACCTCCCTGCAAGGACCTATGACCCCCAGTAAAAGGAGTGAGATACCTCCTCCAGAGACATACTCTCCTGCCTTGCTCTGAGCTCACATCTCAAATCCTCTACTGGCTAACCCACCAAATGGCAAAGCACAGCCCATGGACCATATCCAGCCCACTGTCTTGTTTTGGTAATAAAGTTTTATTGGAAGACAACCACGTTTACCAGCTTGTTATTGTCTTACCTGTCACACTATTGTAACAGAGTTGAGTAGTCATCACAGAAAGTGGACAGTCTATAAAGTCTAAAATATCACCTGCCCTTTAGGAAAAAATTGCAGACTCCTGGGCTATACCACTGGAAAGAGAAGGCAAGGGACCTCCACATAAGGCCAGGGCAAAGTGAAGAAAGGTAAAAAGTTGGCTTGGCGCGTGTGGCTCAAGTGGCTAAGGCGCCAGCCACATACACCAAAGGTGGCGGGTTCGAATCCGGCCCGGGCTCGCCAAACAACAATGACGGCTGCAACCAAAAAATAGCCAAGCACTGTGGTGGTTGCCTGTGGTCCCAGCTACTTGGGAGGCTGAGGCAGGAGACTCACTTGAGCCCAGGAGTGGGAGGTTGCTGTGAGCTGAGATGCCACGGCACTCTACCCAGGGGGACAGCTTGAGGCTCCTGTCTCAAAAAAAAAAAAAAAAAAAAAAAAAAAGAAAGGTAAAAAGTGCACCTGGAGGGCCCAACCCTTCACATTGCTAACCTGTACCATCAGTCCCAGAACTGGACAACTACAAGGAGAACGTTAGACACAAAGCTGGAAACAGGGGTGACCATGACGGCCTGGAGTGTATACGAAACCACAGGCTTCTTAAAGAGCAACCTTCCCATGTACCAGCCAGTTCTGAATTAGGCTTATGCAGAGAAGGCACAATTGTGGAAAGATGAAGTGTGAATAGCCCGTAGGCACTTGGCATCTTCGTGGTATTATTTTGGTGAATTTTCTATGATTTTAATATTTTCTAAGACTTTTTCAACTGCCAAAGGAAATACTTCAACAAACAAGAAATATGTAGAGGTTATTTTTTAAACTTTAGGACAGAGAGCAATGAAATGCCTTATAATAATTTCCAACATCCCTGTGGGAAATACTGAGGACCTACCACCTGCCTTTCCTAACATTAGACCCCAGAGCTAACATAATAAACAGGACTGATGTGTTTTTCTGTTATACAAACACATCCTTCTTCTAATGGAGGAGACAGCAAGCAACAAGCATAAAATAAGCACAAAGTATAACTTAAGCAAAAATTCTATCAAAATCGAACTGGGTGGTGGGGCAAGGAAAGCACCTCCATGGAGAAGAGTGATGCAAATGGTCAAGGCAAACTCAGGGAAAGGGCATTCAAGGCAGAGGTGGCAGTAGGCCCAGAGGTGAGGCCTTATTGCAGGCAAGGTGAGGAGAGGGGCATCAGGGTGGGGTGTCAGGGTGGCCAGCAGGCAGCACTGTGAATGAAGCCAGAGAGTTAGGAGAGGCCTTGTGGCTTCTGATGCTGTACAGAAAGAGCTAACATAGCAGGTGGGAGACTGTAGCATTGGCTTACAGTATTGGCCCCTAGCTGCCATCTGAGAACTTGGATTCCAGAAGGATTTCCACCATTCTAACTGATAAGAGTATGTGCTTAATGTTTATACATTTGGTTTATGCCAAACCTGTTTTCCTTCTGGGAGTCAGAAATGCCACCATGTGTCAGGCAGACGGTGCTTATGTGACCAGCCTCCAATAAAAATCCAGGGCACAGAGTCTCTAGTGAGCTGCCCAGGTAGAGAACCATTTCACACATGTTGTCGTAGTTATTCCTGGGGGAATTAAGCACATTTTGTGTGACCCCACTGGGATGGGACCTTGGGAAGCTTGTGGCTGGTTTTCTCCAGACTTTACCCACAGACAGAACAGTTGCCAGCCAAGAATCTTATATCCTACAAGATGAAGTTGCATGAATGATGGAGAAATAAAGACTTTTCCAGACAAGCGAACCAATAAGGAAATTCATCACTAGTAGACCTGCCCTTACAGGAAATACTCAGAACTTCCCATGTTGCTTCACATCCTTTCACAGTGACAAGTCACAGCCATGAGTCCCCCTATGGAACCACCAGCCCTGGCAGAGGTCTAGGGAACTCAACACAGACCATGTGTCTTATTTCACTTATCTACTCTGTGCTAGAAGCCATGAGAAGCACTTTACGTGGAGTTTTTCATGCGTGCAATCCTCAGAACAAGTTTCCAAAGCAGGCAACCTCTCTCCCCATCCTTACCACCGCTCTTTTACAGATGGAGAAAGTAAGACTCAGTTAGAGCCCCTCACCTGAGGTCACTCAGAGGAGCCTGAGAAACAATCCACACGGTCTAACTTCCAGGCCTGGAACTCACCCTCTGGGCTCCCCCACGCAGCCTGGAGAAATGCAAGGATACTTCTTTGCATACTTGTTTGGCTTCCACCTCCATGGGTTGCCCATTTTAAGACTTTAATCTATTTTATCATGAGATGCTCCAGCAAAGCTCATTCAAGCTCCACCTCTTAATCTTGATAGTGAATTTGAATCTTTGTTATAAGAAAGACTATTAAGATTTGGCAATAAGATTCTTCAAGGGTGATAAATATCCCTCTAAAGGGAGTGCATATCCATTGACTGAATAATTTTGTCCTAAAAATGAAAGTCACACTTGGAGAACGAAAGGGCGGGTTATGAAAATGCAAATTAGAATGACTTTATTGGCTGAATTGAATTCTGCGGGTCTGCTCGCAAAGCAGTCTGAACTGTGTAGGCCCCTACTACACTGAGCCCAGGTGCTTTATGAAATGCAGGAGCTGGGCATTAGTGAGCTCATAATGGCCTGTGATGTCTGCTGCTCAAAGGCAGCAGCAGAAATTGCCAAGATGCTATTATTTCCATTATTCTAGACCATATTTGTGTTCTTTTGAAAATAAAAATCTCTCTAGGCCTGACCTCTTTTCTCATCAATATTTCTCAAAGTGACTTACATATACTACTATGGTATGAGTATAATAATCTTAAGCAATATACTCAGATGCACATTTTTAATGCTAATAATTATGTCTTATGTTAATGCTTATCACCTATTTATAATAAGCAATACTGATTTTCTATTTATGGAAATGATAGAAGATTTCCTTTCTAAATATCTTTGTGCAAACTTGTAAAGTGATTTAAGTGAAAGTTAGTGAAGATGAAAGAAAATGTGTTCTATTAAAAATCATATAAAATATTTAAGTTGGATAAACTCTAAGTTGGATAACTTATCTGAGAAGGTTTGCACTGGGGAAGTTCAGAGGTAGGAAGATGGGTGGGAGGGTGGATAATGAATCAGTCAGAACCAGAAGAGAATAAGGCGGGGCTAAGTTGTATAATGTGGTCTCTGCCCTGCAGCTTTCTGGATGCTTGTTAGAAACGTAGATTTTCAGACCCACAGACTCAGAAATGCTGAAGGTTAAACCCCGAAATTTATGTTTTTATTAATCCCTCCAGGTGATTCCAATGTCCAAGTTTGAGCACCACAATTGGAAATAATTCACCATTCAATCATTTAATAAATGCATCTTTCACATGCAAACTGCATATTCACACTGAAGGCCCTGAAAAGCAACCCAGGAAGAACGCATTTCAAACGTTTTAGCAAAGACCCATGACCCATGCTGTGAGTGAATCATGGCAAATTTTGATGCATGCTTAGGGCCAGAGCCCAGGAGGCTTTGCCATACACAGAGGCTCAAAGGCCTAAAGCTGTGATCTCCTGGGGTATTTGCAGAGGTGACTTCCTGGGATGACTATGACATATATCCATTTTATTGTCATAGAGCTGATGAGACTCTGGCAGAGAATTAAATGTCCTGGGTCTGATGGAGGGGGCAGGCAGGCAGGCATCACAGCAGGACAGTTCTCCTACATGTGAGTTGAGGTTTTCAAGCCTCAGGAAACTTCTCTGAAGACCAGGAGCGTGGAGGCCACTGGTCAGCCCCGCCAGTATGCTGCTATACATAGCTACTGCTGCCCCTGGTGGGTTAAATAACCAGCAATGGAACTGGAAATGATTAAGCAAGGGTCAGGCTGGAAAGAAGAGCATTTTATCCATTCAAGGGACACAGTGACTTTCCCTGGGAAGCACATAACAGCACATTTGCTGGATGGGGATCACAATTGCAGCTTGGAATTTAGTCTCTGCATCTGAAATTGGGAGACTTTGGAATTTAGTCTCTGCCTCTGAAACTGGGGAGGCTTTTAAATTCAAGGTACTCCATGATTTTGAAAAGGAAAAAGAGACCGAGATTTTACATAGAGCATTCTCTGTGAATGTTAGAAGGAGCATAAATTGGTTCAAACTTCCTAGAGCTGCCACTGCCTAGTAAGGCAGCCACTAGACCACATGTACCTATTCGACACCTAAAATGTAGTGAGTCCAAATTCAAAGGTACTGCTAAGTGCAAAATACACACTGGATTTTAAAGACGTGATATGAAAAAATGAAATGAAATAAAATATTTCATTAATAATTTTTATATTAACTGTATGTTGAAAAGATATCACTGTGGATATTGAGTTAAAGAAAATATACAATTAATGTCACCTGTCTCATTTTATGTCTTTTAGCTTGGCTACCAGAAAATTTTAAATTATACATGTGACTTGGATTATTTCAGAGCTGATCTCAGCAAACTTCTTCTTAAAAGGCCAGTTAGTAAATATTTTAGGCTTTGAGGGCCAACAGGCACAATTGAGGATATTACCTAGCCATTTATGTGAGCACTTCAAATGCAACCATTTGAAAGGTAACTCAATTCTTAGTTTACAAGTTTTCTGCAAACAAGTGGCAGGCTGGATTTAGCCCAGGGATCACAGCTTGCAAACCACTGCTCTAGAATGTGACATTGCTCCAATTAGCCAAGAAACAGCCCCGTGGATCCAGCAGTTCCACTTCCGAGGTGCCAACTGTGTGAGCATACATTTATCAGGGATGTGACAACTATGAGCAATCAGGCTCAGAACCAAGCCGTTCAGCTGCTAAGGGGCAAGATGGGACTCGAATGGCGATGTGTGACTGCAAGGTTTGTGTTCATAACCTCTGTGCTTCACCAATGAAGGTACCTTTAATTTTCTCCTTTCTTTTTATTTGGGTCATCATTCTTATGCCTACCTGACTAAGTCAGATTGACTGACACCATGTGTGGCCCTGAGCAGGTGCTCTTTGAAGGGATAGACACAAGGAATGCATGAGTGATGTGGTGGGTTTGAAATCTCTTTCTTGTCTCTCATTTAATACAAATGATCAAGGATGGAGGGTGGACTGCAGCTCAGACAGCTAATTCAAGACCTTGCTTTTCATTCCAAGATACACATAACCTATTGGATAAGAAGCAGACCTCCAAGGGCCCAGTAGTTGGCTGTCAGTACATCAAGAGTTAATCCTCTGATGCTGAGGGTTATTAATACAAGAAATACAAAGTAGTCACAGCCTATCTTTTGAAAGCAGATGAGCTGGCTGGCACTGAATTGAGAAAATTATTATTTATTAAAAATGAGACAGTCATGGGCCAGTGACTAACCTGATTGGGTTCTGAGACAACTCCCTACCTACAAGGTAAGTAATACATTTCTTGAGAAAGGTATTTTGTTATATAGAAAATGCCGATAGCATTATTATTCACCTGCTCTGGGCTCCCAGGTAGGATCTTTTCACATTATAATGGCATCAACGGTGAAGAGACCCACCAAGCTTCCTTTAAGTCCTAGTTGTGGCTCAGGTGTTCCCTGAGAATTCTAGACAAGGCTGGAATAGAATGAAAACAGATTCCACAGAGGCAGCGGGACAGCCTTAGGCTGTTCCTTGAATACAGAGGAGGGTAGCAGGGGAGGGAATGGAATCATCTTCCACCTCTGTTGACTGAAAAAGCAACACAAACTCCTTGAATAGTTAATGAAAGGCTAGAAGGGATGCGCTCAGACCACGCTTCCCAAACAGGAGAGTGACAGGGCAGTAAGTCCACAGGAATCAGAATCACGCAGCAAGAGGCTGTTAGGTTCCCAGATTGAGTTTAGATTTCTGAAGTCAGGTGCACCTGCCTCTGAATCCTAGTGCCACCACTATGGCTTCCAAAGAGACACTTTCTCCTCCATAAAGGCTGAAGTTTGGTGCATCCAACAAAAGGTCAGTGATGACTATTTTGCATGGTCACAGACACACTGAGGCACTTAGAGAACAGTAAGGAAATGCCACCTAAGTATTCATATTATGAATATTGGAGATCAGACAGCCCTGAACCTCTGAAGTATTTGGTTGTTATGTAAACTAGAGAGGGCTCTCGGGAGATAGAACTGAGTTCACTGGCCTCTCACATTAATTCTCCCTCTGCCTGTCATCGGGGAACGTTACTACAATACCCTGACTCACTTTAGGAGCAAGAGGTGATGACACAGTTGGACTTTTGTAGCATTTCTTTCTGAATCTCTCATGTAACAGGCATTGCTAACCCACTGCTGCTCTCCCATGATGGTGGCTGGGTCCAACATCAGAATCCTCCCAGCACCGCCTCCCAACAGCTGCTGTCAAATAATTACAAGTCATCATCTGAATAAAAATCCACCTATCTTCCTTGACACACTCAAATTTGTATACCATTTCAGTGGTATACAAATGCTCAAGAACTTCATTTTCTAACCATTTATGTTTCAGAATATACATCAATTTTCTACAGTGCTGACTGACCCAGATGTTTGAGCTTTTTGGAACATGGCAGTGTTGCTAAAACCATTTCCAACTGTTACTGTAGTTTGTTTTGTTCTGTGGTGGTGGTAGTTGAAAAGAGAGTGCAAGATTCATGCTTTGCTGTGAAAGTGGCACATGATTTATAAATGTAATTATAACTGTGGATAGTGGCAGCCTATAAATATCTTTAATAGTCTGCATTTTCTGGTTTTCATCTGGATTTTTGCAACCATGTTGACAGGGCAACAATGAGGAGGATGAGGGGATGAAAAGTTATACCTAACTCATGAGTACTTGTTTGCTTTAACACTGAAAACTGTGAGGAAAGACAATGCATTAATTAAGGTTGAAAAGCAAGCATTAGATGTTGCAAAACTTATTTTCTAACTGGCTTCATGTTCGTAATTAATGGCTAATATCCTGCCATTTATAAGGAATTAAAATAAACAGTGGTTTAATGAGATTTCTCTAGGCCACTTGCAGGCACTCAATCAAATCTTATTTTCAATATGTGAAAAATGTCTCCTTGACTCTTAATGCATTTGGGGTCAACAGTAACATCTTCATACATAAAAGATTGCATTCTGCTTTTAAAGAAGAGGTAATTATAAGATAAGGGTCACACGGAGGGTCTCGGTTTTGTGTAACTTCTCTTCTAATTAATTTATCATATGTGGGATTTTGCTTTGGCTTCCAAGTGTTGATCTTTTATAGCTACCACATTCCACGTGATAATGAGTTTTATTCCTTCAAAAGGTCATCCCTGATATAATTTCACCGTTAGCAGAGGAAACCTATGAGCACGGGTGTTCCTGGATGTGGTTGCATTGTTAAAAGTCATTCGGCAAAGTCTGAGGTCTGCCTTGCCCAGGGATGTTATTTAAAAGCCAAGAGGCCAAGGCATTTGCACAAAAGGTGAGAAATTCAATTAATCATTAGGAAGATTGTCTTCACAATGTCAGCCCTTGGAAGCGTGGGAGCAACAGACATACTTGTATCTGAGAATTTGATTCCTTTTTCTCTCCTGTTTCCTAAGTGAAATGACCTGGATGAGATTGTTATTTTGTCTTGTATTTACTTTGGGGTTGGTTTCTCTTCCCGGCACATGACCCACAGCCTCTGGGGTCCTCAGCTCTGCTCCTTCCTCATCTGGAAAGCTTCCTGGTTGCTGGGATCCTTTCTTCCATTGTGCTCTTTCTCATTCTTTGAAAGATTTTGGTCTCAAAGAGAACTGCAGTTATTAAGTAACAGTTACATTTCCCAGGATCTTCCTACTCCCACCACTTTTTTTTCTTTTACATCAAAGACATATATAATTGTCAAATAGAAACTTCTTAGATAATCAACCAAGCTGAGTTGATAGAATTCTGGCTCAAAGCAGAGAAACTTGATGCCAACCTAGCCGAGGATAAATGTACGACTTCAGAGGGGATTTCTGAAACGCTGATGATTTGCAAATCATAATTACTGACTGTAAAGAATCCCCTGGATTAATGCCACTGTGTATGCAAATCACCTAAGGTCTTGTTAAAAATGCAGACTCTTATTCAGTGGGCCTGGGGTGGGGCCTGAGGTCGGACATTTCTGACAAATTCTCATGTGATGCTGATGCTGCTGGTCCATAAACTACACCGTGAGAGGCAGGACTCTGAAGAAGGGCCAGCAAACAGGGAGCTGGGTTACAGGCCAGGCCCTTCTGCTCCAGGGTAGATTTATTCTGTATGCCAGGCCCATCACTATGCCAGGTACATTTTGGTATAAAACATATTAATGGGATCGTTTTTTCTTTCAATGGTTTATTTCACGTCTTGCTACGTAGAAGTTCTGTGCAACTCAGGAAAGATCCAGGCTATGCCCAGGGTTGGGGCTATTCCCATGGGCCTTAAAATCTGCACATGATACCACTTAAAGTGGCCTTCCTCCAGACATGGAACAATCCGCTGATTTATTTAACAAACATTTTTGTGTCTATATTAGTGAAACAGATACAGTCCCTGCCACCATAGGACATCAATCTAGGAAGATACTGAACAGATGATAACAGAAATAAATGTGCAATTACACTGTGAGTGCCAGGGATGTAGACAGTCCATCCTCACGTCTCCTGAGTGCTTCCAGCCCTCACCACCTACGAGCAGACAGAGCTGTAGGTTGGCACCATCTTTTCCCTGCATCACTGTCCGTCTGTGCGACAACAGCAGCTCGCTGTGCTCAGGAACTATGAAGAGCAGCAGCAGAGAAGAGACGCTGCCTTTTACAATCCACCTGTGTCACAACAGAGCCCAGCACAGGCCTCTCCCAGCACTGGCACTGAGACAAATGTTCTTTTTTTTTAATTTTAGGTTAATGTGAGTGAGGGCACAGACAACTAGGTTACAATGTTTGCATTTGTTAGGTAGAGTCCCTCTTGTAGTTGTGTCCCGAACCCAAGTGCTGTGCTATACACCCCTACATTGTGCCCATTAGGTGGGAGCTCACCCATTTCCCCCCCACCATCTACCCCCACCTGAATTTTTTTCTCCCCACTTGAATTTTTCTCTTACGTGGGTGTGTATTAGATCATCTACTGGCTTCATATCAGTATTGAGTACATTGGATACTTGCTTTTCCATTCTTATGATACTTTACTAATAAGAATGTACTCCAACTCCATCCAGGTTAATACAAAAGATACAAAGTCTCCAATTTTTTTAATGAATATTTTGAATGAATAAATGGATGGAGTTGTCAATAAACACTCTGTGTCTTCTCTGCAGTGAGAATCAGGAAAGGTTCACTGGAGGGGCTTTTGTTGTGAGCTTTATAAGCAGAAGGTGCAAGGTATGGATCCCAACCTTCCCACCATCCAGCCCTCAGAAACTTCCTTCCTTCTTCTGGGGGAAAAAAATAGCGATAATGACATTTTCCTTATAGGATGATTGTGGGTATTAAATGACATAATATGTATAAAATGCTTACTCCAGGCTCTGGCAAACGGTGAATGTTCAGTAAATAATAAAGTTGGTTTCTCTTTACATCGTCTTTATTAATATTTTCCTAATGATTATTATGGAAGTGCTATACAATATGGCTCTCAAAGGAGAGGAAGCATTTTGACACTTGGAGATGATGAGAAAGATTCTGCAGAGAAAACAAATCTTTAAGAATCAGATTATTGCTTACGCTGTCAATAAATATGCCACTGGTTATTTGTGCTTGCCGGGGAATTAGGTGAAGATTAATTAATATTTATAAAGTATTTTGATATCCATGTAATATCTAGTAAGCAATTAGTTCTGTAACACAAAGCCAAATCCTTTTACATACCAAACAATGTAAAACAAACTGAATACAGCTGTGTAAGAGAGAAGAGAATTTCATTAACTCATGTTGTAGGAAATATGTAGCTGGTTGGGAAGGGTTTTTTTTTTTTTTTCCCTTGCTTTTGTAATTTTCTTGCTGATTTTCTGTGGTTTCCCACTGCATTTATCCACCCTACCCCTGAAGCCCCAAATCAAATTATTTCCTCTTGGGCAGCAGTGAAAACAGAAGTGGGATGAAGGTAAATGTGATTCAGGCCCCTCTAGCCAGGAAGGTGGTGTGAGCCCAAGAGCATGTATATTAAAAGGCTCCCAAGTGCATCTTTCCTTATCCATCATCCTAGACAGTGCTAAAGGTCAATGCCCCCCTAATCTATATCTGCACTGAGAAGAATGTTGGGGCAGGGGGAGGGGGATTAAAAGAAAACTGAGTCAAAATAAAAGATAATGTTCCTTCTTAACAGCGCTTTCTTGGTCTCTCCCTCCACACACCTGGACTTATATTCCCAATTTACCCCCCTACTGAGCAGACAGAGCTCAGTGACTTTATTAACAAAGAAAAGATTGTCCCAGTCCCTCCTAACCATTTTCCTTTCCTTTTTTTTTTTTTTTTTTTTTACAGTTTTTGGGCGGGGCTAGGTTTGAACCAGCTACCCTCTGGCATATGAGGCCGGCACCCTACTCCTTTGAGCCACAGGCCCTGCCCCCTTCTAACCATTTTCCATGGACCATTCTTACTTCTGCATAGTGTGTTACTTCGTTTCCATAAATCCCCCTTCTGCACGTTTTTCTAAAGCCCCTTACTCCAGCCCAGTGTTTTTCAACCTTCCTTATCTCATGGCACAATCGAACGAACCTGTAGTTAAACTTCCTCGGCACACTTAAATTATGTTGATCAAAAAGAAGAGTTTTAAAAAAAAAAAAAGGATATACTTATTGTGTTCAAAATTCTTTTGAAAATAATTTAGTTAATAATCTTTAAGATTTTGGTGGCACACCTAAGATCCTCTCATGGCATACCAGTGTGCCGTGGCACAGAGGTTGAAAATCACTGCTCTAACCTGAGAAGTTCAATCTTGTGTCCACTGGGGAAGCCTCTGGACTCCTACATCTTACCTAAACTGCTAATACAGTCATTAGAATCTGGACAGAATTCGTTCCAAGACCCCTGCAGGTACTAAACCCCTACACATCAAGTGTCATGGCGTTGGCCTTTAACTCATGCACATTCTCCTGCATACAGTTGACTCCTGAACAATGCAGGTTTGAACTATGAGGGTTCTCTTATGCACAGCTTTATTTTTTCAGCCATTGGGGGGGATAAGAAATACAGCATTTATAGGATGTAAAACCTGCATTCAGGAGGCCAATGTTTTGTATATTCAGATTTTGCAGGGCTGAATGTGGGACTTGAGTAGGTGTAGGCTTTGGTCCATGAGGAAAGTTCTGGAACCAATCCTCCATGTACATTAAAGACAACTAACCACCTAGGGCAAATAAATGCCATGTGTATTTCCAATCATCTCTAGATTACTTGTAATACCTACAACAATGGAAATTCTATGTAAATAGTTGTTTTACTGTATTTATTGTTGTGTTATTTTAATGGCCTTTTCTGAATATTTTGTCGCTGTTTGAATATGCAGATGGGGGATCTGCAGCTATGAAAGGCTGACTATGTGTGAGACAGACTCAGATTCCTTGGAGCAAGGTGACAGGGCTCCACTTCCTCTTCAGCCCCTGCGCTCTCTTCCTAGACACAGTATCAGAAATCGTTCCACGTGGTACTCAAGCCCTTATCCACATGGAAGCCTTCCTAAACAAAGTCAGCAGAACCCACCTACCAGACTCAACCCATCCAGAAAATGCATAGCCATTAGTTTCCCTAATAATATGACGCACTGTCTGTTTGTGGAGAACTGGGCGGTTTTCCAGAGTATGGGACTGGCAGTTACAAAAGAATGATAGTTTTGGGCAAACCACCCTAGTTTGCCCAAATCCTATCCCATATACCAGAATAGAGGATTCTATCTCCATCAGGATGGCGAGTGAATGAAAGATCAGGATCTATGTCTCTGTGTCACACTCTTGTCACAGCTGACCATCTTACACCATCAATTCTCAAAGTCATTTTCCCCTTATCATTATTGTTCTGTTGAAATAACCCAACTGATATATGGTCTATTCTGTGCCAATTTTTTTTGTTTGTTTTTTATATTTTTTTGAAGAACGTTCATGAGAATCTTTATAAAGTAGTTTCGGATCTGATACTCCCCAGGTAGTCCATGCCCTGCCTCGGTTTCCCCACAGTGGCAACTCTTTCTTGAAATCAAAGACTAAAAAGTTTAGATACTGCCTCCAAGGAAGCTAGCCTCACTTTATTTACAGACTGCTCTGTTCCACAGTATACTCATGAGAAAGGCAGGACCATGTCCGCCCTCCACCCTCATTTCCAGAGCCCAAGACTCAGATTGTCATGTGCCATGAAATTTCCTGTGGGCCCTTCTCTATACTCAGTAAGGCTCACTGATCAGAAACTCTGGCTCCCTATCACCCACTCTTTGAATTGCAGACCCCCACTTGACCTCTGAGCACCTTAAAGACTGCTGCTGTCCACAGAGCCAGTACCTACAGCCCTCTTGTGGCTGAATAGTAAATTCTTATACAAAATAGTAAAGATGAGGACTTCCTATAGGAAAGAAGTTCAAGGGGGAGGCTGGGTGGAAGGAGAGTAATCAGTGGGACCTCACCTATGGTGCATATTGCAAGGGTACATGTCAAATCTATTAAGAGTAGAGTATAAATGTCTTAACAGAATAATTAAATAAGTGAGGTGAAGGCTATATTAACCAGTTTGATGTTAGCGTTCCAAATTGTACATAAAATCAGCACCTGTACCCCATAAATGCATTAATGTACATAGCTATGATTTAATAAAAATAATTGTTGAGAAAAAAATAAAACTGGTAATAAATAAAAACAAGCATTTCTCACACACACACACACAAAAATACTTAAGGCACCTAAACTTTCTCTATCCCTTTCTAAGAGCCCAATAAATATTTTTTTTTTAGTAAATTAACATTATTGTTTCTAAAAAATAAATGAACACCAGCGAGCAAGGCTGAGCCTGTGTTGCCTGAGTGAGATGGGAGCTGAACGTGTCCATGGATAGAAATATCTCGATTGTATCATCAGGCAAAGGGCAAGCAAAACAGGCCAGGGCTTGATGAATCATTCAGGGCCAGCCATGGGGCATTTTCCTGTAATTAGCTTGATCGTGCATTCTTAGTACCTTTCCCAAGTTCCCTGGGAGTCAAGTACAGTCTTTCTCAGCTTTTCCAGCTGTTGTAACTGGAAACCCTGCCTCACCCTTCCTGTGGTCAGGGGCTGCTAATGCCACATTTCGATCACATTTAGATGTGTATGCGCAATCTCTAAATCACAGGAGGCACCTGCCAAACTGTTTCACCAGCACATCCACTAAGTTACTTAGAAATCAAAAAGCTTATGGAACAAATTGCCACATTCAGTAATTTACAGGCACTTTTCATTGTACAAAGCAATTTAAAATTACTGGAGCACTTTGCCTTCTTTCCCCTCTGTAAGTGCTTCAGTCTGGAAGTGATTGGGGTTTGATTCCTGAGACGAGCAAGGTAATTTAACTTTTTTGGAGGACTTTATATATATATATATATACATTTTTTATATATATATATATAAAATAGAGGCACTTATTTTAAAAATAATTGGGATTCTGATCACATGCAGCATTGAACAATTTAAAATTACTAAAATGTTTAACATTTTACCAATCCTTCAAGTTTGGGATTCAATTTGAGATTGTATGTAGAAAATAAAAACCACACAACCATTTTATATTTTTGTCCCTGTCCATTATTAAAATCAGAATTTCAACTTGGAATATTTAAGCTCCCTGCTATATAGGAGGCACTCCAGTTCTAAAATAGTCTGACTTCATGCAAAAGCAACTCTCTGACTTCAGGTTTTCATTTGGCTCTTGTGTGGCTATTTATAGCAAAGTAATTCAGAATAAGAATCACCTCTCCCCAGCAGACAATGTATCTTGAAAATATTTATTAAAATTGTTTAGATGTAAGAGAAATAGGCCAAGGAGATTTTAGTCATTGCCGGTCACTAAATTCAAAATTGGACCAAAAGCACTTTCAGATAATGAGAAGTTTCTTTCTCTGTCTCTCTCTTTCTTTTTTTAAGCATCGAGAATGTGGTCTACAGATGGTACAATACAAAGCAGACTCCTGGCAATTTCCTAGTGGATTCAGGCTGCAAAGACAAAGTCATAGAAGGTAGCTGAGAAGCTGGGGGCAACTCACTGCTCTGGTGGGCTGATGCCCCGGTGCTGTCTGGCCATTTTCTTAAATTTGCTGGCTAGCCTCCTAGAGAGAAAGCTCTCTGGAAAAAAAAAAAAAAGTCCTTTATCCCTATTAATTATTATTATTATGGCTACATTTTCAGTATTTAAAATTCCACTGGAACGTAAAAGCGGAAAGGACCCCATGATGACCTTCTCTGTTTTCATCACTCAACCTCATTTTAAGTTCATGGCTGGTCTTAGTTCATCTGAACACTCCACCATTCACCCTTTCCCCAGACTGCCTTAAAGAAAATTATAGATACCATATCTTTTATCAATAAATACCTGTAAGTTGTCCATAAGAGATTAACCTTTCTTTTTTACCATAAACACAAAACATTGCACGCCTGAACAAAAATAATAAGAATTTCTAAGTGTCCCCCCAATACCCAGTCTCTGTTCATATTTTTCTGGCAAAGTTTTTTTATAGTTTATTTTTTAATCAGGATCTAGATTAGAACAAAATATTATATTTAATTGACATGTCTCTTAAATGTCTTTTAATTCAGAGATTGCTGTTCATATGTATTTTTGTTGTCTTTGCAAATTTCTATCGAAGAATCTGGGTTGCTTTCATAGTACAGATTCTGTGGATTGTATCTGTATGGTGGCACTTACCATGTGCTTCAGTTCTCTGCACTCCCTGCAATTAGATATTTATAGCCCCAAGGCTAGATGGGATTCATGTTCAGTATTTTTGGCTAGAGTCTAAGTAGTACTGTGAACTTCCTTCAGGAGGTAAATACATCTGCTGGTCTCCCTTTTTAATTGATGACTATTGCCAGATATATTAATTAAGGATTGAAAATTTATCATCATTTATTACCTAGAAAGAGAAAGTCCCTTCATCAAATATTTATTTATCTTTCCATAGAATTCTTAAAGGAAAGAGAGGATTAATAGTGAGTTCTTTCCATTTAGTTTCTAAAATATTGACGTGGTCTCTATCCATCTTTGTAAGGTAACCAAGAAATAATTTTGGTTTTCCCCTGTCTTTATGAAGTTATGAATTTAAGCATATTTCATGTGTTTCAATTGAATGAAATTACTAGCCTTATTTTGAGGCTCAAATTTGCTCATATTTGGGCTTCTGTAAGTGGCATGATGCTGAAAGCATCAAGTAGCTTCTCTGCTTTTGATATGACAAGGTTTCTCAAAGTTTTCTTGTTGACTTCCTACCCTAGATATGAAATCAACCATCTTCCCAAGGAAGCTTGGTTTCTTCTGCTGGGAAGTAATAACCAGAAACCATAACTATTTGCCCAGGAAGCTCACGCTACTGGGCTGCTCACTGTTTCTAGTTCTTGTTAGTAATCAGAGATAGAATCCATATATTTTTATTCCTTTTTTATTTTTTTCTTAGAATCCATGAATTTCCAATATAAAATGCATGATAAATGCATATCAATAGGGAGGCACCCATGGCTTAAAGGAGTAGGGCGCCATATACCAGAGGTGGTAGGTTCAAACCCTGCCCAGGCCAAAAACAATAAAAAAAAAAATGCATATCAGTAATCCCACTTCTAATTCTCTAGCATTTTAAATTCACCTTGTTGGTCTTATACCTGTAGTTCTTCCCCTCATACCTCAAAATTCTAACTCTCCTGCAAATGAACATACTCATTTGCTTTATCTTACAACACACAGAATGATGCGATGTAACACCACACTACCTTCAATAGAAGTATTATTGGAAACGTTCTGAGATCTCCCTTTGCCTTTTTCGTTTTTATTTGATTGCCCATAAGGTGCATTCTACTAATGGATACAGTCAAACTACTGTGTTTTAAAGTAACTGGAAGCAGTTCCTCTTCAGGGGTTGTCCTATCATCTGAGTACACATGTAATTTCAATTGTTTCTCTGATTTTTGAACTATAGAAATACTTTTTAAATTTTGTTTTGTTTTCTGTTTTTTTTTTTAACTAGGTTTGCAAAAACATTTTTTCCCCTGTCTCCTCAACCATTTAATTCCATACTTTTCACTTTAGGTAAATGGCCATAACCATATTTTTAGTCATGCCTGCCTTTTAGATCTAAGAGTAAGAGGTAACGTCTACCCTGTCCTCCCCACCTCCTGTGCTCCCCGACCTGACTTGAATCTGGGTGGGCATTATAACTCCCCAACACCACCACCACCACCAAAAATAGAATGTGACAAAAGTGATATTGTGTGACTTTTGAGACTAAGTCGTAAGCTTGAGTAGCCTCTCCCTCGGGACAAACACCCTTGGAGCCCTGGACCAACTGGTAACAGCTACCTAGAGGCCTTCATCCTAGACAGGCCATGGAGGGGGCACAGGGGGTGACAGAGATGATGTCCAGGGACCCCCGACTGTTGCAGCTCTGACCCCCAGCTGTGTATTCCCCCATTCCATTCCAGACAAGCTCGTGGGAGTATTCATTTGGACAGACATTCCATTGTCTACTCAACATGCTCTCTTTTCATAGATGTCGGGGAGCATTCAAGTTTTGTTTATTTTGCTTATTCGCTAATGCAAATTTATGGTGATTAATAACCTTACATATTGGCTGATCCTTTGATTATTATTAACATAACTTTTTCCAGTGAGGTGAGGCTAATGTCCCTGGAGGTCAGTGAGTTAATTCACGTAAAGATCTTGAGGCAGGACCTGTTCCGTAGTAAGCATTCAACAGCCTTTAGCCACAGCATAACCGAGGGAGAACCTTCCTGCTCTGTGGGCAGGTGCCAATCCAGTGAGGAGCAGAGTTCCCCTAGCCACACATCCTCATATCACGGGAGAGGAAAACCTCAGGACTGGGGAACACGGATGGTCTGAGGGGAGCACACATTTCTTATAACCCTTGTTCTTTCCTCTTCCTGAAACTATTTCCCCTTAGGCGACCCCTTCACTTCTCCACATCCTACACTTCATTTGAGATTCATGGCAAGTGTTTCTTTTTAGGAAAGTCTCCTATGGTCACATCTAACCCCCAGACAGGGTCAGAGTCCTGTCAGTTAAGGTCATGGAATGTTGTTCTCCTTTTTTCAAGGGACTTATCTAGGTTTGTAGTTAGACACCTATGAGCAGTATGACTCTGTGGGGTGTTTCTTCTTTTTAGACAGCAAGTCCATGACTGACGATGATGCCTGCTGTCACAAGCCCAGTATCCAGCCCATGCTTGAGGTCAGTGCTCTAATCAGTAGGAGGAACAGGGCATGCAGGTAGGCAGGCCTTCCCTGAACCTAGACCCAGCCTCGAAAGGCCACTCAGAGCCCACCCGGAGGCCAGTTTCACAGAGGTGCATGGGCCAACTCCAAGCCTGGAAGATTCAGTCATCTACCTCAAGTCACCTCCTCATTAGTATAAATTTTAAAAATAGCTTCATGCCAATATCATAAAGGCAATTTCCTCTTGGAAAGGACACTTACTCATTTGCTTTAAACAGTCATTAAGGTTCCAAATTTCCCCTCTGAATTTCATGTCAATGATCCTATGGGGAATTTGAAAGTAAAACCAGAAAAATAATGATGTGGGGAAAATGTCAGATGAGAACTGCAAAAGCATTACAGATCTTCAACTAATATTTTTGCTGTCGAAGTTCAAGGATTAAGTAGTCATCAGTTTGCAGCCTTCCTCAGGCTCCCATCCCCCCCGACAGTGGCTGGTCTCTGGCTTGCCAATAACGATCATTCCCAATACGAGTGATTCCTTCATCTAATAAGGAGATCATCATTAAAGTCACAAGGCTCACCCTTCACTGGTAAAGGCAGGTCCCATGGACTTTTAGGGGAGGGTTTTGCCAGAGAAAGGGCAGGCTTACTCATATTAATGAATATAATATGCCACATTTTTGCAGTCAAACACTGGTGTACATGGTCCAGTAAGGGGGTGGAATATTTACATTCAGGGCTACACCCAGACAACTCAGGGCATGAATGTATCATCCTTATTGAAGAATGTCTTTTCAGACCCAGATCCCTGGGGTGGATATAGCGTGAGTCTCATATTTACAACAGGAATATTTTGGAGGAGGGTAGCCTGTCTATCTTTTCCCCACTATATCCTTAGTGCTTGTTACTAAATAGACGCTCAATAAACATTTGTTGAATGGTAGAATTATTGTTTTGCTTCTGGATACCTAATCATATGCACCTTTATATTAATCCAAAAAAGTTTGCTAAATGAATAATGAATGGTTTCTTTCCATAGCCTGGGCTCTGGGAATGACTACAGTGCAGTTCCAGAAACTGAATTCCCATGTTCAAACCCTGCCTCCACCAGTAACTCTATAGTTACAAGCACTTACTGAGATTAGAGTCTCTGTGCCCCAGTTTTATCTATAAAATGGATGTAAATATGTTCCTACCCCACAGTGTTGTAAGGATTTAACGTCCACAGAGTGTTTAGAATAATTGCTGCAGCATTATAAGGGCACAACATGCAAAGTCCTTCTTGCTGTCCTCTCAGGATTATGGAAGAGTGCGGGTGCAGAATACTCGCCAGGTGCCAGACCTGTGCTTCGTGCTTTGTGTGCCCTACTATTTAAACTCCTCTGTGGTGGGGGTGTCATTTTAAAGCGGGGCATAAACAGAGCACTGATACTTTGGGTAGTACCTCATTCATTCCTCCTCACTTCCCCACATTGTAGACACCACTATCCCTGTTTTAAAGTCGAAGGAACTAGAGTAGTTGGTGATGGATCCACATTAATGGCATGCCCCAGGCAGAGCTAGGGTCTGTTCCTGGCCCATCTGACTGCTGCATACCCATCTCTATAAAGGGGTACTTTTGAAGAAGAGGGATAATCCCTGAAGGAAACAGTTAAAAATTAGCAGAACAAAGTATAGAGTGGTCAAACAAGAGAAAATTAGTATTTCAACATAGGGAGGAACTTATCTAAAGGCAGGTGAAACCACAGGTCAGATGGTGCTCAGACTGACCACACCACAGGGAGCAGTTAAGATGAAATATAAGAATT
>NW_003852442.1:2237037-2243756 GCF_000181295.1 Otolemur garnettii
AAAAAAAAAAAAAAAAAAAAAAAAGAATCTCACTAAAGATGAATGTAGTTTATAGAATATAGAGGAAGTAGAAGTCTAAGCAGAGGGTAGTGAGCCGTTTATGCCACCCCTCTGTTTGGCTTTGTCTTAACTTTGTAGAGCTTTTCTGTGACTTTTAACAAACTCCAAATGTCTTAACATGGTGTGGGTAAGGGGAGTGCCTTCTATTCCATCCTGGTTATCCCACACACTCAGAATAGAGGTTCCAATTGAGAGACTCTGCGCTTCTTGGAAGGCAGGTGGTCGGTGGCTGCTAGGGTGGCAACCAAGGCTTTTCTCTGTGCTTTTTCCTACGAGAGGTGGTCAATGCCCTTCCCAGGACCGGTCCTAAGCCAGGGGTTAGACCAGCCCACCCTGGTCTGCTCTGGTCTTTGCTGGTGCTGTTTGTTTGAGTTTTTGTTGGTGGCACAACTTTTAATTCTTTGTCTAAGAACCCACGGTTTAAAGTTCTAGGGAGGTTTCATCCATTTCTGTGCCTATTTCTCTGAAACAATGCTGAGACCATTTTAACACCAGCTGGTTGCTCCACCCACCCCCCAGCACGCCAGCCCTCTTACTCTGCTCTGTTTTTGCTGTTCCTGTTGTATTTAACACTTTCAAAAATGCTGTGTGTTTATTGTGTGTCTCGTCTGCCAGAATGTTCGCTGATGTACTCCAAGTAACTAAAATCTGCTTAGAAAACTGTAGATACTGAATAAATACTGAGGAAGGAAGATGAAGGAAGGGAAGGGGGAAGGATGGGAAATCCTTCCCTCCCTTCAATGTTTTCTGGTCTCTGCCCAGTGGCATCTCCCCACGGGTAACTCTGCCACAATTCAGGTGTCCTAATTCCCTGTCTTTTGGGCTACCGTCCGTGCAACATACCTTGGCTAGAAACAGGGAAAGAGAGAGGCCAGCCAAGAAGTTAGGAAAGTCCCTCTCCAGATAGGGATAAGTCTGGGACAAAGAGGTGGGAGGAACAGTGAGATGCGGACGGTTTGGCAGCTCTGCGTATAATGAACCAGACAGAACCAGTTGTGTCCTAGTGCCCCTGCTCCTTATATATTAATCCTAACATTTGTTGATTTGGGAATCAGCATTTAATACTAGAATCTGTGTCACTGTCCCTAACTGGTAGCTACAAAGGTTCAAAGCCTTCTTTATTTGGAAAGTTACTTAAAATATGCCTTCATGCTTAGCAGGATAAAATATATTATCCGATTAACTTAGATCAATTAATTGATTGTTTTTGTAATTACGGGATTAGTCACCTAGCAATCAGAAGATTACTTTGAGGTAATAAAAACACGCTAAACAATGAAATGCATCCAGCCTCTGTGGGGAGTGTGTGTTCTCCCCTCTCTGGTAAAACTCAATCTTGTATCTCTTAGGACTGAATAAATGGAAACAATTGCACACACAGTCCCCATCAGCACCTCCCAGGAAAACAGCCGTTTGTGATTGCTGATCCTCAGCTAGCACTCAGAGGATGGCAGGTTCGTCACTGAAAACTAGGACTCATTCTACCTTCAGCCACATTTTCTCCCTTATTTAGTTCTGACGCCACTAACAGCAGATTTGGTATTTGTACACAAACACAGGAATACACAGACACCATGTCAGGGAGAGAGCTGCCATTTCCAGAGACCTGCCCCCAAGAGATGCCTGTGGCCAGGTGACAGGTCCCACTGTCTTTCTTTGTAAAATGCCCCATTTCTATGGCTATTAAGCCAAAACCAAGTTAAACCTTTTGGACACCTCTAAAAGGCAAACACTGGCAATGTTGTTGTAAGGAAAACTAACTTTAAGTGGGATGCAAAACCATTTTCTCCCCCTCCCCTTCCAGAAAACTCCTACTCAGCCTTCAACAGCTCCCTCAAACACCCTGCTCACTTCTATGTTCTGCCATCATGTTTTCTGTTTCTTTTATGGAAATTACCACGTTATATACTAACCATTTTCTGCATGTATTGTCTGTGAGTAACTCAAGGACCACACTTGTGGTTTATTTTGTTGTTGTTGTTTTGCCCTCTTTCTGTTAACATCTTTTAAGCATTGGAATGGAAAGGACCTTTTGCCTTTTAGACCTTGGTGTGAATATCGGCTTCACAGCTTACTAGCTGTGCGACCTTGAACAAGAAACTTGCAGCTCTAGAGCCTCTGATTTCTCATCTATTCAGCAGGAATAATGGTACCACATGCCCCAGCAGCACAGTGGTATATATAAAAGGGGACACTAGATGGAAAGCCTCTGGCACAATTAGGCTTTCTAAAATACACACACATCTACACACACTATCACACATGTACAGTGAGCTCCTGCATTCCAAACACGTGTGCATTTTGTGTACAAGTCCTATATGGGTAAACGCTTACAAATGTGTGTGCAACTAGAAGATTGTATGTGTACATGCCTACATTTATATGTAAATACATGTATAAGCATGCATGCTTATTTATAGGCCTGTATTTGTAATTATAGGCATGTGTATACATGATCATACACATTTGTGCATGTATATGTATATACACACTCACAAATGTACACATTTATTTGCACATGACTATATGTGTATGTACACACTGTCTGTGTGTGCATTTGGTGGAATTTAATCATGCACCTGTGAGCATATTTGTGTACGTCACTGTTAGATTTATTATCCTTTCTCCTTGGAGGCAACTGGAGCCCAGAGTGTACATTTCACAGGCTGCATGCATAGTCAATGGACTTAGCGGAAATGCTCTCCGAAAGAGAGCGAGCACACTCCACTGATAAGAGCTGCTGTGCTAAAGCAGAACGGGGGATCCATATGGGTGGTTAGCAGCAGGGCTGGACCAGAACTCACAGGAGGAAACCTTCTGCAAGTCCAAGGTTGTAGTCAGAAAAAGGGATGTGCATCGCCGCCCCCCACACAGTGGAAGTGGTAGAGGGTGGGGAGAGAAGGGAGAGGGGCAAGACAAAGTGCAGATGGGGCTTCTCTGTGCAGCAAACGAGCCTCAACCTGACCCACGCACTTGGTTGATTTCTGAAGACCTCATGACGGCATCAAGGCTTTGATGTCTCACCCCTGGTCTAAGCGGTCTCCTGCATGCTGGCTCCTGTCGACCATGTTTCCTGCCCACCCTGAATGCCCTTACAGTCTGAGCTCACTGCATTGCTGGCAAGCACCACACTGTCCCTGCACTGTCACCTGTGCAGTCTGAGCTTCAGGAGTGCAGAGATTCTGACCCTTTCCCTGCTGAGTTCCCAGCAGACACTTGGTAGGGGTGGTAGTGATGGTGATGGGGGTGAGACATAAAGACCCTCACAAATGAACTACAGGAGCCAAATAATTTTTCACTCTGCTGTTTTTGAACTTCATCCTCTATTACTGTTTCCCACTCTCTGCTGACCTTGGTCTTCCTGCAACACACCCAGCACCTTCCATCCTCAGGACTTTTGAAGGAACTGTTATCTCAGCCTGGGACATCGTTCATTCCCTTGCCCCTTTCAAGACTTAGCTCAAATGTTGACCTCTCACCACGGCCTTCCTGACCCCTCGTGTAAAGTTCTACCTGCTCCTCCCCAGCCTTTGCCAGCCCTGTGCACAAATGCAAATACTTATGCCTTTCTCTTCTCCTCTGGCATAGAAGCCCATTCAGGGTAGGAGTTTCTGTCCCTGGGTCCATTGCTGAGTCCTAGTATGTGGCAAGTAGGAACTCAATAAATATAGCAGGTACCAAAAAATATAGACACATTTTAAGAAAGGAAAAAACGGTATTAAAATTGTTATACCCAAGTCACATTTGACTTCTGCAATTCCAAGAGATAAAGGATACATTATATAAGATAACAAATAATATGCCAGGCGTGGTGGCTCACACCTGTAATCCTAGTGCTCTGGGAGGCTGAGGCAGGTGGATAGAGTGAGCTCATGGGTTTGAAACCTGCCTGAGCAAAAAGCAAGACCCTATCTCTACTAAAAATAGAAACACTGAGGCAAGAGAATCACTCAAGCCCAAGAGTTGGAGGTTGCTGTGAGCTATGACATCACAGCACTCTACCCAGGGTGACAACTTGAGACTCTATCTCAAAAAAAAAAAAAAAAAGAAAGAAAGAAAAACAATGATATATGTTGAATATTATAATTTTAATATACTTTTTTTCTTTCTTAAAATGTGTATACATTTTTTGACACCCTCTGTATTTGATGAATACAGATGGCAGTGAATACTTATTGCTACAAATGAAATGAATTCAGATGGCAATGAATACTTACTGCTACAAATAACAACAGAGGGAGAAGATGTCTGTTTGGAAAGCTAGCCTGGGTTTCTGCTTCCAGGAGGGCCCCCACTGTGAGCAAGGTAGGAGAGAGGCTAACTCAAGGCCCCTATGGGGTCAGCCTTTGGGTCCCTAACTTGTCTATGAGGATGACTCTCCACACCCCCTTCCCTTAATCAGGACGGACCCTGTTTCTGGCCACAGGGCCTCAGACCAAGGCTTCCCAGCATCTATTTACTGTCACATCACTTGTGATACATTTCTTTTTTTCTTTCTTTCTTTCTTTCTTTTTTTTTTTTTTTTTTTACGGTTTTTGGTCGGGGCTGGGTTTGAACCCACCACCTCCAGCATATGGGGCCGGCACCCTACTCCTTTGAGCCACAGGTGCCACCCATGATACATTTCTTTTTATTCTGAAACAACACACAGTCACGTATTTTATCAGTCTTAAACATATGTCGTGCATTCAGAAAGAACAGCATTTTCCTTTTCCCCAACAGTCTGTGGTGTTAAACTGCATCTAATTAAATTAAAAGCATCCGTGAACTATCTGGAATATAATGCTTTGAACAAACCTCAAATTATTGTAATTGAAGCTGTTGAGACCTCACAGTATAATGGGTGGTCAACAAATGGTACCCCGCAAAGTGACAGCATATCATTAGGGTCACTCCCATGGCGGGGGGTCTGCATAGGAGACCCAGGATTAACAAAGGGAAGAGACTATGAACGGCATAGCGGCCAAGAGCATTTGGTGCAGAATTTCTGCTCATCATTATTCCGACGGGATTCCCTTTGGGCTCACATGAAAGCAGCTTCTTTCTACAATGGGAATAATACCTAGCATTCATTCACGGAGTGCTTTCCAAGTTCCGAGCTTTATTGTAAACACTGGGCATATACTACTAGTTCATTAAGTCTTTGTAAGCACCCTCAGAAGTGTGTATCATTGTCTCCATTCTACAGGTGAGGAAACCAAGGCACAGAACAAGAAGCAAGGCCTGCGACTAGGAATGTGGGGCTGCGTGCAGCTGTCCACGTCTCTGTCCCTTACTCCACTGCCCACTGCTCCATCCCCTGCAGAGCACCTGCTAGCCACACAGCACCTCCTAGCACCCCACTGCATGTGCAGGCGGGGTGGTCACGATGTGTTCAGCTGAGTTGGGGGCATCAAGAAAAGACCCATATGAGGTATTTGTTAAGTGGGTGTTGTTGCTCCTTTTACACCTTGCTCAGCATGACACTCTGACATGAGGCACATGGAGTTCCCCCCATACATCAAGCAATTCCCCAGTGAACACCTTCTGACTGTCCCCTAAATCAATTCTATTCTGACACTGTCTACCAGGAGACAGATCCCACAGGTAAGGAAGGGCTCAATCTCCCAAGGCTGCCCCCACTGTCAGTTGCAAGGTACAAGTTGTGACCTGCATTTCAGATGAACCAGCTTTAAATTGGGGTTCCCGCAATCTCTTCTTTGGGTTCAATTAATTTGCTAGAGTAGCTTACAGAACAGATCAGGAAAAGACTTTTGTTTACGCATTTGTTGTAAAGGATATTATACAGAAGATAGATGGTCAGAAGAAGAGATGTGCAGGCAAGGTCTGCAGGAAGGGTGTGACCCCATGCCCTCCCTGGGTACCCCACCCTACAGGTCCTCCATGAGCTCAGTAATCATGGACCTCCCTAAGCCTGGTCCTTCTGGGCTATCATGGAAGATTCACGACATAGGCACAATCAATCAAATCATTGGCCATTGGTGATCCATTCAGCCTTCAGCCCCTCTCCTGTCCTGGATCAGGGGGGTACTAAAAGTTCCATTCTCTAATCACATGGGGGTTGTTTTCCCTGGAAACCAGACTTCATCCTGGTGCTATCCTGGAACCCACCAAGAGTCAGCACATTAGAACCAAAATGAACCTCCAAGGAATTTAGGAGGTCTATGTCAGGAACTGGGGACAGAGAACACCTATAAATTTCTCGTGGTATCATAGTGTCACAGCTAAGCACTTTGGCAGAGCCACTCTCCCACTATAGGCTCCTTGAGGACAGGGACCATGACTGTTTGGGGCCAGGAGACCCAGAGCCTGGCACAGCAGCCAGGGTGGGAGGAGGTCCTCAGGCATGTGTTAAACAGATGAGTCTCATCTCTGCACTGGTTCTGTGAAGTAGGGAAGATTATTCCTGATGAATAGATGGAAAAACTGATTCCCAGAAAGGACAAGAGACTGTTCAAAGTCCCACAATCAATTAAGACGGAGCTGATATTTGAAACCAGGACTGACTGAGCATCAAGGTCTGTGCTTTCTCTAACATGATATGGTTGGTGGGGGTCTGGGGCAGGAAGCACCAGGTGGTCTTGTCTGGAATGTGTGGATATAGTTTGTTTCATAGGTGGGACTTTAAAACCCTGATCCTCATGGGATCTGTGAGGATA
>NW_003852442.1:2244425-2253287 GCF_000181295.1 Otolemur garnettii
GGAGGAAAATAAACAGCTACTCTTAAAGTTGGCCACATCATCTGTTCAATCATCCGTTCCACTTGCTGATATACAAAGTTAATACTTCACCCTGTTCTGATGTCTATCTTTTCTCCCCTTCTCAGGAGGTTCAGACCATCCTCAATCCATCTCTCCCATGTAATCTTGCCCTTTCTATATCAAATGGATCCTTCTTATAGGCAAGTGTTTCCTACTGTGAAGGGAAAGGAGGGAAGGAAGGAAGGAGGAAATGAAGGAGAAAGAGAAGGAAGGAGGAAGAAGGGAATAAAAGACGAGAGGAGGGAAGGAATAAAACTGGTTGTCTCTGTATCCACTTCTAGCTACTTCACTACCTGTGTCCTTCTGAGCCAAACTTCTAAAAAGATACATCTACACCTGCTGAGTCCATTGCTTCCCTTCCCAACAGGCTTTTCCACCAACACCCACTGCATATAATGAACCCCCTCTGCGCCACTAGATCCAAAGAGGAACTTCCAGTCCTTCTCTCTGACCATCCAGCTTCACTGTCTCCTCTCTCCTTGTCTCCTCTCACCCTCTCCTGTCTCCCCCCAGCCCCCACCATCTCACCTGGCTTTTCCCCCATCTCTGCACCAGCTCCCACCCCTCTGCCTCTGCTAACCGCTGAATTTGAAAACCCTCAGGCCTTCTGCTTGCTACTCTTCTCGCTCATTCCCTGCCTCACAGGTTTGAAGCTTCCATTACTGTAAGTATCTTAATGACTTCCCACTGTTCCAGCCTCTCCTCTGGAAGTCTGGATCCAGCAAGGTAGCTGTATAGCAGTGGGGAAGTAGTTGCTCCCTGTGAGCAAGATTCCTTAAAGCGAGGCCAACTGCTAGCTTTTAAAGGTGGTCTGTTGGCACAGTGATTGTTAGGAGGTAATATATATATATATATGCTAGGAGAAGCAGTGTGAATACATTTAGGCAAGCGTGGCACAATTTTATGCAGTTTCCTTCTCCATCAAAGAGCAATCTCCCCTATTAGCCTGGTCTCACTCTAAGGCTGATGGCAAAACCCATGTATGTCTCTATTCCAAATGCATGTATCCTAATACATTTTTAGAATTTCCATGATACTTGATAGGTACCTCCAAGTCAACAGGTCCCAGAGAAACTCATGGTCATCTTCCCTGGCCCTTTCTGGGACATTCTCATCCTCATTAAATCCAGTGGTGTAAGCCAATGCTCTACAAGCCACTTTGGACACTTCCTTCACCCCTAGATCTATACATACCAGATTCACACGGACTTTCGCTGTGAACCATCTCTACTTCTGTGTACATCCTTCCCTCCTCCACCTGAATACAGGACACCATGACTGCTCAATAGCACAATAACTGCTGCAGCCTACCCACCGGCATCGTGGCTCCCCTCCTTCCCATTTTATGGACACTCTGGGTGAAGGGCTCTATAGCTGGGGGAAAATGCACCTTTATTTGCATTCATATCTAACTGAAAATTTAGCAACCCCTTTACGAACATAGGCAACGAATCATAGTAGTGTCCGCAGTACATGTGTTTGGCACCAATTATAGACACAAATGTTATCATAACACATGACACTCGTTGAAAATCTCCTGAAATGTGATTTATACTCATCATTACTTAAAAATTATGATAGTTTTAAACCTTCCAGCAAAGCCTGTTATTTAAGGAATTGATAAAGAAGTCTATACACCATGGTATGGTAGTAAATGTTTAACAACTGGTTCTTTGGGAGAAAAGTCCTGATTTTTAATGTGTCATAATTTCCATGGCATCAATACTTCCCCCATGGCTGCATTTGAGCTGCTAATTTGGTGACACTGAGCATGGATTTAGGAAGGGATTTGCACAATCAGCTTTTACAAGCTGATAAGAATGAGCCAGTTCCAACAGACCTACGCATATACATTACTCTATCCAAATGTTTCATTAATATTTTAACAAATGTACCGTAATATTAAACTCTGACATTGTGTAAATGGGTTACATTATAATTTTAAGTATTTTAATCTATGCATCTGAGCATGATATCTGAGATGCGGTCCACAGGCTCCCGCTACTGACAGATCAATTGCACACACACATACAAATATTATCCCCCAAATTGCTGTTGCAGAGAAATCTAAGACTGATATCACCATGTCCTAATAACTGCTTCCCCGTACACAAACCCTGAATCCTGTTCATGGCTCCCCACTGCTCTCAGGATAAGACCAAAATCTTTCCCATGACCTACGAGGCTCTGAACAGCCAGGCCTCTCTCTTCTCTCCTCTCTCTCACCTCATGCTCTCTACTTCCAAAGCACACAGCTGATTAAAGTCTTAGGAACAGACCCCCCCCCAACCCTGCTCACTCAAGATAGTCTCTGTTTAGCCTGTGACCAGCCATGGAAGCTAAGAATCATATCGTGGGGCCTCCGAGTTGCTGGCTGATGCCTCATCTATGGCCTCACTAGTTTTACCCTCTTACAGAGTATACTCTTCACTTTCACCTTGGGACTCTCTCATTCCAGGGATGGGACTTCTTAATGGGCCCCCAAACACTTTGAGATCTTCTTAAAATAAGAATTATAAAGAAAATAATACCCAAGGACTATAGCAATCTTCCCACTGCTTTGCTCATCACTGGACGTCTTGCTGAGAAGGGGCTCTCATTTGACACTCATTTTCTCCTTCTGTTTGGCAAACATTTGTCTCTTCACTGACTTTAGCAAAGGAAAAGGACAGGTCTTGTCTAATGAGCTATTGCCCTAAGCCCGACCATTCCGTCTCCGCTTCTTACAGGTTACTGGTTCTTTAGTTGAACTGTGTACCTCACTGTGTACATATTCAAAAAGTTGTTACTGGATAAAATTGCATTAAAAAAATAGGCCCTATGTCCTCAGCTAGAAGCGGAAAAGGTTTCCTCCTTCAATAAACAAAAGAAGAGTTGTCAGCAACTAAGTCATTTCTAATCACTGTTGGCAAACAAGAGACTGTGCTGAGATGCCGGGCTCCCTCCTTGAGGGGTGCTGTCCTTTATAGATGGGCTTGTGGAGAAGGAACTGGGTCGTCCAAATGCAAGTCTGTGTATCAGTTAATCAAAAACCTGTCCCTTTTTTTCTTAACAGGCACCTACATGTTTCTTGAGAAAGCTGTAAATTGTGCTAATTCACTTATTTTACTGCTGTCCGGAAAGAATTATTTTTGTTAATGGCATGGTAAATCAGGAGACTTGTTAGGGAAACGACTCAGAAAATGGGTCTTGAAAATGAAAGCTATCATATTTGTCAGATTTCCAAATTCCCTCTTGGGAACAAAGATGGTAACTGTAACATATTTGCTAAATCCCATCACTTTAATACATTTATGTTGCTTGAGATGTGGGATGCTAAGGAAGGTACACACATAAATCAGGGGTAAAAACATAAAGCCGAATCCAAAGATAGATATTACGGCTGTAAATTCAGACCTGATTTCAGGGTGAGGATTCTGATAGATTTGAGTGCCATCACTTCCATGCTTAAAGAAGCTGCTCAGCCTCCTTTATAACCCCCAGGCGAATTCTTAATGATACTGTGATCTTACCACCCTCTCCTCTCCTGTATTTCCAGTCAAACGACCCACAGCCTCCTCTTCAGCCAGAAACTCCCTGGATTTCTGCACAGCACAGGGCAAGGGTGACCTATTCTTCCTTCACTTATTTTGATCACTTTCTGGATGAAAATAGCCTGAGAGGTTCTCAAAGTCATCAGAGAAATGCACGTAAAAAATAATGTAATAGTAGCTTGGCAAGTGTATAAAGTTTGATAACATCAAAAGTTGGGGACAGAATAAGAAAAACAATTCTTATACAATGCTGGGGGTACGGGTAATATGACACAGCCATTTTGGGCAAATTAGTAGGCTCCTAAGAAATACATGAACTTATGTACATACACCAGTATATAAATATGTGGCAGAAATACGCACAAATGTGTGTTTACATATACACATACATAAATACAACATAAGTACATATACACATACACTTATCTAGAGATATATGTTTAATTTTTTGCACCTGCCTAGAAAAACCACTCTTACGTATGAACACCGGGGAAGGTACACAGATGCTCACTATAGGAATATTTTTAAGAATGAAAAATAAGGAAAAGGTTGAATAAATTAATGCTGGGCAGACCCAACCATGAACATGACACAGGTGCTGGAATGAACGAGGTTTTCCCTCCTTTGCTAGCACTGATAGGTGTCTAAAGCTTGTTGCTGAGTGAAATAATGTCAGCTATTTCTAAGAATGAGGGGGAAGGGACAGATTTAAAAGGCAATAGGAGGTTTACCTGCAATTATGTAATTGTTATTTTCCTTCTGGCTTAAAATCTCAGTTGTATCACTTATCTACTGTGTGAGTTTGGGCAGACTGCTCCTTTTTGCTTCAATTTTCTTACCTATGAAATGGGACAAACATCCTTATGGTATGTAAAAGTTTAGCCTGTGCCTGGCACAGGGTAGGTGCTCAGCATGTGCTAAAAGCCTTTCTTCTGACATCTTTCCGATATCATCTCATGAAAGAGAGAGAAGGATGGAGAGAGAGAAGGATGGAGAGAGAGAAGGATGGAGAGAGAGAAGGAGGGAGAGAGAGGAAGGAGGGAGAGAGACGGGAGGAGAGAAGAGAGGAGAATGTGTAAGTGGGTGTATAGAGAATGGACATAAAGGTCATGTGCAAATTTAAATTGCACATGAACTTTCTGTTTACCCTGTATAAAGATAATTTTTGCCCTCAGGGCAAAGGAGGAACCTGCTTTCTGGTGGCCGCCGTCACACACCCGCCACTCACCTTTTCAATTTGAGTCACACACCTCCCCACCTCCCTTTCTATTTCATGTCTGACTTGCCTGCCCTTGGGATTCGGCTCTGGAAGCATTGTGGGAAAGCATAAGGCACTCAGTGACAATTTCTGACGAAGTGTCTCCACAAAATCAAATGATATCATATCTGCAGTTCCCTAGAAAGCAGGCTGAGAGATATCAAAGGCTGTTAGATCTTGCTTAACAGAAATGTAGGAAGATGGAGATCTTAGAAAATGGCCTTCATTATTTCAAAGAGAACAAAAGTAAATCATTTCATGCATATAATTTAGCAGTTCTAAAAAATTAGGAAAAGCCGAAAGAAGGGGCTTGTGGAACTACCTCACCACATTTGATTTGCAGATGAGGGAAGGTGCAGAAAGGTCAGAGGGTTTGCCCAAGTTCACCAAGCTAGTTAGCTGCAGATGGAAGGGAGACCCTGGCCTTTGACTATATTCTTCCTCTCCTCCCCCATCCTGGACCCTGCCTAGAATTCAGTAAGAATTGAACGTGAGAGATACAATAATTGGGGAACAGTCTGTCTCCAGTTAATAAGCTGACCCTGGATAATAAGCAATTCCCTTTGATCATTTTAAGGAAAAGAACACCCAATTTGAAAATGACCCATGATATTATTGAGAGCTATTTCTTAAGTTCAGAGAAACCTAAATCAAGTTTTTTAAAAATCCCCAAGAATATTCCTATGGATCTAGTTGCACACAAAATGTTTTCCTCCACATATAAAATGTTTCTTACTTCTTTTGAGAAGTAAGACTTGAGGGCTAACTATTCTTTCTCCTTTATAAGAAACAGGAAGTAGGCCTGGGGTGGTGGCACACACCTGTAATACCAGCACTCTGGGAGGCCGAGGGTGTAGATCACTTGAGCTCAGGAGTTTGAAACCAGCCTGAACAAGAGCAAGACCCCATCTCTACTAAAAATAGAAAAACTAGCCGGGTGTCATGATGGGCACCTGTAGTCCCAGCTTCTCAGGAGGCTCAGGCAAGAGGATCTCTAAAGCCCAAGAGTTTGAGGTTTCTGTGAATTACGATGCCACAGCACTCTACCCAGGATAACAGAGTAAGACACTGTCTCACAAAAAACAAAAAGAAAGACAGAAAAAGGAAGTACAATTTTTTCTTCTTGCAACATATACAGAGTTTAGCTCAAGTTTTATCCTCAAACCCACAAGGTGGGATCTCCAAGAATGAAGGTCAATGCCTGCCTCTTCCTGGGATCCTGAGAACTAGAAGTCAAGACAAAACATGGGGTCATTTTCACAGACATGCCTTTGCAGTTATTTCTTCCCTTTACCTAAGTGTTATCTCCCACTCATCTACTCCAGAAGGGAATGGTGTGCCTCTTACCCCTCCCCTTGACCTTGGAGCCCTCCACCTTTCTTACTCCGCCCTTCCCAGCTGCCAGACCTCTCCTCATCAATTAGGCTGCCCAAACTGCTAAAAAGGAGTATCTATCTGATTTCATTGAAAAAATACCTTATTTTCTCTTCCTTTGTTTCCCCTAGAAAAGCAAGCATAAAATTCCAACTCCTCTTTATATTTTGGGCAAAAAAAATGAAAGGTTGTTTGTTCAGAAGGATTAAAACAAATAAAAGCAATTATAGCAGGTTACTTCACAATCTGGCCAATTGCTGCATCTTTATGAGGCATTTGGAACACTGGTTGTGTGGATAAATCTCGCAATATCTGTTGTCAGTAAAAGCAATTTAAGTTTTTTGTTTAAAAAAAAAAAAAAGGCATGGTCCCAAATGCAAAAGCTTATACTTAGAAACTAGAAATTACTTGTCATTTGGACTGAAAACTTCATCAGTCTTGCTCTCTCAAAGATAGCTATTTCCTCCGCTACCCCTCCTTGTCTTCAGTTTCACCCTCATGGTGACTACTGCACCCACATCTGAGTATTTCCCCCTAGAATATGCCAGAGCAGATTAGTCTTTGCAAATTTCTCTTTATACGCTATCTTCCTCAGTTACATTTTGCCTGCCCTTTTTGTGTGGCAGAGTGAAAGCCCATGTCTCTGTGGACCTGAAATTTCACTGCTAGAGAAACCTAACTGCATTTCACTCATCATTGTCCTACCTGAATTCCAAACAGTTATATGCAAACTCTCCACCTCTCCCCTGAGAATGCCTGGGAATCACCTCTGCTCAAGAAAAATAAAAAACACCTTATCTAACCAAGGTTCCAATCAGGCAGTCTGAAAGCTAGGACAGATTAAATGAGATCTTCCCCAAAATGTCTCTCCACCCACGACTCCACTTTTCATCATTAATTGCCTCAAGAAAGGGATAATGTTACAAAAAAAAAAAAAAGGCAGAGAGAGCACGGTCAAGAATAAAAAATCTCTAGTGTTTTAAAAATCTGAATTTTTGTTTTATTCTATAAAAGCCCATGTTTCTTTGTTATTTCAAATCTTCAATCTTAGCCTGGGTATAAATTGTGTGCCTTCAATGGTAGATAGGGAAGAATGGCTTGTGATCCAGGATTCCCCCCTCCAAATGTCTCTGGGCTGAAAGGAAAGAGGTACATTCAACAGACACATGAAAGGGGAATTATTAATGGTTCCTGACAAAGGGGCAATGGCAGGTCTTCCCTGTGAGCGGCATTCCCAGGCCCAGTTTGGGAAGGAAGTAACAGAATGGTCCCTACATGCTTTGGGAAGGGATGGAAAGTGTGGAGGGGGAGCTGATAGGACTTGAACCAAGCTTGAGCTCAGAAGGAAGAGAATGCTGAAGACAAAGACGTGTTCATTAACATCTCAGTGGACAGCAGAGTGCCTGCCACCTGCCATGTTCCTTATAAACTTAATAAAAACTAGACAGAAACCTAGTGGATTGTGGATACAATAAAAGGACTTAGCTAAGTTTCTTCCAACTGGTAGAAAGAGTGCTCAAAATGGAAATGTCCGTAGAATGACAGAAGACAAAGACAGTCATCTTATTTGCACACCAGGGTCTGTAAACAGGAGATCAATATCTTCTGTACACTTCTCGGTTTCCCTGTTTGATGTAATGTAGCACGCCCACAAAAGACTGGCAAAACCATGCCTTCAAGATAGAGCTTGAACTCTCCCAGGACCTTTTCTTCAACAAAACACGGTTAGAAATCACCAGACCATGAGAAGAGTTCCAGATCAGACTGTCACACTCAGTCCTAAAATTACATTTCCATGAAACTGCCCTGACTTTGACTCACAGAATGACATTCCTGGTTGTCATACTCATACCTGGGCATCTCTCATTGCCGTCCCCAACTCAGCATTGGCCCTGCTCCCAGCTCCAAGCAGGCCCCCTGAGCTACATTGTTGGTGTCCTGCCCATTCTCTTCTGACATCTTTCTGGTTTGGGCCTCATGCACCTGTCTCTCTACTGACAGCCTGAACCAGCCACACCACTGCACAGCTGAGAGAGGCCAAGCACCATGTGGATAGCTGCAGAATTTCTAGTCACCAAATGGGAAGATAGGCCAAATCCCCCCACAAATTTAGGTACTTTTCTCCGGAGAGTCACTAATCAACTTCATAATCTAATCATCTATATCTTCTGCACATGGCCCTCCATCCTTTAGGGTTGCACGACCTATCTCCGACGAACAACCTTAACACTGTGGTCCTATAAGGGGAAGGACACTTGGAAATGGTGCTGGGCACAAAGGCAGAGGCTCCACCAGGGACAGACACAGGGAACCTCTATACTTTTTGCTGTGACTTTGGGGATACTCAGTGACACCCTGTGCTTTACGCTGATGCTTCTCCTTCACACCTCCAGGTGAGAAAAGATGGATAAGGAGAGAGGACCCTCTGTGGATGTCTTCACAGTAAATGTGAGCAATTCTGCTGCTTAACATAGGAATTAAAATGTGGATTTAGGTTAGGTGGAAAATCAACTTTGAGGAACTTGTGGATATTCTTTGATAACTATAGATTATTCTTCTAGATGTCCTAATATGTTTCCCAACTTATATACAGCTTTTTTAACCCCAGACCATGCTGCTGGATCATCAATCTATCAT
>NW_003852442.1:2253978-2254943 GCF_000181295.1 Otolemur garnettii
CATAAGAGGAACCATGCGGTATTTGTCCCTCTGGGACTGGCTAATTCCACTTAGCACCACACCCCCAGGTTCATCCATATCATCACAAACGGTAGAATTTCCATCTTTTTGTTAAGGCTGAATAATATTCTGCTATATACATATATCACATTTTCTTTATTCTTCTTTTTATCCTATACCACAACTCAAAGATTTACGGTGACTGCAGGACCATTTGAGTTGTTCTCTAAATTTCCATTTAAGAGAAAATTGAGAACTTCATTTTCTATCTATACACTGACATTAAAAAAAAATTGAATATGAGCTGCTCAGAGATCCGAAATAAACATTGTAGTCTGAGCCTTGAGCGCTATGAAAGTCAGTAATTTCGGAAGAGAAGACCTTGTCTTTTCCTGAATTCTGAGATGACATTCTCATAAGTGAGAATGAATGGGTGTGCATTCCCCCAAAGTAAATAATTGCCCCTCAAGGAGAACTATGCAAATTCAGAATATCTTAAAATTTTTAACTCTGTCTTCAAGGTGCTTTACCAGCACATGAACTACATGTCATCCAAGGACGCTGAAACTAAGCTGAGACCTGTCTGGACTGACCTACAGGTCAGTGAGAGGAACTGTCCAATGGACAGAACGGTAAACGCTTCAGTACAATCTGTCTGCCATTTTATGAAGCCAGGCAGTCTTTCTACCACACAATAGCACATTGGAAAGGAATAAAAGCAAATGGGGATCAATGAATCCATCCTAAGGATTTTTCCAAAGCAGACATTTTAGTTTCCAAGACTGCCCAGCCTCCTTGATGGGGTCTATTTCACAGTGAGGAGGGCAGGAAAGGCAAAGATGGAGGAAAGAGGGGGGCAGAGGCACCTGTCACTATGGGGAGAGGCACTGAAGAGTGTCCCTTGGGGATGTCAAGGACACCTTTTCTGGCAGAGCAGAGGGAGAAAGCACTGTGCCTGCACATTC
>NW_003852442.1:2255227-2258265 GCF_000181295.1 Otolemur garnettii
CCTGGGAAGAGCCTTTAACCAATGAGAGAGGGCTGGTAGATAAACACCCCAGCTCCCTGCCCAGCTGAGGCAGTCCCCATTCAGTCTCCCAGAGGTCCTGACTGGGACTGAGCCCTACTTGCCCACAGAGGTCACACAACCCATCACATATGCCTCTCCGCCTTCTGTTTATTCCCTGCCTCACTACCCACTCCCTTGCTGGGACTTTCTGCATCCATTCACAAACACATAGCATGGGCTGAAATCTTTCCGCCAGCACCTGCTTTGGGAACAGAACCTAAGACATGGTTGGCATGTAGGTAAATAATAAACTTGGGAAACTACCTTCTCCCCCAAATGATACCACTACAGTGTCAACAGTTCAAGAAGAACTGTTAAAAGATTCCAGTTCCTTTTCATTTTTGTAGGGCCAAGAAAGAAAGAAAAAAAAAAAAAGAAGAAAAGATTATGGGTAAAAACATTACAGTCGCTTGGCATCCTCTTCTGTGTTATGTATGGGGAAGCTGAGCAGGCTAAGCCGGCACTTGCAAGTTCCTGTCTCTGGGTAACTGTGCGCAGCCCTTGATTACCAGGTCCAGACCATCATGCCTGTACCTTTTCTTATCCTGAGTCCACACCCAGCAATGACCTCGCTGTTCTTGACCCTGGCTCCACTCCATGACTTCACATCTGTAAACAAGAGCTGAGTCTGGTAGGGGCTGGCCTGATAAGAAGTCAGGGGGCAGGGAGGATTCTCAGAGCTTGTACAGTGCTGGAGGGTTCTGTAGATGGGGTGGAGTAGACAGGGGTTTTTCTCAATGCACTTAAATCCAGAGGAGCTAGAGGTCTCCTGAGGGGCACCAGCCAGGAGGGTAGAGGAATCTACACATGGGCCAACAATTCATGAAGCAGGAAGCAGACAGGTTAATCAGAAATAGGTGGAAGTATGCTGGGGCATGGGCTCTGAATAAACGATGCAGGAATAAACCCGTGTGTAAGCCATAGGTGTTAGTGGCCCTCTGGCTAAGGCTATGTAGGGTGGAGGATGAGTCTCATCACACAGGAAGCCACGCAGGATTGCACACTCACTGCTACTCAAAAACAGACCCAACACATTCCTAAAAGATCAAAGGCAAAACTTTTAAACATTTTTCATAATCTTTCTTCAATAAGGGTCACAAAAGAGTAACTTTATGCTGCTTTTGAGTTTCAGAAATTCCCACTCCCTTTTGCTCCCTTGTTTAGAGGCACAAAATGTACCAAATGGAGTCAAAAAGAGGGAAAAGGAAATAAGACGCTTCAAAATGCACATGCTGAATTTAAATAATTGAATACCAACTACAAATGAGTAAAATAACTAAACTCAACATGACTCTGGGCTTCTCATCTAAGACTTCCAAATCCCAGAACAAACTTTAATTAGCACAGGATCAGTATTCCTTTGGGCATTAGGTAAACCCTGTTCTTTTCTTTTATATAATGAGGTGTGCAGTTGTTGAATGGCATGACCAAGGACAAGAAGTATGCAAATGTATGTAAATATGCCCCAAATCATGTATAACTGGCCAGAACCCATTACTTAGCAGAATTATTCAGGATTAATGGTTCTTAACTTTTATGGGTCATGAGCCCTTTCATTAATGTGATGACACGTCTGTGAAATGTGTCCACACTTAAAGCAGATTTTCACATATTAGGAGGTTAATGGGCCTCCTAAGATCCATCCTGGACCTTCATTCCATAGATTCCAAGACAAGGACCCCAGTACATGATGTAGGTATCATTTGGGATCTCTTTACGAACAAGAAGTCTTTTTGGAAGTAAAGAGCCACCACTTGGCCTCAGGTTGGCTGTGAGATCCAATGAGCTGGGTCTTGAGACAAGAAAAGCACAGTATAAAGAGAGCCTGCCCACGGAACAGGACTCAACTGCCCCATTTGATGAAGAAGGGCATTTGATATAAGCTAAGATTTTGTTAAACCAAAATAAGCACAAATTAAAAAGCAATCTTTAGAAAATGATTATTGACAAGCTGGACAGATGAATGTGCAATAGTTAACCATCAAACAGTCTGCCCATTTAATCAAAATGGCACCAACCACATGCATGAAAGCAAAGACGTGATTTCGCCCGAGTGGAGCAGGCCCATGGTAAACATCGGCTTAGAAAATAGATACTCTCTGCCTGCACCCGCATGTCTCCATAATGCAGCGGTTCTACTGTTCCTACTTAAGAGTCAATAAATTGTCCAATTCTGACAGCCAGAAGCCTGCTAGTGTGTTTCCATAAAGCCAAAATCTATAACATCCTAAGACAGAGACATATATTAGAAATGAAAAATCTACCCTTTGTGCAGATTTCTATTTGTAAAATCAAATTCAGTGGCCACAATGTTGTTGTTCTTTCTCCCAAACGCATAGAAACTTTTTTTTTCCATTTGAAAAATGACTGTTAATTAGAAAATCACAGAATCCCATGCTGAATCAAAGACCAAATATGAAGAAAACATACCAAATGGGCTCTCTCTCAGAAGTCACTGATGGAAATAAATGGGTCCAAATAAATTAATTCTAAACAAGAGTTTTTCATTTACTTCTCCTTTATTACAAGGTGGAATTAGCAATGTTGGAAAAAGACTAAAGTGATGTGTTTACCCTGATAGCATCCCCTCAACGACAAGCTGCTTCTACAAGTTAATGAGCTTTCATAACAAACTGCTGAGCACGTCTCGATATTAGGGTTAAAAGCCCATCTTATGGTAAATTACTCTAGACTCTAATTTGGCAAGAGTAAATGATTTGTAGTCCAAGTGGGGATTTGGTGCCAAGCTCCTAATTTGGGCTATATACAATATTTCAAGACTGACTTCCATTACCATCAATTTACAAATGAATTGTGTGTAAGCAACTGACCATACAACAAAAAGTAATAATATGTTAGGCTTTTCTTTGATCACTGTCTAACTTTGTCCCCCTTGTAAACACCATGGGGGACCACTCAGTGCTCTTGAAGATGCTGAAGGCATTTTCGGGGGGAGATGTTATTGACTTGTTCTGTAT
>NW_003852442.1:2258640-2268921 GCF_000181295.1 Otolemur garnettii
GGGGAAAAATGATATTTCTTGCATCTATTAGGATGTGTACTTGATGCTTTCAAACACACAGATTTAAAGAATACTGCACCCAAACTAAACTAACCAACAATAGTAATTACTGAGAGCTACTCACACCCCACCTGTAGTCTACAACCATAGGAATACAGCACTTGGGGGCCAGCAGGAAGGTACAAGACTTTGAGATTGGACATCTGAACTGCATAAGGGAAAGCCTCTTCTTTTTATAGGCGACCACAGTAAACAGAGCTGGATCAGGTGCCCAGTCAACCAATGTCTTTGATCATGTGCTTTTATCATGTTTACAAACATCAGATTCAAATTACCTATCAGAAACCCTGACAGTCAACTACCGGAGAGAAGATGGATCTGGTCAGCCCCTTTTCTTACTTTGTGGCCAACTTTTCTCCTCCAACAGTAACCACAGTTAAAATGAAAAGAAAATGAAATGCAACCACATTTTTAAGGTGGGCACTGAGCAAAGTGGACACTGGTATATTGACATGCAGCTCTTCAGGTTCTGCCAATGTTGGAGCATTTTCTGGCGTCCCAGGCTGTGTGTCCCCTGTTGTTCCTCCAGATCTCAAATGAGAATAAGCAGTAGGGAATTGGAAAGAGGGAAGACAATGAACTTGGGGAATGTATTTTCCTGCCCATATCTTTGTAAACCAATGACCCGGTTAGAGTAGACCATGGTTTTCCTCCGAGACCTTGCCAGGGTCCTTGCAATCAGCCCAATAGAACAACACCTGCCCCTGCCAACACACACACACACACACACACACACACACACACACACACATTCACTCTCTAGCTGGGGCATGTGTTTTCCAGGACAGCCCAGCCCCCCAAGCCCATGCAAGACAATCTGTGTCTCTTATTTCCATTATCCCCCAGTTCCTGCGGACATTTACACTTATAACCCCTACCCTCAAGTGTGGAAGCAACTTCTCAAATTAGTCCCAAATAACTCAGCCATTATTCAGCACATATCAAGAATGGTGACCTGTACTTATGGTCCACCTCCTTTTATCCCTTTAGCCTCACTTGTTGATTTTCTTTGAAATGATGGTTGGAGAGTAACAGCCAGAAGTATGATCATACCATCACATTTCAGCAACCCTATACCGAAAGCAGAGCTACAAATTTAAGAACGAGTCCAGAGGGAATAAAGAAAGCTTTCATCTGGTGCATGAATATTTTAGGTAGCATGGAAAGAGCTCTGAAATCAGACAGATCTGAGTTCTAATATTAGCTCACTGGTTGTGCGACTCCTACCAACATGCTTAACTGCTCTGATGCTCTTGTTTTCTAGATTTATAAACTGGGGAAGACGATACCCACTCCAAGGGGTTACTATCCAGACTACATGAGACGGGGTTAGCAGAGCAACCTGGTTTTCTGTAGACAGCCAATAAATGCCAGCCTCTGCCTTCATGGCCCCAGTTCAGACACCACATCTGCAGCAGATTTTACTTGTAGTTTAGTCATCAGAGAAAGCTTTTACAACACAGAGCTACCTAGGAGAGAGACTGTATCATTATTTTGTGATGGCTCAATGATAGCTTAAATCTGGACCTGTGATGGTGACAGGAGAAATGCTACACATGTGAGCTCTGCTGTTGCTAAGGCGAGCACGACTCAGAAGAAAGAACGTGCTGCAGAGGTCTTCTGAGAAGGCTGTGGTCTCTTTCTGTCTTGTTAAGCATCAGATCTAAAGAAATCCTACCACAGGTGAAAGTATGAACACATGCATTCCCATACATACAGCCTCAAAGCCACGAGATGTCCTGTAGAACTTACTGTGGTTCAATGGATTCTCACCCAGATGACAGACTTATCTTACACATTGAATTAAAGTAGTATATAAGCCCGATTCTAAATAATGGCTTTTCTTAAACAGATAAATAATAATCAGCATTTATCTGGGTGGGGTGGGGAAGATTTCTTGGTACTCTGGTTCAACAGCAATCTGGATACAGGATGGTGAATACATTTAACTGCTTGAGCTAATTCAGATCACTGGTAGATCAGACCAGATCACTACCTAAATTGTGGTGGGATCAAAAGTTTTCTGAAGCTTTGCAGTGATCAATCAGTAGTGTCTGCCCTTGAAATGGGTAAAGGGCTGGCGGCAGCATGAGTCCTTTGGTCCGAGGCTGTGCACTAATGGTGCGTGGTGGGGGTGTTCTTTCTGTGGCTACGGTGGCCCTTGCTCTGTATTTATTCTCAAACCACCACTGTCCCATTGAGCTATGGCTCCACCAGCTTGGTTCCATCAAATCACAGGTAACACGCAGGGCACCACCAAGCCTCAGTGGCAACTGAAACCCTTCTTTCTCACACTGAAACTATTGAGCATAAAAACTAGAGCTTTTTGTCATCTGGACTTTGCTCAGCTCTGAGGTCAAATTGTAGAATAAGAGGAATAACTCAGGCCAGTACATCATCATGGATGAAACCAATCCAGTGCACACCTCACTGGGCTTGTTTGGCAGAAGAAAAGAGGTAGACAGGATTCTTCCCCCAGTGGGAAAGGGCATACTTCCATCTGAACAGAGCTGATCAGCCACCAGTATACACAGGTCCACACATGGTAGAAATACTGAAATGCTTCTGTGTCCCTCAGTAAAAAGCCGTACCCCTGAGCTGTCTGAATCCCCCTGCCCAACATCATGCCTTGCTCTGGGATCTCCCACCACCTCCTTATGACTCAGAGATTAAAGGTTAACACTTGTCTGAGAGGAGAAGCTCCAGGAATGCTTCGGTTACTAGGACCAGTGTTCACTCAGATTGAGCCAGATGTTAAATATTTGGAATGTCACCCCTTGAATCAAAAGTCCTGAGAAACGTCAACATGACAAGGTGGACCCTTAGACAAGGGTCAGAACCAGTCTGTCCCCTTGCATAGTGAGGTTCCAGTTCCTATGGAGGGTGCAGCCCAGAACAGGGACATAGTGTCTGGTTGTTCCACAAAATAAGAGGGGCCACGAGGGAATGTGCCCCGGGGAGTTGTTGAAGGTGGTTCTTATTGAAGAATGACTGGGGACGGAGGAGAGAGGTTTCTTTCTGGACAGGACTTGTTATCGGCCATGTACCCATGTACTACCTGTGTGCATCCATAGGGGGCAGTAGAGACAAGTGCCAAAGAACCCAGTTTCAGGCCAGAGTCAAACTGAATTGGTTCACCTGGCTTTGCTACTTACTGTTATGTCCTAAGGCCACTCACTCTGCCACCTCGGTTTCCTCCTTTGTACAAGTGAGACAATATCGCCTCCCCCTCAGGGAGATTGTCAGGATCAGTCCTGTACGTAAGAAACCTGACCCAGAAGCAGCAGTCCTTAGACTGTAAGTGCTCAGAGGGCAACGGAGCCTGTCTGTTTTATTCACTGGGCCCAAAAAGCATTCTTGGAAAGGAATTAGGCACTCAGTAAATATTTGTTAAACGAAAAAAAAAAAGAATGAATAGTGGCAATGTTTTTTCCCATTGTGTTAAGTCAACAGGGACACAGTCTGTGTGGGTGCCCAGGATGTTTATAAGAGATGAAAATTTAAGGATTAGGACATGTTTTCTGGGTCTGGGCCCAGGATCTGGGAGAGAACCTGGCAAAAGGAGCCAGTTCACCACCACAGCTGCTGTTTTCCTCCTGGTTAATATGGTGAGGAACTGGGTAGATGGTGTGGTTAAGACCACAGAGAAGCTTAGGCTATTTACTAATCACATGGCCTTGGGTGAGGAGATTAATCTTTTCCCTAAACCTTCATTTTCCCATCTGAAAATGCAGATAATATGGTACACGATTCACAAAGCTGGCTCAAGCATTCAGTGGAACAATGTGGGGCAAGTGACTGGAGCACGGTTGGTGAGCCGTGAAAAATGCAAGCTGTCATTCTTAGGTGACAATGACAATTTGAGGTTCACTGACACTGCTAGGTCCAGGCCGACTCATCACCTGACTAGCTCTCTCTCCTCACTGTGCCTCTCCTGTGTTTAGGTTGCTAAGACGTACGGCGTGGTCTCCATGTCAGCCCACAGAAGTGATTCCCTGAGGATGTGTGTGGGACCCTTGGTTTTCAGTCACGGAGACAACTGTCTGTGAATTATAGCCCTCAGATGAGATGCTGAACTTCCACAGAGGCCCATGGAGTAACCAACTGCAGAAGAAAGCCTTCCTGTCCCATTTGTTGAACCAAATACCATGAGTAACTGCTAAGGAAAGGAAGGAGGATGTTATTTCATCTCTGAAACCAGTGCCTATGTCTCTCGGGAACAGAGCAGAGACTGCTGAGGGCCATGAGGTTGCGGCCAAAAACTTTTCCACCCAGACCACACCCCAACCTTTTTATTTTAAAGTCCTGAATCTTAGAAACAATTTGCTGCCATGGCCACGCTGGAGCTAAGGATTTCACATCATTTGTGAGAGAGGAACTGAGGTGGAAGAACCAACCTCAAAAGAACTGAAGTAAGAAAAATCGGTTTAACTTACTCCATAGCTTCTGAGATAAAGTAACATAACACCTTGTATGGTTTTTGAGATATTAAGGCCAAAGGGATATGGTATTTATAGAGTGTTTGGTTAAGGTATGACGGCATAACTCTTCATTTCAATTGAAGAAAAATTAAGCATTTGAGGAAATGAGATTGAGTTTAGTATCATCAAATGTCTTCTAAATTATTCAAACATGCTGGGTGCCTCCTGGATCAAATGTGAAACTTGTAGGTTTATTAGCTATCCCTAGGAACTTGTTTGAAGGGGAATGTTTGATTCCCCTAGATTCCCCTTTCAAAGGAATTAAAAACAAAAACCAAAATCCCTGATATTCACATGATTTGAACCTGATTTAAAGTGTTGCAGGGATGTTTCAGCCTTCCTCCTGCAAGCCGGCCTCTATGATGATGGCATTTCACCTGGACTGTTTCTACCCAGTGGAGACCTAGCCTCTTCTGCTTTCTGGACTTACTTAACAGACACTCACCACTGCCCCAGGCTGTCCCTTATTTTCCTAACTTCAAGAGGAAAATTCTGAGAAGCCCATCTTCTTCCTTCCAGGGTCACCCTGAGAGGCTGCCATCCTAAGCCTTCTAATCTCTTCCCCTCTGAGGCCGCTCACTGCACGAGTAAGGGTTGGGAGCTGCCCTGCTGATGGTGGCACAGTAATCTACATAACAGACAAGAGGAAGGAGGCTGAGAGAAGAAAATGAGTGATACCAGAGTTTGCTCTGTTACTATATTGGGCATAAAAATACTTTCAGGGTTTTGACTTTTAAATGATGCGGCCCAGCAGGGGTTCACTGAGCACAGGGCAGACTGACACGAAAATAGGAATAATCATTCAGGGGAACGGTCTTTGAAACTTGAGGTACCGAACTCAATTGGATAATGAAACACTGGGAACTCCACAGGGTATTTCTTCACCTTTATAAAGAACATTCAATTAAATGCTTTTTCATTTGGACAGGAGGGGCGGAGCGAGTTTTTTTTTTTTTCCTCCTCCCTTTTCCATAGAAACTATCTTCTTGGCTTCTGGCCCAAACTTTTTTTTTTTTGCTGCTGCTGCTTTTTATCGCCTTTTCCCTCCCCTCCGTGAGGCACAATGCCTGCACACCCTGCCTGCTCACAGGTTGATGGAAATTCCCCAGGTTGCCCTTGGAAATGCTTATTACCAACGGGCAACACAATGGCTTCACTGGGTGATGCATTGGCGAAGCTTCCAGAGGATTCTGGTGCCTCCATTTCATGGGCCACTTGCTTAGCTGCTTCGGAAGTGCCTTAGTGCTGCGAAGGCTGCATTTAACTTAGCCATCTGTGAATAACTCCATCAGGGGCAGGTTCAAATCCAAAGTCAAGACTGCGTCCTGGCCAGAAATGTCATCCTGCCCCACACAGGCCAGCAAGAGTGATTTCCTGACACAGAAGTCTAACGCTGTTGTCCCTCTGAACCTGTGGCAGGCCTTGGGAGTGCGCCAAGCACTGTATGTAGACTTTCTTACAAATCAATTAGCACTTGGCACTTTATAGTCTGGAATGATGTCACACAGCCGGTGTGTAGTCAGGCATTGGGCGATGATTTCAAAATTAATGGACATTTGAGGAGGGAAGGTATACATTTCTTTTTCAGAGAGTGACAAGATAAGAGGAATACAAGAACTAGGTTGAAGGCATTTGAGTACAGAGCCATGTGTCTAATTTAGTTCAATTCACCTTGGCTGAAGGTCCACCCACTGCCAGGCTTTGTCTTTAAGATTGGGGATAGTGAGGCATATAAGACTTGGCTTCTGTCTGGAGCAGGAACTTAATCTGGGGTCAAGGACTTAGAGAGAACTCATGAACGACCCTTAGGAAGTGTAAAAGCCCCCAGAATCATACCTAAACCAAGGGTGTAGATGTGGAGGTGTGCACATGTGTGCTCATTTCCCAAGATCATAGATCTAAATTTTTATCAGGTTCCAAAAGGCATATTGACTCCCTGCAAATCACAAGCTACCAGACTAGTGTTTCTTTTCTTTTGTATTTCTGAAGCCTGTAAGAATGGGCATTGAAGGAATAAATGATGATTAAGTAATGACCTCCATGCTGGGAGGAACAGACAGGCCATCTCATGTGGCAGGAGTCCTGTGGTGCCAGGGCAGAAGGTGGTACGATCATCTCCATTTGAGGTCATAAGTATCTGAAGTCAAGGAAGTGGGGCAAGTACAGAGCTGGATGGCTCATGTGAAGAACCATATTCACCATATTCTACTGGCTAGGGGCAAGTCAGACTCAAAAGGCGGGGACTACAGCAGGTGTGAACACAGAACACGGATCATATACCACTGGTACACCTTATAGCGATAAATAGTCTATGCTTTGCCCACACTTGACCAAAGAAAATTTTATATGACCAATCATATGCCAGGAGCCCTATTTGATAAATGTTGATGTAATGTGTCCATATACATATTTTGTAAGGCGTGTATGTGTATAAAACCATTCCAAATTCCACTACACCCTCTGGAGCTCCAGGAGTGTCATGGTAGGATCAGCCCTCCCAGCACTAAAGAAGGAATATTCCCCATTAGCAGAGGTGGTGGTTAGTGTGAGGCAGAGGACATCAAGACTGAGAAACACCCTGATTCTTGCTCTCCTGAGAGAACATCCACAGTGCCTATCCATGGAGAAATAGATGCTCAGTGAGCAGACCAATCCAAGACAGAGTCTGAAACTAGGACTTGAGATAGGAAGGCTCCTAAAATCTCAAGAAAGGACCAAGAGATTCCTAGAGCAAGAAGAAATTATTCAGACCTATAGACTTTGCATTATTAAAAAAAAAATAGCAGCAAACCCCTCTTTCTCAAATAATCTCTTATTTGACACTCATATCATTATAATAAAAAGTGGACTGTTCTCATAGAAACAGGAGTGTTATGCCCACTGAACCTCTCCAGTGTCCCCAGCCCTGTGTAGCTCAGAATGGCCCTGAAATTATTCTCTTTCTCAGTGCCCTCATTATAAGTGGAAAAATGATGACTCCCCAAGAGAGGAAGTGCCCTTCCAAAGGCACAGCAAGTCTAGACAGCCATCTTGAGATTGCCTTGGTATGAGCTGGAGTGATCACAAAGGTGAGCTGTTTCCCAAGGCACATGGTGGCTCTGCACATGCTGTGTGCTCCAGCATCAGTCTAAGAAAGAACACTCCCTTCAAGAGTTCACAATTTTTAACTCCCAGCTTAGGGAATCGGACTAAGTTAGCTCTCTGGGTAATTTATCTGAGGAACACTTGCATTTTGTGACCTCTTTTAATTTCTGGGAGCAACTCAACCAGATAGAAACTGAATGACCAACAACTGTCTTCCCACCCACTAGGGCACCTTGAAGGTGGGGTGAGGTGTGAAATCCCCAGACAGATAAGATTCACAGAGCACCTCATCTTGACAGATATAATAAGAGACAGTCAAAGCAGCAAAAGCAACTTCCTTTGGAACCCAGAGGTAAGTCCAAAAAGGAAACATACAGCTGACTAACAGCCTGGTGGGGGATTCAGCCTAAAAGCACCTCTATCTGTGCCCAGGCCCTGCCCGTGTTCTTTCTAATATCTTCCTACAGAAGTTGATCCAAAGGCTTAATGAGCCAAAAGATGTTAAGAGTCGTGCATGTGAATAGCACCATGATTCCTACTTCTTTAATTGGATGGAAATAACATCACCTGGGCTCCACATCCCAGGATCCATCCAGCTCTTTGTCACATGGCACTGTAACACACCCCACTCCAAAGAGCCTGGCAGGAGAGGAAGACATTAACTGTGAGATCTGCAGGCTTCTGCCAAATTCATAAACGCTGGCAGCTAGGCCTATAGATAGAATGAGGGGTAATTTCATGCAAATGCTTTGTGCTATTCCCTGAACTCCAAGATTAGAGATGTTAGAAAATGTAAGTGCTCCTCTGGTTAATAGCACAAAGAACAAATTCTTCCTGGTTCCCTAAAATGGGAGTTAAAGACCAGAGAGTATGAGTTTACAGAGGAAGGGACTTCTTAGCAAGATGTTGGAGGCACAGCATGCATAGAGGTCATGGTACCAGATGGGGACACCAGGCCACCTTACGAAAGTCACCATGAACCACAGCAAGGAGGTGTCTGGAAGGCTTGCATGGTTCTTGGGGCTCAGCCATCACCTGGGCACCTGCTGGAAGTGTGGGCAGATGTAACAGGCAGTAATCAGCTTACACAGCTACTGAGGGAGAACCATTTCAGGCCAAGTTAAGGCTGTAGGATTTGAGAAGAAAACCTGGAACATGTGCAGGGGACAGTCCTCACTTTTTCCCCTCTTTCTGAGGAGGAGACACTTTTGGATCCTAGATGCATCCCTACTAGTTCCTTGGACACATGTTTATCCATTTTCATATGCCATATTATATTTGGTCATAGTCTGCAGAGAGAACATTCAAATACAATGCTTCTTAGAGTTGACTTTAAATCTTGTGAATGGTGAGTAGCAATGAAATGCTTCCAGAAGGAAGCAGATGACACCATTCTCTTATATCTTGTGTCCTAGGTGTAATACAGGGATGATGAGTCAGGCTCTAGATCAGGCATCCTCAAACTACAGCCCACAGGCCGCATGCAGCCTGCCTAGGACATTTATCTGGCCCACTGGGTATTTTTGCCACCGCTGCCTATCCTGATTAGCAGCTGACTCTTCCTGGGGCCTGCAGTCTGGCCCTCCAACGGTCTGAGGGACAGTGAACTGGCCCCCTGTTTAAAAAGTTTGAGGACCTCTGCTCTAGATTTCTAGATTGTAATGTTCAGATTATCGTAAATTACCTATAATTAATTTTGAGATAAAAAACAGAAATCGCACACACACTCCCTCTTTTATCCCCTCTATACAGCCAGCAGAACCTTGATCCCTAGCTTTTCTAAAAAAAGAAATTGTTATGAAAATCAAAAGCATGATTAATACTTGGAGCCTGACCTGGAATTGGGTTCAGCGTTTCCTTATTGGTGGTGAGACCCTTTGAAAACCTCTTAACATCTCTGGGCAATGTCTGTCTCATCTGTTTATTTAGGGCAATAATAATTTTACTTCACAGGCTAAGTTTGACCATTAAGTGACATGACACACATCTAGCATTTAATATATGCTAGATATTAAACATATCTAGCATATATTGAATAAATATCTATATCTCATTGATTTATAATTAGAGCCCAATAAAGCACAATTCATTTTTTTTACACATAGCAAGTACTCAGAATTTCTCTGTTATTATCAGGTATTGGTCCGCCCATAACAGCCCTCTGTCACAGAAATTAATTCCAAATAATGAAATGAGTCAAATGGAACAACTTACCTATTTACCCCCCAGGACATATGTTCTGCTGTTTTGAGTTTTGGGGTATTTTTGTTTGTTTTGATAGTGGAAGTAGACTGGCAATACCCAGCTACATACATGGACATGGGGAAGGAGTTGAATCAATTATTTGTTTAATTATTAATTTAATTATTTAATTTAAAAGTCTAGAGAGTCTTTTCCCAGAAGAATTCCACCTACAGATATTTACTTTACCCAGCCTGAGACCAACCTTAACATAAAACAATCTTTAGTAAGACCATGGATTCATTTTATCTTATGTGATAAAGGAGTGCTTTATAAATGAATTATGTTTTATTTTATAGGGCTATTCATTTCAAATAAGTACAACCATGATTCACTGGAAATTATGAATTTTTCACATGGTCTATACCCTTGCTAATTTACCAGTTTGTGGCCAAGCACAAGAGGAAGACAGATG
>NW_003852442.1:2269037-2271909 GCF_000181295.1 Otolemur garnettii
CCTCTGATATAGATACTTCCAGAAGTAATTTTGCCCCATTTTCAATGAGATAGCATCAATTCTGTCCCACGGATTATCCTGAAGTATGGATGATGATTTTGAGATTAATAAAACAAGCATGACGTTTGCTGTGATGTAATCAAAATGTTTGTATATCCCTAATATTCTGAAATTTTTTTCTTAAAAAAAGGAAAAAAAAGCAAGCAAACCTTCTTTCCTTCATCCCCCTCCACACCACCACTGGAATATGCCTTGATTCCTACATTTTCTAAAAGAAAGAAAAGAAATTGTCTTCAATTAGGAATCCATGGGTGGCTTTACTGATTATCAAATTTCTAGAATAGAATGCAAGATTATAGGCAGACAAACCTTGAGCCAGACGGTATATGTTATTAAAATCAAGAGCATGATTAATTAGTCATTTACTTGGAGTGATTTATCTTGCACCTCTCTCCACTGGCGTTAGAACTGCCTGCTGTGGACATCAGGTGTGCAGCTGTGTTATGCATACTAATCAAAGTCCACAGAAATTGCAGGTAGAGGAGGAACTTGAGTTCCTCGGAACAACCATTTTAAAGAGCTGCATTTTATTAGATAGGCCTGAAGTCAAGAAGGGCATAAAATGACGGAGGAAAAAGATAAACTATTTATGGCTAAGCTGTGTCTGTCTCAAATGAGCCAAGCGCCCATCTAGCCTGCACCCTGAGGATTCAGAACAGCCTTTCCTGATCTAGGGCTGAAAAAGAGCATCTCATATCTTCATCCCATGTATCTCCCCAGTCTATCCTGATTCTCCCCATCTCAACAGCCAGCCTCTAACCCAAGCCCCCATCTCACTCTTGAAAAAATGAAATAGCCTCCTTGCTCTGGCTCCATTCAGTAGAACAGATTTTTGACCAACAGAGCCCAACCATGTGACTTTCTCCCTCAAACCCATCTGTCTCCCCTTTGCTAGGGCAGCTCTGACTCTTCGATGCTGTCCAGAAAGACTTCTTTGGACTCCCCCCGGGGCACCTTTCTTGCCTCATTTCAAGTCCCCTTTCTGAGTTATACTAAGTGCATCAGCCCCAAGGCACTTTTAAGCAGGGGAGGGAGTCTAAAATGTTTAAAATCCTACCCTGCTTAGGGACTTTTCATTTGTTAGTCCCTCATTCTAAAACGCCCCTCTGCTTGCCTCTGCCTAGTTTAGTGTGTCTAATTTCCTGTGCCAGACTGAATGTCACTTCCTCCCAGAAACCTCTGCTTCCTCCTGCACTCACCTTAGAGATAGTTACCAGATCTGATGCCCTGTCATTTTCCCTTATCTTCCTGGTCAAAATTGTGATTAATTTTATAATAAGCCATTTGCCCTTCTTATTCCTTTCCAGATTCTAACCCTGTGTGGGCAAGGATGATGGGTATTCTGCAAACAGCTGTATCCTCAGCTGTGAGGACAATGCAGGATACCCAGAAGGCCCTCCGTAAAGGAAGAGGCTGAATAACAAGGATAAAACGTGAGAGTAGCTGCCCACAGTCAGGTGCCCCTTCTTCCTGGGCACATAGCTAGACCACATTTCCCAACAACCCTTGCACGTAGGTGAGTCATGTGACTTTAGGGGACTGATGTGTGCCACCTCCCACAACATGAAGACCCCTCCCACCTGCTGTTGACTTAGATGTCAACGTCCAAGATCACCTTGAAAGTCACATGAAGAAAATGGCAGATCCAATTATCAGCCTCAGTTTCTGAATGACTCTGTAGAAAACACCCCAAAATGGAACTGCTGCCCCACAACTTTAGTACAAGCAGGACACAAACTTAAGTTAAACAACTGAGATTTGGGAGTGAATTTGTTACTGCAATGCGACCTACTCAGACTAATACATTAGGACTCAAAAGAGGCATCGAAAATGAGTGAAGAAAGATGATGCCCTTTCCCCCTCACAGACATATTCACACCTCCATGAACAGAAAGGTAAATCCTAGGGGGGTAAAAGGGGAAAAATGAATTTCTGACAACATAAAATGTTATAGAGAAATTAAATTTGTTTTGTTCTGTTTTTAGAGATGGGGTCTTGCTCTACCACCCAGTGGCAACATCATAGGTGACTGCAGCCTCAGACTCCTGGATTCAAATAATCCTTCTGCCTTAGCTTCCCAATTAGCTGGACTACAGGGGCTTACCCTATGGCTGGCTAGTTTTTCTTAATTTTTTTAAAAACAGGGTCTTGCTATGCTAACCAGCATGATCTTGAACTCCTGGCCTCAAATGATCTTATCTCAACCTCCCCAGTTGCTGGGATTGATTACAGGCATAAGCCACCACACCAGGATCCATTTTTTTCTCTATTTGTCTCCATTTGTTTCTTTCCCCCCACTAACTCAATCTCCAATAATTATGAAGATGGCCTGATTACTGTCCCATCGTAGGAAACCTGCCATTGCCTCTTTGCTTTCTCCCTGTTTATATCCACTGCCCTGGTAAGTCCACATCAAGTCCTGGGTGCAGATGGGCCTTCACCACTATTCCCAAAGCGATAAATACAAAGTCAAGATGTCTTCTCTCAAAATTAGAATCTCATTGAGCAAGCAATTTCATTTGGTTCAATGCAGAACTTTTGTCCTAAGACAAAAGGGAAAGAGGGAAAGAATCATTGGGTGACTCCATCAAAGATGTACAAAGTTCTCTGCATCCTTTGGGCTTCTCAGGTAACCCAGGACCAGGACCCCGACCCCATTCTGGAGCTTGCCTCTCTGCACCCTCACATCCCAATCTTCTTAATTCATGCCAAGTGGAAGGTGGACCCACACAGCTTTGCACGCTTCTGCTGAGTTAATGGCGCACAGCCACTTCCACCACAGAGGGCCTAATCAGTCAGCTGGTAGGATCTT